>NC_041384.1:644532221-644589898 GCF_002162155.2 Triticum dicoccoides | reverse complement strand
GGTTGGGGGAGGGCATGCATTCATAGTTTAGGATTCCCTTTGTGCCGACATGAGGGGGGCTGCTAGCTACTTCGCACTTTGCTAGGTGAACCTCGGTTGGGAGGGCATGCATTCATAGCTTAGGATTCCCTTCGTGCCGACACGAGGGAGGAGGGGGGCTGCTAGCTACTTCGCACTTTGCTAGGTGAACCTCGGTTGGGGGGAGGGGCATGCAATACCGTGCGCTTCGCGAGATAGGTGCCACATCGAAGTTGCATTCGGTATTTGAAAATCAAACCACCCTTTTCATACATAAATTTGGTCCACATGCAAGTGTGTTCGTGTTCTGACCCTCTCCCACGTCATTTTTCGCCAAATTTATGAACATTAGACAAGTAGGATGACACAACAGACACGGTTCACTCAAACTAACCGTGTGCCACGACAGTGCCCCTGTCACGCACACATCCGCATAGTACATTGGGCTCCATGAGGCTCCCCCTCTCAAAAATATCTGCCCACATTGAGGGTTTTTCTGTTTCATAACAGACGGTTGTTATCTCCGGACCGTGTGCGATGTTTCTTGTTCCCAATCCCGCCTGCATCCCTAGAAAATATCTGCCCGCCTCGAGGGTTTTTCTGTTTCATAACACACAGTTGTTATCTCCGGACCGTGTGCGATGTTTCTTGTTCCCAATCCCGCCTGCATCCCTAGAAAATATATGCCTGCCTTGAGGGTTTTTCTGTTTCATAACACACGGTCGTTGTCTCCGGACCGCGTGCGATGTTCCTTATTCCCAATCCCGCCTGCATCCCTAGAAAATATCTGCCCGCCTCGAGGGTTTTTCTGTTTCATAACACACGGTTGTTATCTGTGGACCGTGTGTGATGCACTATCATCAAAATTTTCAATAGCCCCTGCATTTCACTCCCGAGTTTGACTCCCACGTAGTAAAATTTTCAGTACCCATGTCATTTCCTCAAACACCCCCCTCCACACACACACACACACACACACACACACACACACACACCAAAACCTCCTCGGGCGTGTGCGCGCACACACCCATCCTCCCTCGCTCTAAACCCTAGCAAGGTCCCCGCCGCCGCCGCCACAAGGCCTCCATTGTCAACATCTGCCGGTTTGCCCGTGCAGCTTACCGAACAATCTCCATACCCAGGCCGCCCTGAGTTTCATAGATGACGCCTGCCAAACGCCCCCTTTCCCATAGATACCCATCCCCATCCCCATCCCCCACTCCATAGCGTCATAGCCTAAGCCCGGCTACACTTCCCATGGAGCTCGAGGAGCGACTAGCCCAAAATAGGTGTATCACGGTCTTTTCTCCGACGTCGCCGAGGAAGCTGATGACCATTACTGGCGGCAGGCACTCGAGCAGCGGTCTAGAGTATGCGGGCATGTCTCGGCTGCCGGCTACGACATTGAGGTCATCAACAGCGACGACCTGAGGCGGGCTATGTCACAGGTTAAGTGGCCCACCCCCAACCCCTCGGGTTCAACCGCCGTTGATCTCATCCATGGCCCCGCCGCTGATCTCCTCTGGCTCACTGTCTACAATTTCCATCCTACATCGCCATCGAGCCCCTTTTGTCATTTTTGAAGGACATGTTTTGCGACGCTGGCTTGGGATCCACAGCTTCCAAGTCAGACATCATTGATGGTGACCACGAGGAGGGCACCCTCTCCGGCTCTTCCAAGGGGGAAGAGCCCATATGCTCTTCCAAGGGGAAAGCGCCCGTCTGCGACATCAGGGAGGGCACCTTACAGTCGTGCTCTTCCAAGGGGAAGGAGCCCATCTGCGACAACATGGAGCGCATCTAGGGTCCTTGCTCTTCCCACGGGAACGAGCCCATCCGTGACAAGTGAGGAAACCCATGACTTGTTTTGCCATGCCTCTTCACAGGGGGAAACCCATGATTTGTTTTGTCGAGTCCCTTTTGTAGTGTAGTGAGAATATGTCCAGTTTTAATTGCTATATCTGGTTGTTTGCAGTATGCCTTGTTTATTTCAGTTGTTCATAATGTGATGCTCTATATGTGCAATTATTTACTATGCAATACATTTCATCAATCCAGTTTTAAACATATCTATAGGAATGCATATATTTGCTTGCTATTAAGCCTGTTATAGCTAGCATATGACTCTTTTAAAGTTTTTTGATTGTTCGGTGATACGTCTCCAACGTATCTATAAATTTTGATTGTTCCATGCTATTATATTATCAATCTTGGATGTTTTATATGCATTTATATGCTATTTCATATGATTTTTGGGACTAACCTATGAACCTAGAGCCTAGTGTCAGTTTCTGTTTTTTTCCTTGTTTTTGAGTATCGCAGGAAAGGAATACCAAACGGAGTCCAATTGACTTGAAAATTCACAGAGATTGTTTTTGGACCAGAAGAAGCCCACGGAGTACTGGAGATGGACTAGAAGAGTCCCGAGGCCACCACGAGGGTGGGGGCATGCCCTACCCCCTGGGTATGCCCCCTACCTCGTGGCCGCCTTGTGGACCCCCTGACTTGTTCCCGACGCCAACGCCTCTTGTATATCCCCAAACTTCTAGAAAGAAACCTAGATCGGGAGTTCCGCCGCCGCAAGCCTCTGTAGCCACCAAAAACCAATTGGGACCCCATTCCGGCACCCTGCCGGACGGGGGATCCATCATCGGTGGCCATCTTCATCATCCCGGTGCTCTCCATGACGAGGAGGGAGTAGTTCACCCTCGGGGCTGAGGGTATGTACTAGTAGTTATGTGTTTTATCTCTTTCTCTCTCTCTCTCTCTCTCTATCTCTCTCGTTTTCTTGATTCGGCACGAGCTTGATGTATCGCGAGCTTTGCTATTATAGTTGGATCTTATGATGTTTCTCCCCCTCTACTCTCTAGTAATGGATTGAGTTTTCCCTATGAAGTTATCTTATTGGATAGAGTCTTTAAGGATTTGAGAACACTTGATGTATGTCTTGCTTGTGCTTATCGGTGGTGACAATGGGATATTCACGTGATCCACTTGATGTATGTTTTGGTGATCAACTTGCGAGTTTCGTGACCTCGTGAACTTATGCATAGGGGTTGGCACACGTTTTTGTCTTGACTCTTCGGTAGAAACTTTGGGACACTCTTTGAAGTTCTTTGTGTTGGTTGAATAGATGAATCTGAGATTGTGTGATGCATATCGTATAATCATACCCATGGATACTTGAGGTGACATTGGAGTATCTAGGTGACATTAGGGTTTTGGTTGATTTGTGCCTTAAGGTGTTATTCTAGTATGAACTCTAGGATACATCAAACGAAAAGAATAGCTTCGTGTTATTTTACTACGGACTCTTGAATAGATCGCTCAGAAAGAATAACTTTGAGGTGGTTTCGTACCCTACAATAATCTCTTCGTTTGTTCTCCGCTATTAGTGACTTTGGAGCGACTCTTTGTTGCATGTTGAGGGATTGTTATATGATCCAATTATGTTATTATTGTCAAGAGAACTTGCACTAGTGAAAGTATGAACCCTAGGCCTTGTTCCAATGCATTGCAATACCGTTTTCGCTCACTTTTATCATTAGTTACCTTGCTGTTTTTATATTTTCAGATTACAAAAACCTATATCTACCATCCATATTGCACTTGTATCACCATCTCTTCGCCGAACTAGTGCACCTATATAATTTACCATTGTGTTGGATGTGTTGGGGACACAAGAGACTCTTTGTTATTTGGTTGCAGGGTTGTTTGAGAGAGACCATCTTCATCCTACGCCTCCCATAGATTGATAAACCTTGGGTCATCCACTTGAGGGAAATTTGGTACTGTCCTACGAACCTTTGCACTTGGAGGCCCAACAATGTCTACAAGAAAAAGGTTGTGTAGTAGACATCAAGCTCTTTTCTGGCGCCGTTGCCGGGAGGTTAGTGCTTGAAGGTATATCTTTAGATCTTGCAATCGAATCTTTTTGTTTCTTGTTTTATCACTAGTTTAGTCTATAAAAGAAAACTACAAAAAATGGAATTGAGGGTGCCTCATATGCTTCATCTTTTTAATGTCTTTCGTGAAAATAAGGATTCCGATAATTGTGCCAAAGTGTTAGAAGAAGAATGCATTAAAATGTTTGGCACTAAATATTTGAATGATGAGCATGATTGCAATGTTGTTAGTATGAACTCTTTGAATATCCATAGTACTAATGATGATTGCACTAGTCAATTTTTGTGGAGTGCATAGAGTTTGCAAGTACACACCAAATAGGGAATATAGATTTTGCAAGAGGCATAAGTATTTAGAAACTAAATGGTTGCAAGAAAGGCTAGATGTTTGTGCTAAAAATTTAAATTTTCTTAACCATCCTTGTGAACTTTGCAATGAACGTGGTTATTTAAATATCCAATGCAAATTGTTTCATGATCGAATCGTGTCCAAAAATTGTGATGACTTGATTTCCCTTGCGCATCATAATGAACTTAGTTTGCTTGTGGGTTATGAAGAAATGAAACGTATAACTAAGGATATTCCAGAATTTGCCCTTGATAAAGTTCTTGATTTCGATCTAGAGGAAATTTATATGTATTGTGCAGTGAATTGCATTGAAAATCCTTATATTGCCAATTACATAAAGACAAGAAAACAAATAGAAGATGAAGATAATACTAATGAAAGGGAAGAGATTTCCCAATATCCTCCTATTCTTTCTTATGATGAATCAGGTAACGAGGAGGAGTCTTCTATTCAACCAATCTCATTAATAAGGATCTCAAAAAGGAGGGTTAAACCCACACTTAATGTGAATAAGAAAAAGAAAAGATGTATAAGCAAAGGTAAAAAGGTATCCCTCCCAAGTGATGTTGCTCCTATTACTCATTATGATGATGATAATTGCTATACTATTGGTGCTATCCATACTATTAATGATGAGAGTGATTATGCTTATGATATGCAAAGGACCAAGCTTGGGGATGCTATGTTTGATGAGAATGGCATGTTTGAGAATTTATTTGCTGCAATTAATGTTTGTCCCAAGCTTGGGGATGCTATGTTTAATGAAGATGATATTTTTAGTCTCCCAAGTTTTGATGAGCAAATTTATTATGATGATAGCATGCCTCCTGTTTATGATGATTATATTGATGAAAGTGGGTTTGGAAGAGTGTCAACTTTAGGAAGTAATGATCTCACTATTCTGGAGGATGTTGAATCTCATTGTGATAATTATAAAAGTGGATTTGGAGAGGTCATGACTTTATTTAGTAATGATTCCACTATCTTGGAAGAGGTTTCAGTTGATTATGATGAGAACAAAGTTGCTACTTATGATGATTATTGTGATGATACTTATGTTATAAAAAGTAGTGATGATTATATTTACAAAACTTGTCATGATTATGATTACCCTTTTTCTGAACATTACTCTTTTAATGTGGAAACAATTTATAGTATTCGAGTTTCTTATGATACTCCCACTATTCCGAATGAGAAGAATTTTGCTTATGTGGAGAGTAATAAAAAATCTATGCTTATGGCTCATGAAAAGAATGCTTTATGTGATAGTTATATTGTTGAATTCATTCATGATGATATTGAAAATTATTATGAGGGAGTAATATATGCTTGTAGGAATTGCAATAATATCAAGTTTCATCTCTATGTGCTTAAAGTTTTAAAGTTATGCTTGTTTTACCTTCCTATGCAAGTTGATTCTTGTTCCCACTAGTTGTTTGCTCACAAAATCCCTATGCATAGGAAGTGGTTTAGACTTAAATGTACTTGTCATATGCTTCATGATGCTCCCGTTATGTTTCAATTCTTATCTTTTATGTGAGCATCATTGAAATTATCATGCCTAGCTAGAAAGGCATTAAAGAAAAGCGCTTGTTGGGAGACAACCCAATTTTTACCCCTACTGTTTTTGTGTGTTCACATGATTAAACTACTATAGTAATCATGTTTTATATCTTTTGTTTCAATAAAGTTCCAAGTAAAGCCTTTAGGATCTTCTTGGGTGATTGTTGTTTGATCTTGCTGATAAAAACAGAAAGTACGCGCTCACGAAAATAATAATAATTATTTACCAGAGAGCGATAAAATACAAATTACAAGTGCAGTAGATCAATATACTTTTTATACTGGTCGTATGATTTTTTCAGAATGTTTGGAATTACAGAAGTATTTGAGAGTTGCAGATTACGATAGACTGTTCTATTTTTGACAGATTCTGTTTTCATTTTGTTGTTTGCTTATTTTGATGAATCTATGAGTAGTATCGGAGGGTATGAACCATAGAGAAGTTGGAATATAGTAGATGTTACACCAATATGAATTTAGAATGAGTTCGCAACAGACCTAAGTGGTGATTTATTTTCTTATACTAACGGAGCTTATAAGTTTTCTGTTAAGTTTTGTGTTGTGAAGTTTTCAAGTTTTGGGTAAAGATTCGATGGACTAAGGAATAAGGAGTGGCAAGAACCTAACCTTGGGGATGCCCAAGGCACCCTAAGGTAATATTAAAGGACAACCAAGAGCCTAAGCTTGGGGATGCCCCGAAAGGCATCCCCTCTTTCGTCTTCGTTCATCGGTAACTTTACTTGAGGCTATATTTTTATTCACCACATGATATGTGTTTTGCTTGGAGCGTCATTTTATTTTGTTTTGTTTTGCTTGTTGTTTGAATAAAATACCAAGATCTGAAATTCTTAAATGTTAGAGAGTCTTCACATAGATGCATAATTATTCAACTACTCATTGATCTTCACATATATCTTTCAGAGTAGTTTGTCGTTTGCTCTAGTGCTTCACTTATATCTTTTAGAGAACGACTGTGGTTTTATTTTGAAGAAATTAATGAACTCTCATGCTTCACTTATATTATTTTGAGAGTCTTTTAGAACAACATGGTAATTTTCTTTGGTTATAAAATTAGTCCTAATATGATGGGCATTCAAGATGGGTATAATAAAAACTTTCATATAGAGTGCATTGAATACTATGAGAAGTTTGATACTTGATTGTTTTGAGACATGAAGATGGTGATATTAGAGTCGTGCTAGTTGAGTAATTGTGAAATTGAGAAATACTTGTGTTGAGGTTTGCAAGTCTCGTAGCATGCACGTATGGTAACCGTTGTGTGACAAATTTGAAGCATGAGGTGTTTCTTTGATTGCCTTCCTTATGTGTGGCGGTCGGGGACGAGCGATGGTCTTTTCCTACCAATCTATCCCCCTAGGAGCATGCACATAGTGCTTGGTTTTGATGACTTGTAGATTTTTGCAATAAGTATGTGAGTTCTTTATGACTAATGTTGAGTCCATGGATTATACGCACTCTCACCCTTCCATCATTGCTAGCCTCTTCGGTACCGTGCATTGCCCTTTCTCACCTCGAGAGTTGGTGCAAACTTCGCTGGTGCATCCAAACCCCGTGATATGATACGCTCTATCACACATAAGCCTCCTTATATCTTCCTCAAAACAGCCACCATACCTACCTATTATGGCATTTCCATAGCCATTCTGAGATATATTGCCATGCAACTTTCCACCATTCCGTTTATTATGACACGCTCCATCATTGTCATATTGCCTTGCATGATCATGTAGTTGACATCGTATTTGTGGCAAATCCACCGCTCATAATTTTTATACATGTCACTCTTGAATCATTGCACATCCCGGTACACCGTCGGAGGCATTCATGTAGAGTCATATTTTGTTCTAGTATCGAGTTGTAATTTTTGAGTTGTAAACAAATAGAAGTGTGATGATCGTCATTATTAGAGCATTGTCCCGTGTGAGGAAATAAAAAAGGATAAAGGCCAAATAGAAAAAAGATAAAGGACAAATTAAAAAAGTGAAGGCCCAAAAAAATGAGAGAAAAAGAGAGAAGGGACAATGTTACTATCCTTTTTACACACTTGTGCTTCAAAGTAGCACCATGATCTTCATGATAGAGAGTCTCTTATTTTGTCACTTTCATATACTAGTGGGAATTTTCATTATAGAACTTGGCTTGTATATTTTAACAATGGGCTTCCTCAAAATGCCCTAGGTCTTCGTGAGCAAGCAAGTGGGATGCACACCCACTTAGTTTCTTTTGTTGAGCTTTCATACATTTATAGCTCTAGTGCATCTGTTGCATGGCAATCCCTACTCCTCGCATTGACATCAATTGATGGGCATATCCATAGCCCGTTGATTAGCCGCGTCGATGTGAGACTTTATCCTTTTTTGTCTTCTCCACACAACCTCCATCATCATATTCTGTTCCACCTATAGTGCTATGTCTGTCGGTGTCAAAACCGGCGGATCTCGGGTAGGGGGTCCCGAACTATGCGTCTATGGCGGATGGTAACAGGAGGCAGGGGACACGATGTTTACCCAGGTTCGGGCCCTCTTGAAGGAGGTAATACCCTACGTCCTGCTTGATTGTTCTTGATGATATGAGTATTACAAGAGTTGATCTACCACGAGATCGTAGAGGCTAAACCCTAGAAGCTATGGTATGATTGTATGTTGTCCTACGGACTAAATCCTCCAGTTTATATAGACATCGGAGGGGGATAGGGTTACACAGAGTCGGTTACAAGGGAGGAGATCTACATATCCGTATTGCCAAGCTTGCCTTCCACGCCAAGGAGAGTCCCAACCGGACACGAGATGAACTCTTCAATCTTGTATCTTCATAGTCCAACAGTCCGGCCAAAGGATATAGTCCGGCTGTCCGGAGACCCCCTAATCTAGGACTCCCTCAGTAGCCCCTAAACCAGGCTTCAATCACGATGAGTCCGGCGCACAGTTTTGTCTTCGGCATTGCAAGGCGGGTTCCTCCTCCGAATACTCCATAGAAGATTTTGAACACAAGAATAGTGTCCGGCTCTGCAAAACAAGTTCCACATACCACCGTAGAGAGAATAATATTTCCACAAATCTAACATGCTGACACGTTTTGATAGCACGACATCATGTCATGGCCCGGTCATTATCCGAACCGTTTTTCCCAACCAGCACTGCACATATTGCGAGGCGGTTTTCTTGACACGTCTTGTCGAAGCAGAGATCGTGTCCCCCTTATTACAAGATTCTCATCAATACGGATGTGGGTAACCCACTCATGCCCGTTGGTATGACTCGTCGATTTTAGGCAAGTCCAAAACGGCCACGAGGAGGACGCTTGATATTCACCCTCTTTATAAAGAGGCCAAGGCCTGTCCTTTTTTCCTCTCGTGCTCAATCGAATCCTTCCCCCACCTCGAGTTCCAACACCCAAGGCTCAGGTCAGGCGCTTCGGACCTTCAACCATATCCGGATCCAACCTCCAAGGTCGGTGGATGCCTTCCTCTGTCACAGAGGAGGACATCAAGAAGCTGAGAGAGGCCAGGTATCTGACCGCCGAAATCTCGCACAGGTTGCCCGCCCGAGGGCAGGTCATCCCCACTCCCGAACCCAACGAGAGTGTTAAGTTCATCTCTCACTTCCTCCAAGGGCTAGGCCTTGCTCTGGATCCCTTTATTAGGGGGCTCATGTTCTATTATGGGCTGGATTTCCATGATCTGGCCCCGGATTCCCTTCTTCACATCTCGTTGTTCAATGTCGTGTGTGAGGCCTTCCTCCGCATTACCCCACACTTCGGCTTGTGGCTCAAGACCTTCAATGTGAAGCCGAAGATGATCGAGGGGCGGCACGCAGAGTGCAGAGGTGTCGTAATAAGCAAAAGCGTTGATGCTCCATGGCCAGAGGGTTCCTTCCCAGAGGTGTCCAGTTTGTGGCAGCGGGAGTAGTTTTATATCACAGCTCCCCGAAGTGCCAAGTGGATAGCCGCCCCAGCCTTTCGCTCAGGCCCCCCACCACAACTGACGTCATGGATCAGCAAGGGGCTGAACTAGGGTCCAGTAAATGATGTGCCGATATTGCAGAGTCGCATCCAAGATCTCCTTGAGAGAGACGTCAGCCTGGTTATGGTAATGCAAGTCATGCTAGTTCATCGAGTCCAGCTTGCAAACGTCGACCCCTCCGTATGTGGGATTTCAACCCGGAAGGACCGTGAACTATTCAACACTTCCTCGACATGACGCTCGAAGAGATGTACAAATTGTTCTTCGGACCCCAAATAGAGTGTCCGGACACCACCGAGGATGCGGGCCTGAGTTGTAACCACCCTGATACCCAAGTAAGTGATGACCCACAAGTATAGGGGATCTATCGTAGTCCTTCCGATAAGTAAGAGTGTCGAACCCAACGAGGAGCAGAAGGAAATGATAAGCGGTTTTTAGCAAGGTATTCTCTGCAAGTACTGAAATAAGTGATAACAGATAGTTTTGTGATAAGGTAATTTGTAACGAGCAACAAGTAACAAAAGTAAATAAAGTGCAGCAAGGTGGCCCAATCCTTTTTGTAGCAAAGGACAAGCCCGGACAAACTCTTATATAAGGAAAAGTGCTCCTGAGGACACATGGGAATATCGTCAAGCTAGTTTTCATCACGTTCATATGATTCGCGTTCGGTACTTTGATAATTTGACATGTGGGTGGACCGGTGCTTGGGTGCTGTTCTTACTTGAACAAGCATCCCACTTATGATTAACTTCTATTGCAAGCATCCGCAACTACAACAAATGTATTAAGGTAAACCTAACCATAGCATAAAACATATGGATCCAAATCAGCCCCTTACGAAGCAACGCATAAACTAGGGTTTAAGCTTCTATCACTCTAGCAACCCATCATCTACTTATTACTTCCCAATGCCTTCCTCTAGGCCCAAATAATGGTGAAGTGTTATGTAGTCGACGTTCACATAACACCACTAGAGGCTAGACAACATACATCTCATCAAAATATCGAACGAATACCAAATTCACATGCCTACTAATAGCAAGACTTCTCCCTTGTCCTCAGGAACAAAAGTAACTACTCACAAATCATATCCATATTCATAATCAGAGGGGTAATAATATGCATAAAGGATCTGAACATATGATCTTCCACCAATTAAACCAACTAGCATCAACTACAAGGAGTAATTAAAACTACTAGCAACCTACTAGCACCAATATCGGACTTAGAGACAAGAATTGGATACAAGAGATGAACTAGGGTTTTGAGATGAGATGGTGCTGATGAAGATGTTGATGGAGATTGCCCTCTCCCAATGAGAGGAGCGTTGGTGATGACAATGGCGATGATTTCCCCCTCCGGGAGGGAAGTTTCCCCGGTAGAACAGCTCTGCCGGAGTCCTAGATTGGTTCCGCCAAGGTTCTGCCTTGTGGCGGCGGAGTTTCATCCAGAAAGGTTGCTTCTTATTTTTTTCTCGACGAAAGACTTCATATAGGAGAAGATGGTCATCAGAGAGCCACCAGGGGGCCCACGAGGTAGGGGGGCGCCCCCCACCCTCGTGGAAAGGGTGTGGGCCCCCTGGTCTTCATCTTTGGCGAGGATTTTTCATTATTTATTATAAGGTATTCCGTGGAGTTTCAGGACTTTTGGAGTTGTGCAGAATAGGTCTCTAATATGTGCTCCTTTTCCAGCCTAGAATTCCAGCTGTCGGCATTCTCCCTCCTTATGTAAACCTTGTAAAATAAGATAGAATAGCCATAAGTATTGTGACATAATGTGAAATAACAACCCATAATGCAATAAATGTCGATATAAAAGCATGATGCAAAATGGACGTATCAACTCCCCCAAGCTTAGACCTCGCTTGTCCTCAAGCAAAATGCGATAACAATAAATATGTCCCCATGTTTAGAGGTAGAGGCATCGATAAAAATAAAATACGGACATAAGGGCATCGATTATTCTCGTAACAACAACATACATAGATATTGTCATATGATTACTTATGTTCAAGTGATGATCTATTCACAATGCAAAAGTATGAATCATAAACCTTATTGAGAACCAACAAACTTTAACCTCAGTCATTGAAGCAATTGCAATTTATCATAACATCAGAAAGAGTCTATGTCAGAGCTAAAAAGCAAGTCCACATACTCAACTATCATCTAGTCCTTCATAATTGCTAACACTCGCGCAATACTTGTGGTTACGGAGTTTTAGTCGGACACAGAGAAAGATAGGGGCTTATAGTTTCGCCCCACAACCTTTTACCTCAAGGGTAATGTCAACAATAATAACTCATGCCCCCCTACATCCAATTTTATATATATATATATATATATATATATATATATATATATATATATATATATATATCAGGTTCTTTCCAACATGCTGGGCTTGCCAAAGGATAAAATTAAAAAGGGAGAGGTGAAGATCACCATGACACTTGCATAAGGTAGAAGATAATAATAAAAGATAGGCCCTTCGCAGAGGGAAGCAAAGGTTGCCATGTGCTTTTATGGTTGGATGCACAAAATCTTAATGCGAAAGAACGTCACTTTATATTTCCCCTTGTGATGTGAACCTTTATTATGCAGTCCATCGCTTTTATTACTTCCACATCACAAGATCGTATAAAGATTATTTCTCCCACACTAATCATACATATTTAGAGCAATTTTTATTGCTTTGCACCGATGACAACTTACTTGAAGGATCTTACTCAATCCATAGGTAGATATGGTGGACTCTCATGGCAAAACTGGTTTAAGGGTATTTGGAAGCACAAGTAGTATCTCTACTTGGTGCTGAGAATTTGGCTAGCATGAGGGGGAAAGGCAAGCTCAACATGTTGGATGATCCATGACAACGTACTTTATCTCAGATATAAGAAAACATAACCCATTACGTTGTCTTCCTTGTCCAACATCAACTCTTTAGCATGTCATATTTTGATGAGTGCTCCCAATCATAAAAGATGTCAATAATAGTATATTTATATGTGAAACCTCTCTTTCCTTATTACTTCCTATTAATTGCAACGATGACCAAAGCTATGTCTGCCAACTCCCAACAACTTTTAATCATCACACCCTTTCTATGTGAAGTCATTACTATCAATAAGATCAATATGAACTTTTGTTTCTTCTTATTCTTTTTCTCTTTTCTTTTATTCACCCAAGATCATAGCAAGAAAATCAAGCCCTTGACTCAACACTAATCTTTATTATATAGCTCACGGACTCGATTACATAGAGAGATCATAAGGCAAAACTCAAAACTAGATCATGTCATAAACTTTATTCTACTAGATCAAAATATTACTAATAGGATTGAACTTAGGAAAACGGTAAAGATAGGAGTTGTGATTGTGATACGATACCGGGGCACCTCCCCCAAGCTTGGTAGTTGCTAAGGGGAGTGCCCATACCCATGTGATTATATCTCCTTGGTTGGTGAAGAAGGTGGAGGTGTTGTTGACTTAGTTGATGGCATAGACTTCTCCCTTAATTTACGCTTGAGGACGGAATTTTGATCCCTCAGATCATCAATCTCCCACTCCAGGGTTAATATCTTTTTGCATAGGTCCTGCTTATTTTCCTGCAAGAGATGAAAAGTGATAAACTCGAATTTTGGTTTCTTTACCCTATCAGGGAGACTTGACTTTTTGAACTCCACGTGCATATCCCCAGGTTGAGGTAATGGGGCTTCATCATCTGAGCTCGTCTCCTCCTTCCCATTGGGTTCATAGTCCTCTTCTTCCTCCGTGGTCCAACCATCGTGCTCCACATCTCCATAGACCTTAGGATTAGCTAAGTAATCATCCACATAGCTTTCTCCTTCCGAATCCCGGGAAGACATGTTGATCTAATCTGTAGCGGGACAGCTCGAAACAAAAACAGAGGATAATTGCATGATACGGGAGTCAAAACCTTCGGAAGAATATATAATGAAGTTTTACCAACCAAAATACGTACCGTGCAAGAAAACGGAGTCCGGAAGGCACACGAGGTGCTCACGAGGTAGGGGGCACGCCCAGGGGGTAGGGCGCGCCCTCCACCCTCGTGGGGCCCTCATGTCCTTCCCGGACTGCTACTTAATTTTCTATTTTTCTAAATATTCCAAAACGGAGAAATATTGCCTTAAAAACTGTTTTGGAATCGGCTTACTTACCGTACCACATACCTATTCCTTTTCGGAGTCTGAAACATTCTGGAAAGTGTCCCTTATGTATTCCTCCATGGTTATAATATTGGTTTCAACATTTATGGGATTACATGAGATATAATGTTTGATTCTTTGACCGTTTACCACCTTCGGATTTGTGCCTTCGAAGTTGTTGATTTTTATGGCACCGGAATGATAGACCTCCTCGATAACATAGGGGCCTTCCCATTTAGAGAGAAGTTTTCCTGCAAAAAATCTTAAACGAGAGTTGTATAGCAATACATAATCACCTACATTAAACTCACGCTTTTGTATCCTTTTTCCATGCCATCTTTTAACCTTTTCTTTAAACAACTTGGCATTTTCATAAGCTTGGGTTCTCCATTCATCAGGTAAGCTAATATCAAATAACCTCTTTTCACCGGCAAGTTTGAAATCATAGTTGAGCTCTTTAATAGCCGAATATGCCTTATGTTCTAGTTCAAGAGGTAAGTGACATGCTTTTCCATATACCATTTTATACGGAGACATACCCATAGGATTTTTATATGTAGTTCTATAGGCCCATAATGCATCATCAAGTTTCTTGGACCAATTCTTTCTAGACCTATTGACAGTATTTTGCAAAGTTAATTTGAGTTCTCTATTACTCAATTCTACTTGACCACTAGACTGTGGGTAATACGGAGATGCAATTCTATGATTGACGTCATATTTAGCAAGCATTTTACGGAAAGCACCATGAATAAAATTTGAACCACCACCAGTCATTAAATATCTAGGGACTCCAAACCTCAGAAAAATAACTTCTTTGAGCATTTTAATAGAAGTGTTATGATCAGCACTACTAGTTGGAATAGCTTCTACCCACTTAGTAACGTAATCAACAACATCTAAAATATGTGTATATCCATTAGAGGCAGGAAAAGGTCCCATATAATCAAAGCCCCAAACATCAAACGGTTCAATAACAAGTGAATAATTCATAGGCATTTCTTGACGTCTACTAATATTACCAATTCTTTGACATTCATCACAAGATAGGACAAACTTACGGGCATCCTTGAAGAGAGTAGGCCAATAAAAACCGGATTGCAATACCTTATGTGCAGTTCTATCTCCAGCGTGGTGTCCTCCATAAGACTCGGAATGACACTTGTGAAGGATCTGTTCCTATTCATGCTCAGGTACACAACGTCTAATAACACCATCTACTCCTTCTTTATAAAGATGTGGGTCATGCCAAAAGTAATGTCTCAAATCATAGAAGAACTTTTTTCTTTTGTTGGTATGTGAAGCTAGGTGGTATAAATTTAGCAACTATGTAATTAGCATAATCAGCATACCAAGGGGACTACAAGAAGTACTTATGACATTTAATTGTTCATCAAGAAAGCTATCATCAATAGGTAGTGGGTCATCAAGAACGTTCTCTAACCTAGATAAGTTGTCTGCAACGGGGTTCTCAGCTCCTTTTCTATCAACAATATGCAAATCAAATTCTCGTAGCAAGAGAACCCATCTAATAAGTCTAGGTTTAGCATCTTTCTTCTCCATAAGATATTTAATAGCAGCATGATCAGTGTGAATAGTTACTTTAGAATCAACAATATAAGGTCTGAACTTATCACAAGCAAATACAACTGCTAAAAGTTCTTTTTCAGTAGTAGCATAATTTCTTTGAGCATTGTCTAGAGTCTTACTAGCATAATGGATAACATTTTATTTCTTATCAACTCTTTGCCCTAGAATAGCACCTACAGCATAATCGCTAGCATCACACATAATTTCATAGGGTAAATTCCAATCAGGTGGCTGAACAACAGGTGCGGAGACTAATGCTTTCTTAAGTATTTCAAATGCTTCTACACAAGCATTATCAAAGACAAATGGTATATCTTTTTGTAATAAATTAGTCAGAGGCCGAGAAATTTTTGGGACCTCCTATAAAATCCGGTGTGACCAAGGAAACTTCTTATACCTTTGATGTCCTTGGGACATGGCATCTTTTCAATAGCATCAACCTTGGCTTTATCAACTTCAATACCTCTTTCAGAAACTTTATGCCCCAAGACAATACCCTCATTAACCATAAAGTGGCACTTTTCCCAATTCAAGACAAGATTAGTTTCTTCACATCTCTGCAAAACTCAATCAAGATTGCTCAAGCAATCATCAAAAGAAGATCCATAGACGGAAAAGTCGTCCATGAAAACCTCACAAATCTTTTCACAAAAGTCAGAGAATATAGCCATCATGCATCTTTGAAAGGTAGCAGGTGCATTACATAAACCAAAAGGCATACGTCTATAAGCAAAAGTACCAAAAGGGCATGTAAAAGTAGTCTTTGATTGATCTTTAGCCGACACATGTATTTGAGAGAAACCAGAATAACCATCTAGAAAGCAGTAATGTGTATGTTTGCATAATCTTTCTAGCATTTGATCGATAAAAGGTAAGGGGTAATGATCTTTCTTAGTAACCTTATTTAATTTGCGGAAATCAATTACCATCCTATAACCTGTAATAACTCTTTGTGGAATCAATTCATCTTTATCATTAGGAACAACAGTAATACCTCCCTTCTTAGGGACACAATGAACAGGACTTACCCACTGACTATCAGCAACGGGATAAATTATACCTGCCTCCAGAAGCTTTAGTATTTCTTTTCTTACCACTTCTTTCATTTTAGGATTCATACATTGTTGAGGATCACGAACTAGTTTGGCATCTGCTTCCAAATTTATTTTATGTTGACATAGAGTGGGACTAATGCCCTTAAGATCATCAAGAGTATATCCAATAGCAGCACGGTGCTTCTTGATATGTCTCCAACGTATCTATAATTTGTGATTGCTCCATGCTATATTATCTACTGTTTTGGACTATATTGGGCTTTATTTTCCACTTTTATATTATTTTTGGGACTAACCTATTAACCGGAGGCCCAGCCCAGAATTGCTGTTTTTTTGCCTATATCAGTGTTTCGGATAAACGAAATATCAAACGGAGTCCAAACAGAATAAAATCTTCGGAAACGTGATTTTCTCACCGAACGTGATCCAGGAGACTTGGACCCTACTGCAAGGGATCAACGAGGTGGTCACGACGGTGGGCCCCCCCCCTAGGGCGCGCCTCCCTAGGGCATGCCCCCTGCCTCGTGGGCCCCTCGGTGCTCCACCGACGTACTCCTTCCTCCTATATATACACACGTACCCCCAAACAATCAGAAGAGGAGCCAAAAACCTAATTCCACCGCCGCAACTTTCTGTATCCACAAGATCCCATCTTAGGGCCTGTTCCGGAGCTCTGCCGGAAGAGGGCCATCATCACGGAGCGCTTCTACATCATCCTAGCCCCTCTGATGAAGTGTGAGTAGTTTACCTCAGACCTTCGGGTCCATAGTTAGTAGCTAGATGGCTTCTTCTCTCTCTTTGAATCTCAATACAAAGTTCTCCCCCTCTCTTGTGGAGATCTATTCGATGTAATCTTCTTTTTGTGGTGTGTTTGTTGAGATCGATGAATTTTGGGTTTATGATCAAGTCTATCTATGAATAATATTTGAATCTTCTCTGAATTCTTTTATGCATGATTGGTTATCTTTGCAAGTCTCTTCGAATTATCCGTTTGGTTTGGCCAACTAGATTGGTAGTTCTTGCCATGGGAGAAGTGCTTAGCTTTGGGTTCGATCTTGCGGTGTCCTTACCCAGTGATAGAAGGGGCAGCAAGGCACGTATTGTATCGTTGCCATCGAGGATAACAAGATGGGTTTTATTTCATATTGCATGAATTTATCTCTCTACATCATGTCATCTTGCTTAAGGCGTTACTCTGTTTTTAACTTAATACTCTAGATGCATGCTGGATAGCAGTCGATGAGTGGAGTAATAGTAGTAGATGCAGAATCGTTTCGATCTACTTGTCACGGACGTGATGCCTATATACATGATCATGCCTAGATATTCTCAAAATTCTGCTCAATTCTATCAATTGCTGAACAGTAATTTGTTCACCCATCGTAGAATACTTATGCTCTTGAGAGAAGCCACTAGTGAAACCTATGGCCCCCGGGTCTATTCTCATCATATCAATCTCCATCACTTTTATATTGTTTTGCTATTTATTTGCTTTTACTTTTTTACTTTGCATCTTTATATCAAAAATACCAAAAAATATTCTATCTATCAGATCTCACTCTCGTAAGTGACTGTGAAGGGCTTGACAACCCCTAATCGCGTTGGTTGCGAGTAGCTATCGCTTTGTGCAGGTACGAGGGACTTGAGCGTGGGCTCCTACTGGATTGATACCTTGGTTCTCAAAAACTGAGGGAAATACTTACGCTACTCTGCTACATCATCCCTTCCTCTTTGGGGAAAACCAACACAAGCTCAAGACGTAGCAAGAAGGATTTCTGGCACCGTTGCCGGGGAGTCTACGCAAAAAGTCATATACCAAGTACCCATCACAATCCCTATCTCTCGCATTACATTATTTGCCATTTGCCTCTCGTTTTCCTCCCCCCCAATTCACCCTTGCTGTTTTATTCGCCCTCTCTCTCTATCCTCCCTCTCTGTTTGCCTCTTTTGTCCGCTTGCTTTTTGTTTTCTCGTGTGTTAGATTGCTTGTTTGTAGCGATGGCTCAAGATAGTACTAAATTGTGTGACTTCACCAATACCAATAATAATGATTTCCTTAGCACACCGATTGCTCCTCTTACCGATGCTGAATCTTGTGAAATTAATACTGCTTTATTGAATCTTGTTATGAAAGATCAATTCACCGGCCTTCCTAGTGAAGATGCCGCTACTCACCTGAATAGCTTCATTGATTTATGTGATATGCAAAAGAAAAAAGATGTCAATAATGATGTCATTAAATTGAAGCTATTTCCTTTTTCTCTTAGAGACCGTGCTAAAGCTTGGTTTTCGTCTTTGCCAGAATAGTATAGATTCATGGAACAAGTGCAAAGATGCTTTTATCTCTAAGTATTTTCCTCCCGCTAAGATCATCTCTCTTAGAAATGATATAATGAACTTTAAACAACTTGATCATGAACATGTTGCACAAGCTTGGGAGAGAATGAAATTAATGATACGTAATTGCCCTACTCATGGTTTGAATTTGTGGATGATTATACAAAACTTTTATGCCGGATTGAATTTTGCTTCTAGAAATCTTTTAGATTCGGCCGTGGGAGGCACTTTTATGGAAATCACTTTAGGAGATGCTACTAAACTCTTAGATAATATTATGGTTAATTATTCTCAATGGCATACTGAAAGAACTTCTAATAAAAAAGTGCATGCGATAGAAGAAATTAATGTGTTGAGTAGAAAGATGGATGAACTTATGAAATTATTTGCTACTAAGAGTGTTTCTTCTGATCCTAATGATATGCCTTTGTCTACTTTTATTGAGAATAATAATGAATCTATGGATGTGAATTTTATTGGTAGGAATAATTTTGGTAACAACGCTTATAGAGGGAATTTTAATCCAAGGCCATATCCTAGTAATCCTTCTAATAATTATGGGAATTCCTACAACAACTCTTATGGAAATTATAATAAGATGCCCTCTGATTTTGAATATAATATTAAAGAATTTATTTCTTCGCAAAAGAATTTTAATACTATGATTGAAGAAAAATTGCTTAAGATTGATGATTTGGCTAGAAACGTTGATAGAATTGCTCTTGATGTTGATGCTTTGAAACTTAGATCTATTCCACCTAAGCATTATATTAATGAGTCTCTAAAAGCCATGAGAATTTCAATTGATGAGTGTAAGGAAAGAACCGCTAGGATGCGTGCTTCCAAAGATGCCTTTATTAAAGCGTGTTCTTCCAATTCCTATGAAAATCAAGATGAAGATCTAAAAGTTATTGATGTGTCTCCAGTTAAATCTTTATTTTGCAATATGAATCTTGATGAAACTGAATATGATCTTCCTTTACCTAGAAGGCGTTCTAAAAATTCGGAGTATTTAGATTTTAATGATGAAATTGATGAAAGTGGGATTGAAAGAAATAAAAATCTAGATGTTGCTAAACCCAATATATTGGATTTCAAGGAATTTAATTATGAAAGTTGCTCTTTGATTGATTGTATTTCCTTGTTGCAATCCGTGCTAAATTCTCCACATGCTTATAATCGAAATAAAGCCTTCACCGAACATATTGTTGATGCCTTGATGCAATCTTATGAAGAAAAACTTGAATTGAAAGTTTCTATCCCTAGAAAACTCTATGATGAGTGGGAACCAACTATTAAAATTAAAATTAAAGATCATGAGTTTTATGCTTTGTGTGATTTGGGTGCTAGTGTCTCTACTATTCCCAAGACTTTGTGTGATGTACTAGATTTCTGTAACTTTGATGATTGCTCTCTAAACTTGCATCTTGCGGATTCCACTATTAAGAAACCTATGGGAAGGATTAATGATGTTCTTATTGTTGCGAATAGGAATTATGTGCCCTTAGATTTCATTGTTCTTGATACAGATTGCAATCCTTCTTGCCCTATTATTCTTGGTAGACCTTTCCTTAGAGCGGTTGGTGCGATTATTGATATGAAGGAAGGGAATATTAGATTTCAATTTCCATTAAAAAATGGCATGGAACACTTTCCAAGAAAGAAAATAAAATTACCATATGAAACTATCATGAGAGCCACTTATGGATTGCCTACCAAAGATGGCAATACCTAGATCTATTCTTGCTCGTTATGCCTAGCTAGGGGCGTTAAACGATAGCGCTTGTTGGGAGGCAACCCAATTTTATTTTTATTCCTTGCTTTTTGCTCCTGTTTAGTAATAAATAAATTATTTAGCCTATGTTTTGGTTGTGTTTTTTGTGTTTAATTAGTGTTTGTGCCAAGTAGAACCGTTGGGAAGACTTGGGGAAAGTCTTGTTGAACTTGCTGTAAAAAACAGAAACTTTAGCACTCACGAGAACTGCTGTCATTTTTATTTGAAGAGTGATATTTAGTTAATTATTTTTGAATATGATTAATAGATAAATTCCTCACGTCCATAAATTTATTTTAGAATTTTTGGGGTTCCAGATCTTGCGCTAGCTATAGATTTCTACAGACTGTTCTGTTTTTGACAGATTCTGTTTTTCGTGTGTTGTTTGCTTATTTTGATGAATCTATGGCTAGTAAAATAGTTTATAATCCATAGAGAAGTTGTAATACAGTAGGTTTAACACCAATATAAATAATGAATGAGTTCATTACAGTACCTTGAAGTGGCCTTTTGTTTTCTTTCGCTAACGGAGCTCACGAGTTTTCTATTTTGAGTTTTGTGTTTTGAAGTTTTCATGTTTTGGGTGAATTCTTTTGATGGATCATGGAACAAGGAGTGGCAAGAGCCTAAGCTTGGGGATGCCCATAGAACCCCCAAGATAATCCAAGGACACCAAAAAGTCAAAGCTTGGGGATGCCCCGGAAGGCATCCCCTCTTTCGTCCACTTCCATCGGCAATTTACTTGGAGCTATATTTTTATTCACCAACATGATATGTGTTTTGCTTGGAGAGTCTTGTATTATTTGTGTATTTGTTTTTTAGTATGCCACAATCATACTTGCTGTACACACCTTTTTAGAGAGCCATACATGAATTAAAATTTGATAGAATACTCTATGTCCTTCACTTATATCTTTTGAGCTAAGTAGTTTTGCTCTATGTGCTTCACTTATATCTATTGAGCTAAGTAGTTTTGCTCTATGTGCTTCACTTATATCCTTTAATCTAGATAATTTTGCTCTATGTGCTTCACTTATATCTTTTGAGCATTATAATTTTTCTCTATGTGCTTCACTTAGATCTTTTAGAGCACGGTGGTGGATATGTTTTAAAGAAACTATTGATCTCTCATGCTTCACTTAAATTAATTTGAGAGTCTCTTAATAGCATGGTAATTTGCCTAATAATAATATGCTTGGTATTCAAGATTTGTGAAACTCTCTTTTGATTGTGTTGAATACTAAGAAAAGATTGAAGCATGATAATTGTTTTGAGTTATGGAGGTGATAATATTGAAGTCATGCTAGTTGAGTAGTTGTGAATTTAAAGAATACTTGTGTTAAAGTTTGTGATTCCCGTAGCATGCACGTATGGTGAACCGTTATGTGATGAAGTCGGAGCATGATTTATTTATTGATTGTCTTCCTTATGAGTGGCGGTCGAGGACGAGCGATGGTCTTTTCCTACCAATCTATCCCCCCTAGGAGCATGCGGGTTATACTTTGCTTTGATAACTTCTAGATTTTTGCAATAAGTATATGAGTTCTTTATGACTAATGTTGAGTCCATGGATTATACGCACTCTCCCCCTTCCACCTTTGCTAGCCTCTCTAATACCACGCAACTTTCGCCAGTATCATACACCTACCATATACCTTCCTCAAAACAGCCACCATACCTACCTATTATGGCATTTCCATAGCCATTCCGAGATATATTGCCATGCAACTTCCACCATCTAGTTCATCTTGACACACTTCATCATTGTCATATTGCATATCCCGGCACACCGCCGGATGCATTCACATAGAGTCATATTTTGTTCTAAGTATCGAGTTGTAATTGTTGAGTTATAAGAAAAATAAAAGTGTGATGATCATCATTATTAGAGCATTGTCCCAGTGAGGAAAGAATGATGGAGACTATGATTCCCCCATAAGTCAGGATGAGACTCCGGACGAAAAAATAAATAAAAAAAAGAGGCCACAAAAAAGAGAAAAGGCCCAAACAAAAAAATGATGAGATAAAAAGAGAGAAGGGACAATGTTACTATCCTTTTACCACACTTGTGCTTCAAAGTAGCACCATGATCTTCATAGTAGAGAGTCTCTCATGTTATCACTTTCATATACTAGTGGGAATTTTTCATTATAGAACTTGGCTTGTATATTCCAATGATGGGCTTCCGCAAATTGCCCTAGGTCTTCATGAGCAAGGAAGTTGGATGCACACCCACTTAGTTTCTTTTTGAGCTTTCATATACTTATAACTCTAGTGCATCCGTTGCATGGCAATCCCTACTCACTCACATTGATATCTATTGATGGGCATCTCCATAGCCCGTTGATACGCCTAGTTGATGTGAGACTATCTTCTCCTTTTTGTCTTCTCCACAACCACCATTCTATTCCACCTATAGTGCTATATCCATGGCTCATGCTCATGTATTGCGTGAAGATTCAAAAAGTTTTGAAAAAGTTAGAGTATGAAACAATTGCTTGGCTTGACATCGGGGTTGTGCATGATTTAAATACTTTGTGTGGGGAAGATGGAGCATAGCCAGACTATATGATTTTGTAGGGATAACTTTCTTTGGCCATGTTATTTTGAGAAGACATAATTGCTTTGTTAGTATGCTTGAAGTATTATTATTTTCTATGTCAATATAAAATTTTATCTTGAATCTTTCTAATCTGAATATTCATACCAAAATTAAGAAGATTTGCATTGAAATTATGCCAAGTAGCACTCCGCATCAAAAATTCTCTTTTTATCATTTACCTACTCGAGGACGAGCAGGAATTAAGCTTGGGGATGCCTGATACGTCTCCAACGTATCTATAATTTTTGATTGCTCCATGCTATATTATGTACTATTTTGGACTATATTGGGCTTTATTTTCCACTTTTATATTATTTTTGGGACTAACCTATTAACCGAAGGCCCAGCCCAGAATTGCTGTTTTTTGCCTATTTCAGTGTTTCGGATAAATAGAATATCAAACAGAGTCCAAACAGAATAAAATCTTCGGAAACGTGATTTTCTCACCGAACGTGGTCCAGGAGACTTGGACCCTACTGCAGGGGATCAACGAGGTGGTCACGAGGGTGGGGGGCGCCCCCCTAGGGCGCGCCCCCTGCCTCGTGGGCCCCTCGGTGCTCCACCGACGTACTCCTTCCTCCTATATATACACACGTACCCCCAAACAATCAGAAGAGGAGCCAAAAATCTAAGTCCACCGCCGCAACTTTCTGTATCCACGAGATCCCATCTTGGGGCCTGTTCCGAAGCTCCGCCGAAAGAGGGCCGTCATCAGGAGGGCTTCTACATCATCCTAGCCCCTCCGATGAAGTGTGAGTAGTTTACCTCAGACCTTCGGGTCCATAGTTAGTAGCTAGATGGCTTCTTCTCTCTCTTTGAATCTCAATACAAAGTTCTCCCCCTCTCTTGTGGAGATCTATTCGATGTAATCTTCTTTTTGCGGTGTGTTTGTTGAGACTGATGAATTGTGGGTTTATGATCAAGTCTATCTATGAATAATATTTGAATCTTCTCTGAATTCTTTTATGCATGATTGGTTATCTTTGCAAGTCTCTTCGAATTATCCGTTTGGTTTAGCCAACTAGATTGGTAGTTCTTGCCATGGGAGAAGTGCTTAGCTTTGGGTTCGATCTTGCGGTGTCCTTACCCAGTGACAGAAGGGGCAGCAAGGCACGTATTGTATCGTTGCCATCGAGGATAACAAGATGGGGTTTATTTCATATTGCATGAATTTATCTCTCTACATCATGTCATCTTGCTTAAGGCGTGACTCTGTTTTTAACTTAATACTCTAGATGCATGCTGGATAGCGATCGATGAGTGGAGTAATAGTAGTAGATGCAGAATCATTTCGATCTACTTGTCACGGACGTGATGCCTATATACATGATCATGCCTAGATATTCTCAAAATTATGCTCAATTCTATCAATTGCTCAACAGTAATTTGTTCACCCACCGTAGAATACTTATGCTCTTGAGAGAAGCCACTAGTGAAACCTATGGCCCCCGGGTCTATTCTCATCATATCAGTCTCCATCACTTTTATATTGTTTTTCTATTTATTTTTCTTTTACTTTTTACTTTGCATCTTTATATCAAAAATACCAAAAATATTCTATCTATCAGATCTCACTCTCGTAAGTGACCGTGAAGGGCTTGACAACCCCTAACCGCATTGGTTGCGAGTAGCTATCGCTTTGTGCAGGTACGAGGGACTTGAGCGTGGGCTCCTACTGGATTGATACCTTGGTTCTCAAAAACTGAGGGAAATACTTACGCTACTCTGTTGCATCATCCCTTCCTCTTCGGGGAAAACCAACGCAAGCTCAAGACGTAGCACTTCTTCAGAGTTTTCAATAATCTTTCTTATTCATGCTCTGAAAGGTTACCACTAATAGTAACAGGATATATCTTATTTTCATCATGATAAGCATATTTAAGATTATCAGGCAACAGTTTAAGCTCAAACACGGGATCACCCTTAGGTGGAGGAGGATCCCCTAGGATTTCAACAGGCAAATTGTGTTTCAGCATAGGTTCCTGTTTAAAGAATACGTCATCTATTTCCCTTCTTTCATTCATAAACATATCATTCTCATGGTCTTGCAAATACTGTTCTAAAGGATCACTAGGAGGTACGGCAATAGAAGCAAGACCAGTAATTTCATCCTTACTAGGCAATTCTTCTTCACGGTGTTGTTTACTAAATTTAGAGAAATTAAATTCATGAGTCATATCATCCAAGCCAATGGTAACAACATTCTTTTCGCAGTCTATCTTAGCATTAACAGTGTTCAAGAAGGGTCTACCAAATATAATGGGACAAAAGCTATCTTGTGGGGAACTAAGAACAAGAAAATCAGCAGGATATTTAGTTTTCCCGCACAAGACTTCAACATCTCTAACAATTCCCACTGCTGAAATAGTATCTCTATTAGCAAGTTTAATTGTGACATCAATATCTTCTAACTCAGTATGTGCAATTTCGTGCTTGATTTCCTTATACAAGTCATAAGGTATAACACTAGCACTAGCACCCATATCACATAAGCCATGATAACAATGTTCTCCTATTTTAACAGAAATAACAAGCACGCCTACCACATGTCTATGTTTCTCTTTAGCACAAGGTTTAGCAATTCTAGCAGTTTCACCGCAGAACTGAATAACATGCCCATCAATATTATCAGACAAGAGATCTTTAACAATAGCAATATTAGGTTCTACTTTAACTTGCTCAGGAGGTGTATATGTTTTAATATTACTTTTACGAACCACAGTTGAAGCTTTAGCATGATCCTTTATCCTAACAGGGAAAGGTGGTTTCTCAACATAACAAGTAGGAACAATAGGATCATTATAAGTGACAGTCTTTTCTTCAACTTTAATTGTTGTAGCTACTTTTACTTCTATGGGAGGATGATATTTAAACCACTTCTCCTTAGGGAGATCAACATAAGTAGCAAAAGATTCACAGAAAGAAGCTACTATCTCAGAATCAAGTCCATATTTAGTGCTAAACTTACGGAAAATATTGGTATCCATAAAAGATTTAACACAATCAAACTTAGGTGTCATACCTGACTCCTTACCTTTGTCGAGATCCCAATCATCAGAGTTGCATTTAATTCTATCCAATAAATCCCATCTAAATCCAGCAGTCTTCATCATAAAAGAGCCAGCACAAGAAGTATCGAGCATGGTGCGATTATTTTCAGAAAGCCGAGCATAAATTTTTTGAAGAATTGTTTCTCTTGGGAGCTCATGATTGGGGCATGAATATAACATTGATTTAAGCCTCCCCCAAGCTTGAGTAATGCTTTCTCCTTCGCGAGGCCAAAAATTATATATATAATTGCGGTCACGATGAACAAGATGCATAGGGTAATACTTTTGATGAAATTCCAATTTCAATCTTCTATAGTTCCATGATCTCGTATCATCACATAGCCTATACCATGTCAATGTGTCTCCCTTCAAAGATAAAGAGAAGACCTACTTCTTAGCAACATCATCGGGTATACCCGTAAGCTTAAATAATCCACAAACTTCATCCACATATATTAGGTGTTCATCAGGATGCTTTGTTCCATCTCCTGTAAAAGGATTAGCTAGCAGTTTTTCTATCATACCCGAAGGATACTCATAAGGAATTTCATATTCAATAGGTTCAGTAGGTTGAGGAGCAACTCTTTGCTCTACTGGTCGGGGTGAAGATACCCTGAACAAGCCCCTCGGAGGATTACTTTCCATGGTAACAAGTGACAGTAAATTTCAGCACACTATATAAATTTTTTCCTTACCAAATTCCACCTATCAAAGGCGCTTCACTCCCCGGAAACCACGCTAGAAAAGAGTCTTGATGACCCACAAGTATAGGGGATCTATCGTAGTCCTTTCGATAAGTAAGAGTGTCGAACCCAACGAGGAGCAGAAGGAAATGATAAGCGGTTTTCAACAAGGTATTCTCTACAAGTACTGAAATAGGTGATAACAGATAGTTTTGTGATAAGGTAATTGGTAACGAGCAACAAGTAACAAAAGTAAATAAAGTGCAGCAAGGTGGCCCAATCCTTTTTGTAGCAAAGGACAAGCCCGGGCAAACTCTTATATAAGGAAAAGCGCTCCCGAGGACACATGGGAATATCGTCAAGCTAGTTTTCATCATGTTCATATGATTCGCGTTCGGTACTTTGATAATTTGACATGTGGGTGGACCGGTGCTTGGGTGCTGTTCTTACTTGAACAAGCATCCCACTTATGATTAACCTCTATTGCAAGCATCCGCAACTACAACAAAAGTATTAAGGTAAACCTAACCATAGCATGAAACATATGGATCCAAATCAGCCCCTTACGAAGCAACGCATAAACTAGGGTTTAAGCTTCTGTCACTCTAGCAACCCATCATCTACTTATTACTTCCCAATGCCTTCCTCTAGGCCCAAATAATGGTGAAGTGTTATGTAGTCGACGTTCACATAACACCACTAGAGGCTAGACAACATACATCTCATCAAAATATCGAACGAATACCAAATTCACATGACTACTAATAGCAAGACTTCTCCCTTGTCCTCGGGAACAAAAGTAACTACTCACAAAGCATATTCATATTCATAATCAGAGGGTAATAATATGCATAAAGGATCTGAACATATGATCTTCCACCAATTAAACCAACTAGCATCAACTACAAGGAGTAATTAACACTACTAGCAACCTACTAGCACCAATCCCGGACTTGGAGACAAGAATTGGATACAAGAGATGAACTAGGGTTTTGAGATGAGATGGTGCTGATGAAGATGTTGATGGAGATTGCCCTCTCCCAATGAGAGGAGCGTTGGTGATGACGATGGCGATGATTTCCCCCTCCGGGAGGGAAGTTTCCCCGGTAGAACAGCTCTGCCGGAGCCCTAGATTGGTTCCGCCTCGTGGCGGCGGAGTTTCATCCTGAAAGGTTGCTTCTTATTTTTTTCTCGACGAAAGACTTCATATAGGAGAAGATGGTCATCGGAGAGCCACCAGGGGCCCACGAGGTAGGCGGGCGCGCCCTAGGGGGGGCGCGCCCCCACCCTCGTGGAAAGGGTGTGGGCCCCCTGGTCTTCATCTTTGGCGAGGATTTTTCATTATTTATTATAAGGTATTCCGTGGAGTTTCAGGACTTTTGGAGTTGTGCAGAATAGGTCTCTAATATTTGCTCCTTTTCCAGCCCATATTTCCAGCTGCCGGCATTCTCCCTCCTTATGTAAACCTTGTAAAATAAGAGAGAATAGCCATAAGTATTGTGACATAATGTGGAAAAACAACCCATAATGCAATAAATATTGATATAAAAGCATGATGCAAAATGGACGTATCAGTAAGTAATCCCACGGCCGAACACGGTGTCCTTTTATTTATCATGACATCATTCTGAAAAGTCACTCTTTGACCAGGACTGGATAACAAAGGCGAAGATGATCAGGTGTTCGGCCCCCCTTCCCGAAGGCTTGGCCAATCCAGTGCTAGACAGGATGCTCGAGCCGGCGCCTTATCAGGTTCTGTCGGTGTCAAAACCGGCGGATCTCGGGTAGGGGGTCCCGAACTGTGCGTCTAGGCGGATGGTAACAGGAGGCAGGGGACACGATGTTTTACCCAGGTTCGGGCCCTCTTGATGGAGGTAAAACCCTACATCCTGCTTGATTAATATTGATGATATGGGTAGTACAAGAGTAGATCTACCACGAGATCAGAGAGGCTAAACCCTAGAAGCTAGCCTATGGTATGATTGTTGTTCCTCCTATGGACTAAAACCCTCCGGTTTATATAGACACCGGAGAGGGCTAGGGTTACACAGAGTCGGTTACAATGGCAGGAGATCTACATATCCGTATCGCCAAGCTTGCCTTCCACGCCAAGGAAAGTCCCTTCCAGACATGGGACAAAGTCTTCAATCGTGTATCTTCATAGTCCAGGAGTCCGGCCAAAGGTATAGTCCGGCTATCCGGACACCCCCTAATCCAGGACTCCCTCAGTAGCCCCTGAACCAGGCTTCAATGACGACGAGTCCGGCACGCAGATTGTCTTCGGCATTGCAAGGAGGGTTCCTCCTCGAAGTACTTCATAGAATATTTTGAACACAAAGGTAGTGTCTAGCTCTGTAAAATAAGTTTCCACATATTGCCATAGAGAGAATAATATTTACACAAATCTAATCTGCTGACGTATTCCGTAGCGTGACATCACACTACGGCCAAGTCTTTATTCGAATCGTTTTACTGTCCCACCTCAGCGCGTTTAGCGAGGCGGTTTCCTTGGCACGTCTTGTTAAAGCAGAGATCGTGTCCCCTTATTCCGGGATTCTCATCAATACGGGCGTGGGTAACCGAGTCGTACCCGTTGGTATGTTTTCTCGATCAAAGGCGAGTCCCAAACAGTCACAGGGAGGGCCCTTGGTATTCAACCTCTTATATAGAGACCAAGGCCTTACTCCTTTCTTTCAATCTCAAATGAGTTCGCCCTTCGCCTCGAGTTCCAACACCCAAGGCTTCAGATTTCAGGCGCTTCGGACCTTCGACAATGTCCGGTTCCGACCTTCGAGGCCGATGGATTCCCTCCTCCATCATGGAGGAGGACGTGCTGAAGTTGAGAGAGGCCAGGTTCTTGACCGGCGAAATCTGGCATAGGCTACCTGCTCAAGGGCAGGTCATTCCCACTCCCAAGCCTGGTGAGAGTGTGGTGTTCATGTCTCACTTCCTTCGGGGGCTAGGCTTCCCGACGGATCCCTTCGTGAGGGGGCTCATATATTATTATGGGCTGGAATTTCACGACTTAGCCCCGGAGTCCATCCTCCATATTTCCTCATTCATTGTCGTGTGTGAAGCCTTCCTCTGTATCACTCCTCACTTCGGACTATGGCTCAAGACCTTCAAAGTAGAGCCGAAGATGATCGAGGGACGGCACGCGGAGTGCGGAGGTGCTTTTTATAAGCAAGAATGCTGGTGCTCCATGGCCCGAGGGCTCTTTTCAAGAGGAGTCTAGCTTATGGCAATGAGAGTGGTTTTATATTACCGCTCCCAGGGGCCCCAAGTGGGTGGCGCCACCTGCCTTTCGCCCGGGTCCCCCACCACAGCTGGCGTCATGGGTTAATAAAGGACTGGACCGGGGGCCGTCCAAGGACGTGCCCTTGTTGCCGGGCCGCATTCGAGATCTCCTAGAAAGAGATATCAGTCTGGTCGTGGCAACACAGGTTATGCTGATTCGCCGAGCTCTGCCCTGCAAACGTCGCCCCCTCCTCCTGTGGGAGTTCAATCCGGAGGGACCACGAGCTCTCCAACATTTTATGGGCGCGACGCCCGTGGAGATGTACAAATTGTTCTTCAGATCACAAGCAATGTGTCCGGACTTGACCGAGGACGCAGGTCTGAGCTGCAACCGCCCGAATACTCAAGTAAGTAGCCCCGTGCCCGGACTCGCAATCCGCATATTTATCATAAAATTGCCCTTAAAAGAGATGTCCTTTAAACAAGAGTGGATAGCGAAAGCAAAGCTAATCAGGTGTCCGGCCCCCCTCCCCGAGACCACGCCGGGTCCCGTGCTAGTCAGGATGTTGGAGGTTGTGCCTTCGGAGGAAAGCGAGGGAGGGGACAAGGAAGCTACAACCTCCTCAAAGGAGGCTGTATGGAAGGGAGGAATCGAAAATTCCTCTCCTCAGGGGAAGAAGAGGACCGCCTCTGAAGACCCGGAGACCATGGCCTCAAAGCGGGGGAAGAAATCTTCGCCAGAGGGTCCTGTGCTGGGGGATGCTTTGGCCGAATTATGCCCTCAAGGGGATCAGCCCTCCACCGAGCCGTGAGTAGAGAGGAGTTTTTCTTTTTAAGAGATGAGAGAAATCCTTGCTTTATATCTGATAAAAGTAATCGAAAATTTACCTTGTAGCTCGAACATTAGCCCTTCTCAGCAGAGCTCGCCTTCGGGGATCTTCTTCCGGAACTAATGGAGAGCGGAACGCCTCCCCCTGCCGTACCGCCTTGCGAGGCGAGCCACCCTGAGGTATCATCGCGGAGGGTTTCTCCGAATCCGGTAGGGCCAGAAGGTAGTCATATGGCCCCCCCAAAGCCCTCCGCGTTCGGCCTTCAAAAAGGGCCATCGGACGAGTCCGGCACCGTCTGGTGCACGGTCGGAGGAGTTGAAGGATCTGCTAGGGCGAGCATCTATCTCAGAGGAGCACCGTGCATTGATGGGTACGGTGATTGAGAGGATTTCATCCACGGAGAGAAGATTGCATGAGGCCGTCAGGAGTTTACTGACAGGTTTTGAGGTACGTGAAATAATGTACCCTTTTTGGACAGTTGCGCATAAATAAGATGCGCCATGTGTAGATAGTAGCCCCTGAGACTCTGTGCGTTGTCAAAAGTGATGGCGCGCAGAGGATCATAATCCCAGGTCTAACATGCCGCCTTCATACGTAGGTGGCGAAGTGTCCGGTGGCCGGCCGAACTGATGAATTTGCCGAGCTAAAGCGGCAACTTGACGTGGCAGATGCCGACATCGCGCTTGTCAACAAGCGGCTTGACGAGGCACAAGGTATGCAATTCCTCCAGCGGCACCTGGTAAGAGGAGCTTTATGCCAGTATCTTACAATGTGTGCGCTTGATGCAGATGGTGCTGCTGCCATGGAGAATCTTCGGGCGGAACTTGCCCGAGCCAAGGAGCAAGCCAGGAAAAGTGATGCGGCTGCCGGAAAGGCAATTGAAGAGCTTAAAGCCGAATAGGCTGCTCACTGCCGAAGCAAGAAGGAAATGGCCGAGATGGCCGTGAAGCAGAAGAACGCTGCTGACCGTTGCAAGCTTCTTGAAAAAGAAGATCGGGCGGAAGAGATGGACCTGAAGAAGGCCGTTGTCGATGCCAAGGATGCTCGCTCTGCCATGAGAGCTATGAAGGAGGAGCTGCGTCAGGCCGGAGAGATCGCGGCTGGAAAGCCCTTTATGCTCCGGAGGAAGTTCTGTGATCCTAAACATGCTCCGTTAGACCAGATGTGGAGTACGGCGGACACCTATCTGGATTTAGCAGCGAGTGCCGCAGATGCGGCCGAACACTTCCGAGATCAAGAAGATCGCGAAGTGGAAAAGCTCTTCTAGTCGTAGTTCCACAATCCAGAGCGTCCACTGTCATTAGCCGATCGTTTGGCCGAATGGGCCGAGCTAAATAGGTTGTCCGGACTCGCCATGAAGTATGTCATGAGTCATCTGTGGCCAGAGAGGCCAGAGCCGAAAAGTTATTTCAACTTGGTGCAGCAGTTCCTTGGTGCGGCGCCGCATATCAATGCGATGAAGAGGTCAGCGTGCATAGAGGGTGCACGGATGGCTCTTGCCTGTGTCAAGACATACTGAGCGGAAATGGAAGCCACCACTGTTGCATCCCCAGACTCCGATGGAAGCCGAGTACGTGCCGAGCACTATTTTCAGGAAGTTCTGCAAGGTGCTCGTTTAATAGAGACGTAGTGCTTGAAGGATACTATATTCCAATAGCATATATTATTGTAAAACAGTATTATGATAAATTGTAGAAGCTTTTTATACTTGTGCCTGCAAGTATTATGATACCTCCTGTGCGGCCGTTTAACATATATGTATATATAATCTGAAAGATGGCAGTCGTCGGCTTCAGCCCCCACGCACATAATGCGGGGGTGTTCGCAGAAGGCGCATTTTCACACTTGATCCAACATCTTGGTCCTACAAAGGAGGTGATAGCGCAGCGAACTAGGCAATCGGACTATGATGCTTTATCACTTTCACTTAGCCATAGGAGTTTGACAGTGAGGCTACGTATATAGCCCCTGGTGGCGCCTGTGCTCTCCCGAACTCGGGGCGCGTATGTTCCTGGCTAGGAAAGGGCCCTTCATTAATGCGGATGAATCCTAAAGATTCTGGTAAGTCATCGAGTGGTTGACCAGTCTCACGCTATATCATGACAATCAGTTTTCGGCTTTCTCTACTGAGGTGCTCGCCTGGCCGAACCGGGGCACAATCGCAGTAGTTCTCCTGGTGCTGCCTTAGCCGATAGAGCGGAACGTAAGACAGCAAAACACAGGAGCAAGGCAAACCCAACATTTGACCAAAGACATGATTCGGAGCTGATGCATATAAGGCCAAACTCGCGACGCCGAACACTCCCTAAGGTATTCGGTCTTTATGAGGGCGGGCGGGATAACGCCCTTAGTAATAAGCCCCTAGTGTCCAGGTACGTGCAAAACTCTGACGTGGCCACATGCCAAAATGCCAGCCTCCTCCTTGGTTATACCAAGAAACCAGGGGATGTGTATCAACAAGAGACAGTAAAAAAGGTTTACGCAGGGTCTTAATCTGAAAAGAATCCTTGGAACGGGTCCCTGCTGCACGTCTGCGCCTGTGTCTCTGTTGTGCCCTATCCTGGACGGGCGTATCACGGTGTTCATCTGTAAAAAGAGAGGAACTTAGTTGAAGAAAGATCGTGCTGAACATAAGTTATACTAAATAAACAAAGTATAAATCAAAATGGGTAAAATTGAGCTTTATTGTCTCTTGTTTTATATGCGCGGAGCCCCTAGTACAGGGGTATACGACTATTAAGCCTTTATCAATTGTATGTTTATGCCAGACTCGTCTAGCCGTGTCCGTGGTCTTGACGACCTGTTTAGGTGCTTTGGCTGGTGAAGCCGCTTTATTGTGGGGCTGTCAAGGTAGCCGCACTGTCTTCCGCGCGAGAGGAACACTCAATGTTTTTCTTTTAATGAGATGATGCCTCATGGATCGGGCATCTTAAGCGTAAGAGATGCATAATGCGGTATTGCGTTAAAGCGAGCGAAAGCTTCGCGTCCTGAGGGAGTCCTGGATTAGGGGGTGTCCGGATGGCCGGACTATACCTTCAGCCGGACTCCTGGACTATGAAGATACAAGATTGAAGACTCCGTCCCGCGTCCGGAAAGGACTTTCCTTGGCGTGGAAGGCAAGCTTGGCGATACGGATACGAAGATCTCCTACCATTGTAACCGACTCTATGTAACCCTAACCCTATCCGGTGTCTATATAAATCAGAGGGTTTTAGTCCGTAGGACAACATACACATCAACAATCATACCGTAGGCTAGCTTCTAGGGTTTAGCCTCCTCGATCTCATGGTAGATCTACTCTTGTACTACCCATATCATCGATATTAATCAAGCAGGACGTAGGGGTTTACCTCCATCGAGAGGGCCCGAACCTGGGTAAAACTTTGTGTCCCTTGTCTCCTGTTACCATCCGGCCTAGACGCACAGTTCAGGACCCCCTACCCAAGATCCGCCGGTTTTGACACCGACATTGGTGCTTTCATTGAGGGTTCCACTGTGTCGTCGCCGTCAGGCTCGATCGCTCCTACGATCATCGATAGCGATGCAGTCCAGGGTGAGACCTTCCTCCCCGGACAGATCTTCGTCTTCGGCGGCTTCGCACTACGGGCCAATTCGCTTGGCCATCTGGAGCAGATCGAAAGCTACGCCCCTGGCCGCCTGGTCAGATTCGGAAATTTAAACTACACGGCTGACATCCGCGGGGACTTGATCTTCGACGGATTCGAGCCACTTCCGAGCGTGTCGCACTGTCACGACGAGCATGATCTAGCTCTGCCGCTGAACAGTGCCCTGGAGGCCGCATCTGCATCGGCTCCGATCCTTAATTCGGAGCCAACTGCGTCGATCGAGGATGGGCGGTTGGACACCACCTCGAGGGCAGCAACCCCAACGGCGATTGAGCCAAGCACCAGCCCCGTACTCTGCGAGACCCGTGACTCCAAGGAGCCGGACTCCTCTTCAGACTCCGAGCCCCCCGCGCCCCTGCCGATCGAATCCGATTGGGCGCCAACCATGGAGTTTACCGCCGCAGACATCTTTCATCACTCGCCTTTTGGCAATATCCTGAAGTCATTGAAGTCTCTCTCTTTATCAGGAGAGCCCTGGCCGGACTACGGCCAGCAAGGTTGGGGTACAGACGATGAAGAAATTCAAAGCCCACCCACCACCCACTTTGTAGCCACTGTCGACGACTTAACCGACATGCTCGACTTCGACTCCGAAGATATCGACAGTATGGACGCCGATGAAGGAGATGATGAAGAACCGGCGCCTACTAGGCCCTGGAAAGCCACCTCGTCATATGACATATACATGGTGGACACCCCAAAAGAGGGAGATGGCGATGGAACAGCGGAGGATGACCCCTCCAAGAAACAGCCTAAGCGCTGGCGTCAGCGGCGCCGCTCAAAATCCCGCCAAAACAAACACGGTGATTCTAGCACGGGAGATAATAATACTCCGGAAAGCGCCGAAGAAAACCCCCTCCAGCAAGATTTAGCACAGGAGGATGGAGAAACTAGCCCTCACGAGAGAGCGGCAGACAGAGAGGTCGAGGACGATAATTATATGCCTCCCTCCGAAGACGAGGCAAGCCTCAACGACGACGAATTCGTCGTGCCAGAGGATCCCGTCGAGCAAAAGCGTTTTCAAGGCAGGCTTATGGCCACGGCAAGAAGCCTTAAGAAAAAACAACAACAGCTTAGGGCTGATCAAGATTTGCTAGTCGACAGATGGACCGAAGTCCTTGCGGCCGAAGAGCATAAACTCGAACGCCCCTCCAAGAGCTACCCAAAGTGCAGGTTGCTACCCCGATTAGAGGAGGAAGCACTTGATGCGGCCGACCGGCCACCTCATGGTCACGACAGAGAGGCCTCTCAGCCCTCCACTCAAGCCGCACCCTATACCAAGGCGCGGGAATATGCGCCGGACTTACGAGACATGTTGGAGGACAAGGCAAGGCAAACAAGATCGATATACGGATCGCGTGGGTGCCCCACGGCTCGAGACAGTAACCGTCACGCCGGCCACAAATTCGGCGGGGCCGAACACAGTAGACAAGGCTCATTGGAGCTACATCACGATATAGCCCAGTACGGAGGCGCCGCACACCCACTCTGCTTTACAGACGAAATAATGGATCATCAAATCCCCGAGGGTTTCAAACCCGTAAACATCGAATCATATGATGGCACAACAGATCCTGCGGTATGGATCGAGGATTATCTCCTTCACATCCACATGGCCCGCAGTGATGATTTCCATGCCATCAAATACCTCCCACTCAAGCTTAAAGGACCAGCTCGGCATTGGCTTAACAGCTTGCCAACAGGATCAATCAGTTGTTGGGAGGACCTGGAAGCCGCATTCCTCGACAATTTCCAGGGCACTTATGTGCGACCCCCAGACGCCGATGACCTAAGTCACATAATTCAGCAGCCAGAGGAATCGGCCAGGCAATTCTGGACACGGTTCCTAACAAAAAAATCAAATAGTCGACAGTCCGGACGCTGAGGCCCTAGTAGCCTTCAAGCACAATATCCGTGACGAGTGGCTGGCCTGGCACCTTGGACAGGAAAAGTCGAAATCTATGGCAGCACTCATGACACTCATGACCCGCTTTTGCGTGGGAGAAGACAACTGGCTTGCTCGTAGCAACAATATGACCAAGGACCCTGGTAATTCGGACATCAGGGACAATAGTGGAAGGTCGCGTCACAACAAGCAGAAGCGCCGCATGAACGGCGACAATGCTGAGGATACGGCAGTTAATGCCGGATTCAGAGGCTCTAAATCCGGTCAGTGGAAAAAGCCATTCAAAAGGAATCCTAGGGGCCCATCCAGTTTGGACCGTATACTCGACCGCTTGTGGCAGATACATGGCACCCTCGAAAAGACAGCCAATCACACCCAACAGGGATTGTTGGGTGTTCAAGCAGGCAGGCAAGTTAAATGCCGAAAATGAAGACAAGGGGCTGCATAGCGATGACGACGAGGAGCCCCGGCCGCCGAACAACAGTGGACAGAAGGGTTTCCCCCCACAAGTGCGGACGGTGAACATGATATACGCAACCCACGTCCCCAAAAGGGAGCGGAAGCGCGCGTTAAGGGACGTATACGCGGTAGAGCCAGTCGCCCCAAAGTTCAACCCATGGTCCTCCTGCCCGATCACCTTTGATCGAAGGGACCATCCCACTAGCATCCGTCGTGGCAGATTCGCCGCATTGGTTCTAGACCCAATTATTGACGGATTTCATCTCACTAGAGTCCTTATGGACGGTGGCAGTAGCCTGAACCTGCTTTACCAGGATACAGTGCGGAAAATGGGCATAGATCCCTCGAGGATTAAGCCCACCAAAACGACCTTTAAAGGCGTAATACCAGGTGTAGAGGCCAACTGTACAGGCTCATTCACACTTGAAGTGGTCTTTGGATCTCCGGATAATTTCCGAAGCGAGGAGTTAATCTTCGACATAGTCCCATTCCGCAGTAGCTATCACGCACTGCTCGGGCGAACCGCATTCGCTAAGTTCAATGCGGTACCACATTACGCATACCTTAAGCTCAAGATGCCAGGCCCTCGAGGAGTAATTACGGTCAATGGAAACACCGAACGCTCCCTCCGAACAGAGGAGCACACGGCGGCCCTTGCAGCGGAAGTTCAATGAAGCCTCTCCAGGTGCCTGGTCTCCAGTCCGGCCACTAAACGACCAGACACCGTCAAGAGCGCCCGAGTAACCTACAACAAGACCGCCTGGCACGATCCGAGCAGGCGTAGCAATGCGGCCCCAACCCCAACCCTCGCAAAAAGGCGACGCCAGTACTTCGCATACATAACTACGCTCTAGAGATACCATGGGCACAGTGGGAGGGGCACCTTCACGGCACGCCCAAAACACGGCTTAAACCGTACCAGGGGCTGCCGATTTTTTAATTTTCTCTTACTTTCAGGACTTCATCCTTCAGAAGGCCTGTTCGGCAGTCCAATTGCCGCACAAACGATGCAAGAACCAGGGAAGCAGACAAGCCACGCTGCACTACGGAACTCCCAGGTGGTCTCTATCATGAGCAATATACCCGTTCCGCATACTATTCCGCAGCTTGCCCCTGGAACGGACATGTTAACTAGTCCAACCTTCCACTTATCGCATTATTTGTATCGTTCTGCTTTGATCGCAGCCCTTTTTAATAAACAATGCATAGCTTTCGTCTACTTTTGCATTACCTTTTTTCTTTATATATGTTCCTTAACGACATGTTGCACCCGTACACGTTGGTACGACCAAAATATGCCAGGGGCTTTAGTACCCCTCAATATGGTGTGAGAAGTCCGAACACTTTAACAAATGCGGCACCCCGAACTTATAGCATTATATGCATCGGCTCCGAATCATGTCTTGGGTCAATAGTTGGGTTTGCCCGGCTCCTATGTTTTGGTGCCTTACGTTCCACTATATCGGCTAAGGTAGCACTAGGAGAACCACTGCGATTGTGCCCCGGTTGAGCTGGGTCGAGCACCTTAGTGCGGAAAGCTAAAACTGACTGTCATGATGAAGCGAGAGCTGGTCGCTGTTCGAGAGGATTTTCCGAGTCCCTAAAGACTTATGCTGCTTAGGGCGAGGAGCCGGCTCTGTCCGGCCAAGGCGTGGATAGCGCCCCAAACTCGGTCTTCCGAATACCAGGGGCTTCGCCGAAATTTAAAATTATAGAATTCTATGGCTAAGTGAGAGTGTTCACGCATTATAGTCCGATTGCCTTGTTCGTTGGGCTGAGCGCCTCCATCGAAGGACCCAAACATGGGAAAAAGAGCGCTCAGGTTTATCCCTGAACACCCCAGCACTAGCGGCACGGGGGCAGAAGCCGACGACTCACCATCTCTCAGAATTGATAAACAGCCGCACAGAAGGTAATATTTTAAATTCTAACAGCATTGCTTAGCGCATATAAACAAGTTTTCAGCGCACAGTACAAAACGAGCAAGTTTCACTCAAAAATTACATCCCTAGAACATTCATCCGCCACAAGGCGGGCACCCTTCAGAACATCCTTATAGTAATTCTCGGGCTTGCGATGCTCTTTCCCCGGCGGTGGCCCGTCCTTCACCAGCTTCTCAGCATCCATCTTGCCCCAGTGCACCTTAGCACGGGCACCTTCAATGCAGACGGAGCGCTTGATGACTTCAAGCCTTGGACAGGCCTCCACCAACCGCCGCACCAGCCCGAAATAGCTCCCAGGCAGGGCCACTCCAGGCCACAGCCGAACAATGAGGCCCTTCATGGCCTGTTCGGCCGCCTTGTGGAGCTCGACCAGTTGCTTCGGCTGGTCGCTCAGGGGCATGGGGTGTCCGGCCTCAGCGTACTGAGACCAGACACCTTCTCCGTCGAGCTACCCTCCTCGGCTCGATAGAATGCGCCGGCATCGGATACACTCCAGGGAAGATCTGCGAATGCTCCTGGAGAGCTCTGGATTCGGGTAAGTAACAAGTAACTCATGTTTATGTGTTTGCTTTGCATAAAGAATGCCTTACCCGCCGCTATCTTCTTCACCTCATCCAACTCCTGGAGGGTCTTCTGGGATTCGGCCTTGGCAGACTTGGCATTTTCAATAGCCACCGCGAGCTCGGACGCTCGCGTCTTTGAGTCAAGCTCCAAACTCTCATGCTTTTCCATGAGAGCCTGGAACTCTTGCTGCACCTTGCCAACTTCGTCCTCATACTTCTCCCGCTCGGTGCGCTCCGAGGCCGCCCTCTTCTCGGCCTCGACCAGCGCTTGCTTAAGGGTCGCCACTTCAGACGTGGCCCCTACAATAGCCACGATAATCCTGTCATTCTTTGCAATTGCACCTTTTTATATATATTTTTAACAACGTATTTCTTACCTTCGTTGTCCTCGAGCTGCTTCTTGGCACGTTCGAGCTCTTGCTCGGACCACTCGAGGTTCTGCTTTAGCGTGTCCACTTCCGCAGTCAGTGTGGCGGACTCAAGCAGGGAAGCCTGCATATGCATACTGACTCATTTTTGTTAGACTCCTGCGAATTCTATTTGATCCTCTATTCGGCTTTTCTTCCCGAACGTCAAACAGAGCATCAGGGGCCACTGTCTATGCGGTACTATTATTTACACATTCTTTACTTACCTCAAAGCCCGTTAAAAGGCTAGTACAAGCTTCGGTCAGTCCGCTCTTGGCGGACTGAACCTTCTGGACCACCGCACTCATAATAGTGTGGTGCTCCTCGTCGATGGAGGCGCCTTGGAGCGCCTCCAACATATTGTCCGGCGCCTCTGGTTGGACGGGGGCCACCGGCATGGCGGACTTGCTCCTCTTGGAAGGAGGTCCCCCGCCGGACTCTGGAACCTCTGAAGGTTCCGGAGCGGTGTCCGGCCTAGAGCTGGACTTGGAGCCCCGGGGGGTTTCATCCCCTTTACTCCTGGAGTCCGGGAGGTCGCCTTGCGGCGCCTCCAGGACCACCTCCTCCCGGCCTGGAACCTATTGGGACAACACTTCGGTGTCGTCTGTAGGGCAGGGGGAGTAAGCCGTCGGAAGCGAGTTCACATCCGACGAGTCTAGTGAGCCGCTCGACGACGCGTCGAGCCGGTCTTTGGGAGGGCTGCATAAACATATTCGACATAAGGAAAGCTGTGCAATAAACGAATACTATGAATTACTCTGGTATCCGGATACTTACGATTTGGCCAGGGGCTTGGCCCTAGGCGCCCATTCCTCTCCGCCGCCATCGGCGTCGGTGGAGCAGTCCGGAGGAAGGATTTTCCCTTTCTTGGACCCTTCGGCCTCCCTAGTTGGGGCGGCCTTCCTTTTCTTCCCTTCGCCCGCTGGAGGGGGAGGGGTCTCTTCTTCCTCCTCCTTGTCTTCGCGGGAGGAGTGTGTCTTGGATTCGTCAGATGATGAATCCGACACCTCCGGGCGTCGGGCACTCTTTCGAGTCCCCGAGTCCTTCTTCTTGACCTTCTTCTCCAGCACCTCATAGGGTGCCGGAACCAGCAGCTTCGCCAAGCGAGCATCCGCTGGGCCTTCGAGCAAAGGAGCCGGACATTTGATCTGTCCGGAGGTCACCTGCCAATCCTGTCAAAGGTAAAGGGAGTTTAGATCCCGCATGGAGTCAGACTATGAAAAACTGATACCCTGTAAAAGAAAAAAACAAGCTTATCGCGAGAGCGTGATGCTGCGCACTGAATCCGCGATCCTCAGTAGCGGATGTGGGAGCCTCGGCGCCCTTGAAAAGCACCTTCCAGGCATCTTCGTACGTCGTGTCGAAGAGCCTGCTCAGAGTTTGGTGCCGTGCGGGGTCGAACTCCCACAGGTTGAAAGCCCGTTGTTGGCATGGGAGGATCAAGCGGATGAGCATAACCTTGACTACGTTGACAAGTTTGAGCTTCTTGTCCACCAGGGTTTTGACGCATGTTTGGAGTCCGGTTAGCTCTCCTTTTTACCCCACGATAGGCCCATCTCTTTCCAGGACGTGAGCCGCGTTGGGGGTCCGGACCAGAACTCGGGGGGTGCGACCCATTCGGCGTTGCGCGGCTCGGTGATGTAAAACCACCCCGATTGCCACCCCTTCAGGGTCTCCACAAAGGAGCCCTCGAGCCAGAGGACGTTGGCCATCTTGCCCACCATGGTGCCTCCGCACTCCGCCTGGCTGCCGTGCACCACCTTCGGCTTGACGTTGAAAGTCTTGAGCCAGAGCCCGAAATGGGGGCGGATGCGGAGGAAGGCCTCGCACACAACGATAAACGCCGAGATGTTGAGGACGAAGTTCGGGGCCAAATCGTGGAAATCCGGGCCGTAGAACATGAGCCCCCGGACAAATGGGTGGAGAGGGAAGCCTAGTTCGCGGAGGAAATGGGGGAGGAACACCACCCTCTCATGGGGCCTAGGGGTGGGGATGAGCTGCCCCTTTTTGGGGAGCCGGTACGCGATGTCGTTAGACAGGTATCCGGCCTTCCTCAGCTTTTTGATATGTCCCTCCGTGACGGAGGAGACCATCCACTTGCCTCCCGCTTCGGACATGGCTGGAGAAGGTTGAGGTTGGGAGTGCGGACTTGGGCGCTGGAGCTCGAGTGCGCAAGAATGGATAGGCGAAGGAGGAAGAAGGCGTAGGTGAAAAGGTGGATCTTTGTCCCCTTATATGGGTGGACGCTACTACATGTCCCCACCAGCCTGATAAAACTCGCTTATCTCCAAGCGCCGTAATCGATGGCGCGGTTGGGTTACCCACGCCCGTATTAATGAGAATCCCGGAATAAGTGGACACGATCTTTGCTTTAACAAGACGTGCCAAGGAAACCGCCTCGCATAACACGCTGAGGTGGGACAGCAAAATGGTTCGAATAAAAGCTTGGCCGTGGTGTGATGTCACACTATGGAATACGTCAGCAGATTAGATTTGTGTAAATATTATTCTCTCTATGGCAATATGTGGAAACTTATTTTTCAGAGCCGGACACTATCTTTGTGTTCAAAATCTTCTATGAAGTACTTGGAGGAGGAACCCGCCTTGCAATGCCGAAGACAATATGCGCGTCGGACTCGTCGTCATTGAAGCCTGGTTCAGGGGCTACTGAGGGAGTCCTGGATTAGGGGGTGTCCGGATGGCCGGACTATACCTTCAGCCGGACTCCTGGACTATGAAGATACAAGATTGAAGACTCCATCCCGCGTCCGGAAGGGACTTTCCTTGGCGTGGAAGGCAAGCTTGGCGATACGGATACGAAGATCTCCTACCATTGTAACCGACTCTATGTAACCCTAACCCTATCCGGTGTCTATATAAACCAGAGGGTTTTAGTCCGTAGGACAACATACACATCAACAATCATACCGTAGGCTAGCTTCTAGGGTTTAGCCTCCTCGATCTCGTGGTAGATCTACTCTTGTACTACCCATATCATCAATATTAATCAAGTAGGATGTAGGGTTTTACCTCCATCGAGAGGGCCCGAACTTGGGTAAAACTTCGTGTCCCTTGTCTCCTATTACCATCCGGCCTAGATGCACAGTTCGGGACCCCCTACCCGAGATCTGCCGGTTTTGACACCGACACGTCCCATCAGTGCTTGATAGCTACTTGAGAATGGGGCGACGTGGAAAGTTATCTGTTCGCGACGGAAGTTATCGAGGGAGCCGAACATAACTTCTAGCCAGAGAGAACCCATACAGCAGGCATCCGGGCCTGGCGTTACCCCTTAAAAGGAGGTTTTGCTATGGCGAATTTTTGTTGGGTCTATCCCCATGTTGTGGATTGTGTCCTGGTATAACAGGTTTAGACCACTGCCGCCGTCCATCAGGACATTTGTAAAGTGGAGTCCGCCGATTATTGGATCTAATACCAAGGCAGTCCAGCCTGCGTTCCGGATACTTCTAGAGTAATCCTGATGGTCGAAGGTGATCGGTTTTAACAACCATTGGCAAGACTCCTTTGGGATAGGCCGTATGGCGCGTATCTCTAGTGGCGTCGTTCTGTTCGTCATGTGAAGTAAGTTTACTATTTTGACTTCTTGTGGGAAATCCTTTTGTTTCCTGGTGCTCTGCTTGTTGGGTTCGTTGTTGTCCTCACTTGGTGTGTCGAGCCCCTTGTGTTCGGCGTTGAGTTTGTCGGCTTTCTTGAAAACCCAACAATCTCTGTAGGTATGTCCACAGGCTTCCCGGGAGAACTGTGTATTTGACATATCTTGTCCAAGATTTTGTTTAAGTTGGATAGCTCGTCCCTATTATCCTTGAGGGGCGGCTTTCTCTGATTCTGCCGCGAGCTTTTGAATCCGGCATTGACCGCCGTGCTCTGTGGGCTGTTTCCCTTATTCCGTCGTTGGTCCTTGCTGCATCGGGGTTTTCCGTTTCCATCCCTAACTTCGGATGTACTTCGTTTGCTGGTGCTACATCTTGCCAACCAGCTGTCCTCTCCTGCGCAAAAGCGGGTCATGAGACTTGTTAATGTGGCCATTATTCTTCGCTTTTCTTGGCCGAGGTGTCTGGCAAGCCATTCGTCTCGAACGTTATGCTTAAAAGCTGCTAGGGCTTCAGCGTCCGGACAGTCGACTATCTGATTCTTTTTAGTAAGAAATCTATTCTAGAATTTCCGGGCTGACTCTCCGGGATGTTGAGTTATGTGACTGAGATCGTCTGCATCCCGAGGGCAGACATAGGTCCCTTGAAAATTTTCCCTGAAAGCATCCTCAAGCTCTTCCCAACTTCCAATGGTGTTTTTGGGAAGGCTTTTGAGCCAATGTCGGGCTGGCCCTTTAAGCTTGAGGGGTAAGTATTTTATGGCATGGAGGTAATCTCCTCTGGCCATGTGTATGTGGAGGATATAATCCTCGATCCAGACCCCAGGGTCTGTTGTTCCGTCGTACGCCTCTTTGTTTATGGACTTGAATCCCGTTGGAAATTCATGGTCCAGCACCTCATCGGTGAAACATAGGGGGTGTGCGGCACCCCTGTATTTGGGTGTGTCGTGATGTTCGGATATTTGTTGTGTTGCATTGCTTACTAGAGCTTGCTTTCTTGGCCCGTATATAGATCTGGCTGGGCCGTCTTTTTGATGTGGATCCTTTGGTGGATCGCGTGCCGGCTTGTGTGCGGCGCCGCTTGCCGCTCCATGTTGGCCATGCGGTCGTCCATCCGACCGGATGGCTTTCCTATTTTTTGACTGCGGGGGCTCTAAGGCCTCCTCGTCAAATTCAGGCAGTAGCTTTCGCTTTGGATAGCTTTTTGTGCAGCGACTGCCGCCATATTTGTCTGCGGTGTTGCGTATTTTGCTCCATCTGATTCTGAGTGCATCTTCCGCAGTTTTGAGCTTCTGCTTCTGCTTTTTCAGGCTATGTGCAGTGGCGACGAGCCTTTTGTGGAGGTTCTTCTGCTCTATGAGTTTATTCGGCGTAAGGTCATCCGGACTGTTGTTTTCGCCGGGGACGGGGTGTTCGGTTTGTTTATCCAAGTTGCCCTGTTCGGACGCTTGCTTGAAGGCATGTTCGTCGTCCGCCGGCTCGTCCTGCTCTATGGCTGGGTCTGTATGGCTGCTGTCTCTGTCGAGGCGGGGCTTGGAGCGGCGCTTATGTTGCCGCTTTGATTGATTTTCGAGTGAACGATCCTTTGTTGCATCCCTATGTTCCTCATTTTCGCTTCCTTTGGGTGTGTCCACCATGTATACATCATGAGATGAGGTGGCTGTCCAGTGCCTTATAGGCGTTGGTTCATGTTCATCTCCTACATCGTCGTCCATACCGTTGATGTCTTCAGAGTCGAAGTTGAGCACGTCGTTTAAATTATCGACAGTGGCTACGAAGTGGGTGGTGGGTGGGCATCGAATTTCTTAGTCGTCCACATCCCAATCCTGCCGGTCATAGTCCGGCCAGGGCTCTCCTGACAAAGAGAGAGACCTGAGTGAATTCAGAATGTCGCCGAAGGGCGAGTGTTGAAATATGTCTGCGGCGGTGAATTCCATGATCGGCACCCAATCGGATTCGATCGGTAGGGGCGCGGAGGGCTCGGAGTCCGGAGAGGAGTCCGGCACCTTGGAGTCACGGGCTTCGTAGAGGACAAGGCTGGTGTTCGGCTTGATCGCCGTAGAGATTGCAGCCCCCAAGGCGGTGTCTAACCACCCATCCTCGATTGGTGTGATCGGCTCCGAGCTAGGGGTCGGAGCGGACACATGTGCGGCCTCTAGGGCACTGTTCGGCGGCAGAGCTAGATCATGCCCATCATGGCAGTGCGGCGCGCTCGGCTGTGGCTCGAATCCGTCGAAGATCAAGTCTCCGCGGATGTCGGTCATGTAGTTCAAACTTCCAAATCTGACCTGATGGCCAGGGGCGTAGCTTTCGATCTGCTTCAGATGACCAAGCGAATTGGCCCGTAGTGCAAAGCCGCCGAATACGAAGATCTGTCCGAGGAGAAAAGTCTCACCCTGGATCGCATCGCTGTTGATGATTGGAGAAGCCATCGGGCCTAAAAGTGATGACACGAAGGAACTCTTAATGAAAGCACCAATGTCGGTGTCAAAACCGGCGGATCTCGGGTAGGGGGTCCTGAACTGTGCGTCTAGGCGGATGGTAACAGGAGGCAGGGGACACGATGTTTTACCCAGGTTCGGGCCCTCTTGATGGAGGTAAAACCCTACGTCTTGCTTGATTAATATTGATGATATGGGTAGTACAAGAGTAGATCTACCACGAGATCAGAGAGGCTAAACCCTAGAAGCTAGCCTATGGTATGATTGTTGTTCCTCCTATGGACTAGAACCCTCCGGTTTATATAGACATCGGAGAGGGCTAGGGTTACACAGAGTCAGTTACAATGGCAGGAGATCTACATGTCTGTATTGCCAAGCTTGCCTTCCACGCCAAGGAAAGTTCCTTCCGGACATGGGACGAAGTCTTCAATCTTGTATCTTCATAGTCCAGGAGTCCGGCCGAAGGTATAGTCCGGCTATCCGGACACCCCCTAATCCAGGACTCGCTTAGGTTCCCTCAAAGGAAGATAAATGGGGGAATAAAGAGGCCGAAAGCGGGCCTCACTCACTGCTCGTCCAAACCGGGAGAATTAGCACCTCCACGAAGGAGGATAACCAGGAAGAAGAATCTGACATTCCCTCTCCTCGAGGAAGGAAGAGGACCACCTCTGAAGATCCGGAAACAGAGGTTTCCAAACGGGGGAAGAAATCTTCGCCAAAGGGTCCTGCCTCGGAGGGCATTCTTGCCGCACAATGTCCGCAAGGGGATCAGCCCTCTATCGAGCTGTAAGTAATCAAAAAGTACTTAATAGTGAAAATATCCTACCTTACTTCTGAAGACAATAACCGAAGCTTATATCTTGTAGTTCAGATCGTAGCCCTTCTCGACAGAGTTCGTCTTCGGGGGATCTTCTTCTGGAGATGATGGAGAGCGAAATACCTCCCCTTGCCAGGCCGCCTCATGAGGCGGGCGACCCTGAAGTGTCGTCGCAGAGGGTTTCTCCTGATCTGCCAAGGCCAGAGGGTAATCCTTTGGCCACCCGGAGTCCTCGGTATTCGGCTCCTAAAGAGAGCAACGGAAAGAGTGCGAAACCGTACAGTGTGCGGTCGGACGCACTGAAGGATCTTCTGGAGGAAGCGGCCATCTTAGAAGTGCATCGTACGCTAATGGGTACGGTAATTGAAAGGATTTCATCCGCCGAAAGCGGGTTGCATGAAGCTTTTATGAGTCTGTTGAAAGGCTTTGAGGTACGTGAAATAGTGTATGTTTTTGACAGTACCACACACGTTAGGTGTGCCCTATGCAGATAGTAGCCCCTGAGACTCTGGTTGCCGTCGAAAACGGCGGCAAACAAAGGATCATAGTCCAAGGTAATAACCAGACCGCCTTTATGTGCAGCTGGCTGAAGGTCCGGTGGCTAGCCGGATTGATGAGTTTGCCAACTAAAGCGGCAACTTGATGCGGCAGATGCCGACATCGTGCTTGTCAACAAGCGGCTTGACGAGGCACGGGGTAAGTGATTTCTCCGGTGATCAACACATAGTAAGAGGAGCATGATACCGGTATCTTTAATATGTTGTGACTACAGATGGAGCTGCCACCATGGAGACCCTTTGGGCGGAGCTTGCCCGAGCCAAGGAACAAGCAAGGAATAGCGATGCGGCCGCTCTAAAGGCGGTCAAAGAGCTGAGGGCCGAACAGGCCGCGCATTGCCAGTGCAAGGAAGGAATAGCCAAGATGGCCATTGAGTTGAAAGATGCTGCTGACCGTTAGCAGCTGCTTGAAAAAGAAAGCCGAGCGAAGGCGACGGACCTGGAGAAGGCCATGGTAGCAGCCAAGGAAGCCCACTCCAAAATCAGAGCGACAAAGGAGGAACTGCGTCAAGCTACGGATATCGTGGCTGGGAAGCCCTTCTTATTGCGGACTAAGTTCGGAGATCTGAAGTATGCTCCTCTTGATCAACTATGGAGTTCTGCAGACGCCTATGTGGATTTGGCAGCAAGTGCTGCTAATGCGGCCGAGTACTTCAAGGATCAAAAAGATCGTGAAGTGGAAAAGCTATTCTGGTCACAGTTCCATGCTCCAGTGCGTCCGCTGCTGTTGAATGAGCAAATGGCCGAGTGGTCCGAGCTCCATAGGTTGTCCGGACTTGCCATGAGGCCTGTTGTGGATCATCTGTGGCCGGGAGGGCCAAGGTCGAATAGTTACTTTAGATTAGTGCAACAATTCCTTGGTGCTGTGCCGCACATCAACGCTATGAAGAGGTCGGCGTGCATAGAGGGTGCGTGGATGGCACTTGCCCGTGTCAAGACATACTGGGCAGAGATGGAGGCCACCACTATTGCAACACAGGGTTCGGCCGTGGGCCGAGTGGCTGCCGAGCACTACTTTGAAGAAGTCCTTGAAGGCGCTCGTTCGATAGAGGCTCAGTGCTTGAAGAATATTATGTTCTAGTGACATGTATTCCCATTGTAAAAACAATGTTTTATTGAATTATAAAGGCTGTGTTTATACTTTTGCCTAAAAGTATTATGATGCCTCCTGTGCGGCCGTTTATGTATATATGTATATAACCTGAAAGTTTGCAGTCGTCGGCTTCAGCCCCCACGCATATAATGCGGGGGTGTTCGCAAAAAGCGCGTATTCACACTTGATCCAACGTCTTGGTCCATGAAGGAGGTGGTAGCGCAGAGAACGAGGCAATCAGACTATATTGCTTTAACACTTTCACTTAGGCGTAGGAGTTTTACGATGTGACTACTATATAGCCCCTGGTACTTATGCGCTCGTCCGAATACGGGGCGCGTAAGTACATGACCGAGAAACGGCCCTTCGTTAATGTGGAGGAATCTCGAAGATTCCCTAAGTCATCGAGTGGTTGACTAGTCTCGCGGTTTATCATGACAGTCAGTTTTCGGCTTTCTCTACTGAGGTGCTCATCCGGATGAACCAGGGCACAATCGCAGTAGTTCTCCCAGTGCTACCTTAGCCTATATAGCGGAACGTAAGGTACCAAAACATGGGAGCCGGGCAAACCCAACATTGGACCAAAGACATGATTCGGAGCTGATGCATATAAGGCCAAACTCGCGACGCCGAACACTCCCTAAGGTATTCGGTCTTTATAACATATGCCGGGTTGAACAATGTCCTTAATAATAAACCCCGAGTGTCCAGGTACGTGCAATATCCTGACATGGCCACATGCCAATAACGTCAGCGTCCTTCTCGGTTGTATTGAGTATCTAGAGGATGTGAACAACAAGAGACAGTAAAAAAGGTTTACACAGGGTCTTAATCTGAAAAGAAACCTTTGAGCGGGTCCCTGATGCACGTCTGTGCCTATGTCTCCATTGTGCCGTGTCCTGGACGGGTGTAGCACGATTATCATCTGTAAAAGAGAAGAACTTAGGTGAAAGTTTACGTGCCAGAAAATTGGTTATTATCAATATACCATTAAAATTCAAGATAAGACAAGTTGGGCCAGACTAGCCCTAATTACACGCAGGAAGCCCCTGGTACCGTCTATGATGGTTTGACCATCAAACCAATCTCATGTTATATGTAGTGGTGCATTGGACTCGTCTAACCGTGTCTGTGGTCTTAACGACCTGTCATTTTTTCTGGTTGGTGAGACCGTCTAGTGCTCGGCTGTTAAAGCTACCGCACATTCTTCCGCGCGTAGAGAACACTCAGTATTTCCGCTAACTGTGATGGTGCCACGTGGACTGGGCATCTTAAGCTTGAGGGAAGCGTAATGCGGTATTGCATTAAAACGAGCGAAAGCCGCTCTTCCGAGTAGTGCTTGATAGCCACTTCGGAATGGAGCAATGTAGAAAGTTAACCTTTCGCTTCAGAAGTTGTCGGGAGAACTGAATACAACCTCTAGTAATAGAGAGCCCGTACAGCGGGCCTCTGGGCCTGGTATTACTCCCTTGAAGGTAGTATTATTGTGGCTTATTTTTGTCGGGTCTATCCCCATTTTACGGACTGTGTCTTGATATATCAGACTTAGACCACTGCCGCTGTCCATGAGGACTCGTGTGAGATGGTACCCGTTTATTATTGGGTCTAACACCAAGGCAGCCAATCCTTCGTGCCGGATGCTTGTCACGTTATCCCCGCGATCAAAAGTGACCGGGAATGCCAACCAGGGGTTGGACCTAGGGGTGACGGGCTCTATGGCGCGTGTGTCTCGGAGTGCACGTTTGCTTCTCCTCTTCGTCACATGGATCATGTTTACTATTTTAACCTCTGGTGGGAATTTTGTCTGTCCTGTAGTGCTTTGCTGGCGAGGTTCGTCCTCATCTTCGCTTGGTGTCTCCCCCCCCCCCTTGTGTTCGGCGTTTAGCTTACCGGCCTGCTTGAAGACCCAGCATTCTCTGTGGGTGTGATTTGCAGGTTTATCGGGGGTGCCATGAATCTGACATAGTTTGTCAAGAATCCTGTTTAAGACAGACGGTCCATCTCTGCTGCCTTTGAAAGGGTTTTTCCGCTGACCTGGTCGAGAGCCCCTGAATCTGGCGTTTACCGCCGTATTATCTGGGCTATCTTCTTTACTTCGACGCTTGTTTTTATTGCGTCATGGTTTTCCATTGCCATCCCTGACTTCGGATGTGCTTGCACTACTAGGGAAAACCCTAGCAGTAGCGCTGGTTTTGTGCTCACTAGTAGCGCGGGTAGGCGCGCTACTAATAAGGCGCTACAGCTATTGCTTAGCAATAACGCGTGCCCGCACACGCTACTGCTAGGACAAATAGCTGCAGCGTTTGTTCACTCCCACGCTACTGCTAATGTAACTACTGGCAGCGTGTTTTCTCTCCATCGCTACTAGTATTCTTTTTTATTTTTATTATTTTTAGTGTATTTATGCGCCATCGTACAAATATTGGTACAATACCAGTTATGAGGTTTACATCATTATGTCCATAACAGTGTGTCAAATGAAGGTGGATTAGGTTCAAGTGGAGGCAATATGTGGTGCATGTCAAAAGTATACTACTAATCCAAACTTGATCTAGTTTGGACTAGTAGTACTTTCCATGTGCACCACATGTTGCCTCCACTTGAATCTAATCCGCCAGCACAAGCTATTTAATCATCATCATAGTCATTACCACCAACAGTATTTATTTAATCACCACTAACACTAGCTAATAATAATCATCATAGTCATTACCACCAACACTAGCTATTTTATCATCATAGTAATAGTGTAGCACATCATCATCCTCAAACTCATTTCTAGCTAGCTAATCACTCCTGCTACTCTCTCTTAGGTAAAATAACATAAAACATGTGTAGCTCTCCTCCTTGATCAAGTTGGAGCATGCAGATGAACCTGTCTCCTAATCATGGGTAGCGCATCTATTTGCTGCCCCCTAGTACTTCTCTACGCTTCTCCATCACACATTTGGTCCAGTCTTGCACTATTAAGCATCCGTCGCTAATCTTGAATGCACTAAAGTAATCTATAGGATATCTTGGCCGTAAGCTACTAATACTCATGGTACCTTTAGTCTCGATCCCATAAGGCACAACATTCATCGGGAGTCCCTGTTGAAGAACATCGTATGGTAACATACTTAGCAATGAAGTTTAGCTTCAAAAATAATGTATGGAAAAGATGCACTGAGGACAAATAGTAAAAATCTTACCATCCTTCCTAAATAGATGTGACTGTAGTTCATTACGAACACTATTGGTCGCATGTTTTCAGTACTAACATTTCTAAGTGCAGGAAGAAAATTTGTCTTGACAGTATCATGATCCTCAAGCCATGAAACATAATGACTTAGCTCCTCGCAGTTTAGTTCAGCCCCGGGACAGTAGTAGGTCCTGTCTACCAAGCGCTAGACATGTTTGCTTGCACCGAAATAAGCTGACAATACAAATTAGTTGTCAACTATTTTTGAATAAACAATATCAAAGACATAAATATGGTTGAGAAACTTACATAATGGTATAACTGGAGGCGTCTACACATTGACCCAGATGTCGGTATTACCTTCAATATCATCTTCCAGGCGAATATCAAAGGTGATAACCATATCAGGCTCAAATGCATAAGTCTTGCATTGTGCTCGCCATGTTTTGCATCCAAAATAGGTGTAGTCGTCTGAATTGTATAATTTTGCGTGGAAAATATAACCATGCTCGGTCTTCAAGTAAACTTTCTTTTCCTCCATAGTATGACTGAAACCTATCTTATCCAATACAAAAACTCTTGCATGGCAGGGGATACGCTAGTAGAATAGTAGAAAAAGACTTGTCATGCTTAATGTCATGCTTAAATTATAAGTTGAAGCAAATGAAGCAAATGTCATGCTTAATTACGAAAAAAGACTTGTCGTTGTGACTTACTGTATCCACTTGGAAGTTCTCGTCCAGCTTGATGCTGAAGTTCCTATCATCATCTAGGAAGATTCCGTCGCACAGGCCGCGCTCGTCTTCGCGGTATTTGCAAATACCGAAATCCTTTTCATCGGCAGACATTTCCTATGTTCATAGTTAAAACATTAATTGAAAATCGATCGAAGATAACTACCAGGATACTCAACACACAAATCCGGGGCACTCGATATTTCCTACATATTCTGGCACAAGTCATGCCAAAATTCACGGAAAAATCCGGCATGACCTTTGCTAAAATAGGACATATCGAGCGCCTGAAATTTGCTGGAACGGAAGTGAATCAACACTTCGGCAAAACATAGGCCACTCAGAGGTGTAACCTGCAAACATGACCGGCCACTTGGGCAATCACATATCCTATTTGAGCAACACAATATGTACATTTCAAAGTATGTTATAGGACTCAAATTAGCATGCATTCAATAAGGAAAAGTAAATCATCTCATGCGTCCGTACATCGTCGAATATTATCACTAATACAACCCGAATAGTGTCATACATATAACATCACTAATACAACTAAAACCCTAGCACACAATGGGTATCGGCGTGGGCGGTAGACACCCACAGAGAAGGAACCATCACGGGATCATAGCTCCAGTGAGATCCCTGGAGAACCTGCCAGGTATTGGAGAACATGTGCTCCAACGCAAACAAGTACCGACGGACGTGCGCGTCCTCCTCACTGACACGGTGACGCACCACCTCCGTGGGGTCCTCGAGCCTCTGGACCGTCACCGGCCCACGCGACTGCCACCAAAGAAGGTTCGGGTCAACGACAGGCTGGCTCCTCACCAACCTGCGCCCCCCCGGTAGGTAGCGCCTCCCAGTACCACCCCGGCGGAGCCCAGTCCCGGACATGGCCCATCTGGTCAAGCAGGTGTCGTCCTCCGCCGACTCGACAACGAGGATGCGGGATAGGCATCGTCCACGGTGATGCAGGAAAAACTGCTTTAACTAAAAAAATAGCAACAAGTTCTTACTAACTAGTTCTATTAATTCAAGTATTAAAAATAAACTTACTAAAAATAAAAATAAAATAGTACCTAATTAGTACCTAGTTCTTACTAACTAATTAGTACCTCGGAACTACTGCCCTAATTACCATCTAATTTGATGAAGCTAGGGGTGGAAAGTGGTAGCGGATATTCCAATTATCCAACTATAAAGTGAAATAAGTGGTCAAATTTTACTCGTTTTATGATTCATCTTAGATATTTGATTCGTTTCCACCCTTACATGAACCCTAACTCATTTGAGCCGCATCCGCATCCGATTCATTTCCACCCTTACATGAACCCTAACTAATTTGATGCAACTAAAATATAGAGAAACCCTAGGCAGAGGTAGGGGAGAGGGAGGAGTAGGTGTGCTCACCTTGGGTGCCTGCGACGAGGGAGGGGCAGGCGGCGTCGAGGTCGGGGTCAGGGCTCGGACGCACGGCGGATGGCGGCGTCGAGGTCGGGGTCAGGGCGGCGTTGAGGTCGGGGGCGGGGGCGGCGTTGAATCTGGGGTCGGGGGCGGCGTAGAGGGTGTGCGGAGAGCGCGCAGCGGCCGACCGGCGACATCGGCAGCGAGAGTGGAGAGCTGGATTTGGGGGAAGTGGCCGTGGGGAAGGATGAACCCCGTGGTTAAGTCAGAAGTAGCAGTAGCGCGTTCCAGAAAGCGCGCTACTGCTACGTTAGCTACAGCGCGTTCTGGGGTACACGCTACTGCTACTCCTTTCTCTTTTCCCCCTTTTTCATTTAGTTTTCTTCACATTTTATTTTTTCCTTTCACCTTATTATATTTCTTTCATTTTCAATTACCTTTCTATTTGCTTTCCATTTAATTTTATATCCTTTAGCAGTAGCGAGTTTAGATTAAAACGCGCTGCTACAAAGAAAGTAGCGGTAGCGCAGTTCGATATAGGTCGCTACTACTATGTGTAGCCTATCGGCTAAGCCGTGGGAATTTTAGTAGTAACGTGTTTAGAATAAGACGCGCTACTACTAAAACTTTATCTGCAGCGCGGTTTGCACAGGCGCGCTACTGCTACTTAGCACCAGCGTGCTTTTTTGACCCGCACTACTGCTAAAGTTCTGTGTATAAGGTTTTCCCTAGTAGTGTTGGGTTGCTGGTGCTACTGCGGGCTAGCCAGGTATCTTTGCCCGCGCAAAAGCGGGTCATGAGGCTTGTCAGGGCTGCCATTGTTCTCGGTTTTTCTTGGTCGAGGTGTCTGGCTAGCCATTCGTCTCGGACGCTGTGTTTCAAAGCTGCTAAGGCTTCGGCGTCCAGACAGTCGACCATTTGGTTATTCTTAGTGAGAAACTTGTTCCAAAGCTTTCGGGCTGACTCTCCGGGATGTTGAATTATATGACTTAAATCGTCTGCATCCAGAGGTCAGACGTAGGTCCCTTGAAAATTAGCCCAAAAAGCATCCTCGAGCTCCTCCCAACTTCCAATTGAGTTTTCAGGGAGGCTTTTCAGCCAGTGCCGAGCTGGTCCTTTAAGTTTGAGGGGCAATTATTTGATGGCATGGAGATCGTCTCCGCGAGCCATATGGATATGGAGGATAAAGTCCTCAATCCAGACCCCAGGGTCTGTGGTCCCGTCGTACGCCTCTGTGTTCACTGGTTTGAATCCTTCTGGGAATTCGTGGTCCAGCACCTCATCGGTGAAACATAGGGGGTGTGCAGCACCCCTGTATTTGGATTTACCATGGCGTTCGGACGGTTGTAGTATTCGGTTTTGATTTTGTGCCGGAGGGCGCTTCCTAGATCCATAAATGGATCTGGTCATACCAGATTTTCGGCACAAGTCCTCACGTAGATCGTGTGTTGACTTATGTGCGACCTTGTTAGCTGCTCTATCGCAGTCACAAGGTGGTTGATCCGGCCGGTTGGCCATTTAATTTTTCGACTGTGTGGGCTCTAAGGTCTCATCGTTGAATTCAGGTAATAGCTTGTGCTTTGGATAGCTATTTGTGTGGTAACTTCCACCATACTTTTCTTTGTTGTCGAGCACTTCGTTCCACCTGCTGTTGAGTGTATTTTTTGCGGCCTTAAGCCTTTGCTTCTGCTTCTTCAGACTCCTCGATGTGGCAATAAGCCTTCTGTGGAGGTTCTCTTATTCCAAGTGTGTTCCCGGGATGATGCGTGCATCTTCGTCCGGACTGTTTTCCTCCCCGAAGGGGGTTTGATGAGGTTTATCCTCGGCGTCTTCGTGTTCGGATGTCGGATCCGTACTATGTTCGCCGTTTGCAACTTCATCGTGCTCTGCTGACGGGGTAATGTGGTCGTCGTTTCCTCTGGAGTCGACTGGAGTGTTATTTTCTCTTGCGCTGTTATCGTTGTTTTTGCTATGGCGGGACTTAGAGTTGCGCCGCTGACGTCGGCGCTTGGGTTGCTTCTTGGAGGGGCCATCCTCTGTTGTCTCTTCGCCATTGCCTTCTTTGGGTGTATCCACCATGTATATGTCGTGAGATGAAGTGGTTGTCCGGCGCCCTGTGGGCACTGCTTCCTGTTCGTCTCCTGCATCTTCGTCCATGCCGTGGATGTCTTTAGAGTCGAAGTCGAGCATGTCGGTTAAATCGTGGACAGTGGCTACTAAGTGGGTGGTGGGTGGGCAGTGAATTTCTTCGTCGTCCGCATCCCATTCTAGCCGGACATAGTTCAACCAAGGTTCTCCTGACAAGGAGAGAGACCTTAATGAATTTAGCACATCGCCGAAAGGCGAGTGCTGAAAGATATCTGCGGAGGTGAACTCCATGATCGGCGCCCAGTCGGATTCGATAGGCACGGATGCAGGCGGCTCGGGGTCCATGGCCGGAGACGAATCCCGTGATTTGGCGACACGGCTCTTGTAAGGGGTGAAGTCAGTATCCGGCTCCATCGCCACTGAGAGTGCGGCCTCCATGGCGGGGTCTATCCCTCCGTCCTTGGATGGCACAATTTGCTCCGGATTGAAGGCCAGAGTAGTTGCAGATGCGATCTCCCGAACACTGTCCGACAGCAGAGTTACGTCATGCTCGTCATGATTGTGCGGCGCACCTGACATGGGCTCGAATCCGTCGAAGATCAAGTCTCCGCGGATGTCGGCAGTGTAGTTTAAGTTTCCGAAGCTGACCTGATGGCCAGGGGCGTAGCTCTCGATCTCCTCTAGATGGCCAAGCGAATTGGCCCACAGTGCGAAGCCGCCGAATACGAAGATCTGTCCGGGGAGGAAAATCTCACCCTGGACCGTATTGTTACCGACTTCAAAGGGGACATCGAACCTTATGGTGAAGGCACATTGGAACTCTCAATGAAAGCACCAATGTCTGTGTCAAAACCGACGGATCTCGGGTAGGGGGTCCCGAACTGTGCGTCTAAGGCGGATGGTAACAGGAGGCAGGGGACACGAAGTTTACCCAGGTTTGGGCCCCCTTGAAGGAGGTAATACCCTACGTCCTGCTTGATTTTTCTTGATGATATAGGTATTACAAGAGTTGATCTACCACGAGATCGTAGAGGCTAAACCCTAGAAGCTAGCCTATGGTATGATTGTATGTTGTCCTACGGACTAAACCCTCAGGTTTATATAGATACCGGAGGGGGATAGGGTTACACATAGTCGGTTACAAGAGAGGAGATCTACATATCCGTATTGCCAAGCTTGCCTTCCACGCCAAGGAGAGTCCCATCCGGACACGAGACGAAGTCTTCAATCCTGTATCTTCATAGTCCAACAGTCCGACCAAAGGATATAGTCCGGCTGTCCGGAGACCCCTAATCCAGGACGCCCTCACCTTTTGTGCTTAACATGCTTCTCGATGTACCTACACAGGACAATTTTGGGAATGACTGATGTTTCCCATCGAGGTTAGTTTCATCCCATGGCTTATATCTGCTCACTGTTCAGGATATCGGTAGCTGGTACCATATAGGTCGGGGGCTGATAAGGGACTGATAAGTGAATCGGACTTTTAACTGAATATATCTGCAACCCATTTATCGTTAGGTTAACTAGGGTCATATGTAATATATCCGAGGCTACATAGCAACATGCACTGTACTTAATGTCTAAATATGCAATCCTAGGCTACATAACAACAAGGAAGAGTGTTACATTAATGTTCTAATGATGTCTAGATATACATAGAAGAGCAGCAGCAACAACAACGATAGCAGCAGCAACAACAGCAA
>NC_041384.1:644497480-644532041 GCF_002162155.2 Triticum dicoccoides | reverse complement strand
AACAAAAACAACAACAAAAACAACAACAACAACAACAACAACAACAACAACAACAACAACAACAACAACAACAACAACAACAACAACAACAACAACAACAACAACAACAACAACAACAACAACAACAACAACAACAACAACAACAACAACAACAACAACAACAACAACAACAACAACAACAACAACAACAACAACAACAACAACAACAACAACAACAACAACAACAACAACAACAACAACAACAACAACAACAACAACAACAACAACAACAACAACAACAACAACAACAACAACAACAACAACAACAAAAACACAACCCTGTTTGGATACTCAACTTAGCTAGAGGTTAGAGTTAGTTTCTAGCTCATGACTCACCCTGAACTAACTCCATCCAAAGAGTTGTTTGGATGGCAGGGTTAGATTGACAACAAATGCACTAGGAGAACTAGCTCCAATTAACACCTCTTGGGTTGGATAGTTTTTTGGGGTGGGTTATAGATGCAACTAGCTCAAACTAGCCCTCATGTTTAGATATACTTTAGGGCTATTTGAGCCCGAACTAGCTCAAACTAACTGTAACCCATGGATACAGCAGCAGTTAATCATCCGATAATTTGTAAGAATGCACTATACTCCTTCCAGCCCATAATATAAGATGTTAATTCATCTAATATGTGAGTATATTGGATGTTATAAGATACTCCCTTTGTTCCTAAATATTTGTCTTTTTAGAAATTTCAAATAGACTACCACATACAGATGTATATAGACATATTTTAGAGTGTAGATTCACTCATTTTGCTCTATATGTAGTCACTTGTTGAAATCGCTAGAAAGACAAATATTTAGGAACAAAGGGAGTATTATAAAAGAGTGTTGTACTACATCATTGTGCAATTGTTGTTTAGCTTCTAATATTAACTAAGTGCTTTTAGGTACATATGTCATTGGTAAAGATCCGCGCTTCGATCCTTTCTGCGTATGGGGCAATGAGATATCAATGAACCAACATCAAGTGAGGAAGCTGGTAAAGATTGTTAGTAAAATGGGTTCAAAGATGGTAATTAAACTATTTGTTTACACTTTATCCAAGACAACAGCGAACTGCAGGATGGTAAGTAAGAACTCTGCAGCCTTCTTTTTACTGCCCATAATGAGTTGTGCTAGATGACAATGTCTGAATATTTTTCCTTTGCAGTGGTTGCCGAAGCAGTTTACTCAAGATTACCTATCAAACTACATGATTGGTGGGCATGCAAAGGTTAAAGTATTTCTACCAGAACACGATGATTATCTAGATGTTTTCATGAAGACCGTGAAGGATGGGCGGTCGGCCATCACAAGGGGTTGGACTAGAGTCATGCGTGCCTTCTGCACGGAGGGCACAATATGGGCATTCCGCTTCACCTTGTTCAGCAACCAGAATGTATTTCGCATCTTTCTTTACCATCTTTAATAGTACAAGTATACAACTGTGGTTCATCAGTCTTTATTTGGTTCTTATGTAATTCTTGAACATATGTACCTATGAATCGAATAATGCATTGGTTGTTTGAACCTGACGGATATGAATAAAGCTCTAGCATACATCCAAATTCAAATTCAATTCCGATACAATTTGAAACAACAGCAATTAAATTACGGCAAAATTACGCCCTCCAGGTCATTACGGCACACATGATTGGTAAAACACAAACGTTTGTGATATAAACCATAATCCGAGACGGTTCACGGAGAGGAAACGTGTGCAAGCAAGCACACAGTTGCCGTTTGCAAAGCGTGTGCGATGTTAGACAATATCACAAATGGTGCAGCCAAACTAAACGTTTGTGTTAGTTGCCTTATTATACACGATTCGCAACCATGAACTGTTTCTGATGAAGTATGCATCGTAAATGTTGCACCACAGAATAGCGTGTGCAATAGTTGTCGTGTATGACGATGTTACGACGGTCCGATGTTTTGTAATCCTGCCTGACACTCGTACGACGATTAGCTAATCTTATTAATAGTGAACCGTTTGTGATGGGCCGTGCATCATACACGTTCTATAATAGTGAACCGTTTGTGATGGGCCGCGCAACGTAAACGTAGCACCACAGAATACCGACTGCGATGGCAATGTGAGCAGAAACAAGTAGGAGTACCATAGGGACCCTATCCCCAATGGTTTTTGGGTCGTGTGGGAAGGACCCCCCCTATCGTCGTCACTCACTAGGCGACGGTTCCAAATGCCGTCGCGGAAAGGGGTTAAAAACCGTTTGTATAGCACCGACGTGTACTAGTGCACCCCTGGCCGGCCACCTCGTCCTCCCCTCCTTTATATACGAGGGCGGGGGCACCCCAAAGGCACACCAAGAATTCTCTTAGCCGTGTGCGGTGCCCCCCTCCATAGTTTACTCCTCCGGTCATAGTGTCATAGTGCTTAGGCGAAGCCCTACGCGGATCACATCACCATCACCATCACCACACCATCATGCTGACGGAACTCTCCCTCGACCCTCTACTGGATCAAGAGTTCGAGGGACGTCATTGAGCTGAACGTGTGCTGAACACGGAGGTGCCGTACGTTCGGTACTTGGATCGGTTGGATCATGAAGACGTTCGACTACATCAACCGCGTTAACCTAACGCTTCCGCTTTCGGTCTACGAGGGTACGTGGACACACTATCCCCCTCTCGTTGCTATGCATCTCCTACATAGATCTTGCATGTTCATAGGAATTTTTTTGAAACTGCATGCTACGTTCCACAACAGAACATCTCTATGTTGATCATATCTACTATATGATTCAGCTTGACCTTTCGGTCTCCAGTGTTCCGAGGCCATGTCTGTACATGCTAGGCTCGTCAAGTTTAACCCAAGTATTCCGCATGTGCAAAACTCTCTTGCACCCGTTGTATGTCAATGTAGAGTCTATCACACTCGATCATCGCATGGTGTCTCGAAACGACGAACTGTAGCAATGGTGTATACACAGGGAGAACACTTTTACCTTGAAATTTAGTGAAGGGGTCATCTTCTAATGCTACCATCATTCTAAGCAAAATAAGATGCATAAAAGATAAACATCACATGCAATCACAATATGTCACATGATATGGCCATCGTCATCTTGTGCTTTTGATCTCCATCTCCAAAGCAACGTCATGATCTCCATCGTCACCCGCTTGACACCTTGATCTCCATCATAGCGTCATTGCATCGAGGTCGTCACGCCAACTATTGCTTCTACAACTATCGCTAACACATAGTGATGAAGTAAAGCAATTACATGACGCTTGCACTTCATATAAAAAAGAGACAACCCTAAGGCTCCTGTCGGTTGTCGATATTACAAAACATGATCATCTCATACATCAACATATATCATATCTTGACCATATCACATCACAACATGCCCTGCAAAAACAAGTTAGACGTCCTCTACTTTGTTGTTGCGTGTTTTATGTGGCTGCTACGGGCTTCTAGCAAGAACCGTTCTTACCTACGCATAAAACCACAACGGTGATTCATCAAGTTTGTTGTTTTAACCTTCTTCAAGGACCGGCCATAGTCAAATTCAATTCAACTAAAGTTGGAGAAACAGACACCCGCCAGCCACCTTTATGCAAAACTAGTTGCATGTCAGTCGGTTGAACCGGTCTCATGTGCGTGGACATGTAAGGTTGGTCTGGGACACTTCATCCCACAATACCGCCGAATCAAAATAAGAGTTGGTGGTAAGCAGCATGACTATCACCGCCCACAACTCTTTGTGTTCTACTCGTGCATATCATCTACGCATAGACCTGGCTCATGATGCCACCGTTGGGAATCGTTGCATGGAAAACAAAAAAAAATTATACGCACACGCAATGATCTATCCATGGAGATGCATAGCAACAAGGGGGGAGTGTGTCCACCTACCCTCGTAGACCGTAAGTGGAAGTGTTTCACAACGCGGTTGATGTAGTCGAACTTTCTTCGCGATTCAACCGATCTAGTACCGAACGTATGGCACCTTCATGTTCTGGACACGTTCAGCTCGATGACGTCCCCCGCCTTCTTGATCCAGCAAGATGTCGAGGTAGGCCTGGGCATTCGGTTACCCGGAAGAGTCCGGTTCGATACTTCGGGTTGTTTTGATTTTCGGTTTTGGGAATATGCTACCCGATTGGTTAACAAAAAAAGAGATAACTGAGGACTCGGTGCTCCAGAAATTTGGTTCAGTGCTCGAGTTGACCGAGTAGGACCGATACACTTCAGTTTGGAATCTAAATCTCACATGTTCGCTTGCCTTTTGCGCGTGAAAAGTTGTCACTTTCCATCACAGATTGAGCCCCCCGTTGGGCGCTGGCCACTAGACCACCACCAAAGCTTGCCATACTTTTTTGGGACAATTGCATTTTTACCCCTAGTTGGTTCCTACCCACGGGTTTTGCCCTTACTTTTCGAGCTTGCTCAGTTTTGCCCTTACTTTTTTCGTCGAGGTTCCCCGAATGCCCTTTGACCGTTTGACCAAAACTTTGAAAATTCAAAACTAATTTATATGAACTCAAAAAAATGCAAATAAGATATCAAAATGTTCGGATAAACATTACCTTTATGTGCATATCATTTGCATTCAGGACAAAAGCACCCTTTAAACTACCTGAGGTAATTAATGTTATTAACATTATTAAAAATAAAAAGGTATACACAATATTTTTTCATGAATACAAATTACATGCAAATGTAGGTGATGTTTTCTGAACATCCTGATATCTTATTTGCATTTTTTGAGTTTGTATCAACTTGTTATGAAGTTTCCAAATAATGGTCAAAGTCGTTAGAACATTCTTAACAAGATGATACGAACTCAGAAAAATGTAAATGAGATATCTGGATGTTTAGAAAACATCACCTACATTTGCATGTAATTTTTATTCATGAAAAAAATATTGTTTATACCTTTTTATTTTTAATAATGTTAATAACATTAATTACCTCAAGTAGTTTAAAGGGTGCTTTTGTCCAGAATGCAAATGATATGCACATAAAGGTAATGTTTATCTGAACATTTTGATATCTTATTTTCATTTTTCTGAGTTCATATGAATTAGTTATGAATTTTCAAAGTTTTGGTCAAACGGTCAAAGGGCATTCGAGGGATGATGGCGGAAAAAGTAACGGAAAAACTGAGCAAGCTCGAAAAGTAAGGGCAAAACCCGTCGGTAGGAACCAACTAGGGGTAAAAATGCAATTGTCCCTACTTTTTTGTGCAAGATAGATTTAGGGATGCAGCAGGGGGCAAGCGCATTCTCCTCATCGTGCAAGTAAAAAAAGCTGATTGATACGTCTCCAACGTATCTATAATTTTTTATTGTTCCATGCTATTATATATTCTATTTTGGATGTTTAATGGGCTTTATTATACACTTTTATATTATTTTTGGGACTAACCTATTAACCTAGAGCCCAGTGCCAGTTTCTGTTTTTTGTTGTTTTTGAGTATGGCAGAAAAGGAAAACCAAACAGAGTCCAATTGACCTGAAACTTGATGGAGCTTATTTTGGACCAGAAGAAGGTCAGGAAGTAAAAGAACTGGGCCAGAAGAGTCTCGGGCTGCCCATGAGGGTGGGGAGCGTGCCCACCCCCTTGGGCCCGCCTCCCTGCCTCGTGGACAGCCCAGAGACCCCCCTGACATGTTCCTGACTCCAATACCTCTTATATAACCCAAAACTTCCAGAAAGAAACCTAGATCGGGAGTTCCACCACCAGAAGCCTCCGTAGCCACCGAAAATCAATCTAGACCCATTCTGGCACCCTGCCGGAGGAGGGAATCCCTGGCGCTCTCCATGACGAGGAGGGAGTAGTCCACCCTCGGGGTTGAGGGTATGTACCAGTAGCTATGTGTTTGATATCTCTCTCTCTCTCTCTCGTGTTCTTGAGGTGGCATGATCTTGATGTATCGTGAGCTTTGCTATTATAGTTGGATCTTATGATGTTTCTCCCCCTCTACTCTCTTGTGATGAATTGAGTTTTCCCTTTGAAGTTATCTTATCGGATTGAGTCTTTAAGGATTTGAGAACACTTGATGTATGTATTGCATGTGCTTATCTGTGGTGACAATGTGATATCACGTGATCCACTTGATGTATGTTTTGGTGATCAACTTGCGAGTTTCGTGACCTCGTGAACTTATGCATAGGGGTTGGCACACGTTTTCGTCTTGACTCTCCGGTAGAAACTTTGGGGCACTCTTGGAAGTTCTTTGTGTTGGTTGAATAGATGAATCTGAGATTGTGTGATGCATATCGTATAATCATACCCATGAATACTTGAGGTGACATTGGAGTATCTAGGTGACATTAGGGTTTTGGTTGATTTGTGTCTTAAGGTCTTATTCTAGTATGAACTCTATGATAGATTGATCAGAAAGGATAACTTTGAGGTGGTCTCATACCCTACCATAATCTCTTCGTTTGTTCTCCGCTATTAGTGACTTTGGAGTGACTCTTTGTTGCGTGTTGAGGGATAGTTATATGATCCAATTATGTTATTACTGTTGAGAGAACTTGCACTAGTGAACGTATGAACCCTAGGCCTTGTTTCCTAGCATTGCAATACCATTTACGCTCACTTTTACCACTTTATACCTTGATGTTTTTATATTTTCACATTACAAAAACCTATATCTACCATCCATATTGCACTTGTATCACCATCTCTTCGCCGAACTAGTGCACCTATACAATTTACCATTGTATTGTGTGTGTTGGGGACACAAGAGACTCTTTGTTATTTGGTTGCAGGGTTGTTTGAGAGAGACCATCTTCATCCTACGCCTCCCACTGATTGATAAACCTTAGGTCATCCACTTGAGGGAAATTTGCTACTGTCCTACAAACCTCTGCACTTGGAGGCCCAACAACGTCTACAAGAAGAAGGTTGTGTAGTAGACATCACTGATGAGTGGCAACATGGGGCATGCGTCTTTTTATTAGCAAAGCATGTGCCTGTTTGTGGCTGTGATGAAAAGAAAAGGCTGAGAAAAATTGCCGTGTACTTGGTTGATGTGCTAATCGACCTAGCTGGATAGGCTTTAATTAATATAGTAAAATACTTCAGTTCATTCGGGAGATTCGGCCAGTGATCTCCAGTGACCGAATTCATCGAACTAATTTCAGTCTTTGCCATTTGCTAACCGAACAAATAACTGAAGCTTTGGTTCTTGGTTTTTTCGGCTTCGGTCTCGGGTTTTTCGGCTCCGGTCTTCGGTTCTTGGTTTTTATGCCCACCCCTACGTCGAGGTAGTAGATGAGTTCCGTTAGCACAATGACGTGGTGACAGTGATGGTGAAGTGATCTCCGCAGGGCTTTGCCTAAGCACTACGAAAATATGACCGGGGGTGTAAACGGTGGAGGGGGGCACCGCACACGGCTAACAATTGATCTGTTGTGTGCTAGGCGCACCCTCCCACATATATATAGGTGGGAGGGAGAGAGGCGTAGCCAAAGGAGGCGCCCAAGTAGGAGGAATCCTACTTGGGGTCCATGCTGTTGGGTAACATAGTAATTTCAAAAAAATTCCTACGCACACGCAAGATCATGGTGATGCATAGCAACAAGAGGGGAGAGTGTTGTCTATGTACCCTCATAGACCGAAAGCGGAAGCGTTAGCACAACGCGGTTGATGTACTCGTACGTCTTCACGATCCGACCGATCAAGTACCAAACTTACGGCACCTCCGAGTTCAGCACACGTTCAACCCGATGATGTCCCTCGGACTCCGATCCAACCGAGTGTTGAGGGAGAGTTTCGTTAGCACGACGGCGTGGTGACGATGTTGATGTTCTACCGCCGCAGGGCTTCGCCTAAGCACCGCTACAATATTATCGAGGTGGACTATGGTGGAGGGGGCACCACACACGGCTAAGAGATCAATGATCTAATGTTGTGTCTCTAGGGTGCCCCTGCCCCTGTATATAAAGGAGAAAGGGGGGTGCTGCCGGCCAGGGCATAGGCGCGCCAGGAGGAGTCCTACTCCCATTGGGAGTAGGACTCCCACCCCTTTCCTAGTTGGATTAGGACTTGGGAGGGGGGAAGAAGGAAAGAGGGGACCGGCCCCCTTTGCCCTAAACCAATTCGGTTTGGGACTTGGGGGGGCGCGCCCCACACTTCCTTAGCTTCCCTCCTTTTCCACTAGGGCCCATGTAGGCCCATTAAGCCCCCGGGGGGTTCCGGTAACCTCCCGATACTCCGGTAAAATCCTGATTTCACCTGGAACACTTCTGATATCCAAACATAGGCTTCCAATATATCAATCTTCATGTCTCGGCCATTTCGAGACTCCTCGTCATGTCCGTGATTACATCCGGGACTCCGAATAACCTTCGGTACATCAAAACATAAAACTCATAATATAACTGTCATCGTAGCGTTAAGCGTGCGGACCCTACGGGTTCAAGAACTATGTAGACATGACCGTGACACGTCTCTGGTCAATAACCAATAGTGGAACCTGGATGCTCATATTGGCTCCTACATATTCTATGAAGATCTTTATCGGTCAGACCGCATAACAACATACGTTGTTCCCTTTGTCATCGGTATGTTACTTGCCCGAGATTCAATCGTCGGTATCTCAATACCTAGTTCAATCTCGTTACCGGCAAGTCTCTTTACTCGTTTCGTAATACATCATCCCGCAACTAACTCATTAGTTTCAATGCTTGCAAGGCTTAAGTGATGTGCATTACCGAGAGGGCCCAGGGATACCTCTCCGACAATGGGAGTGACAAATCCTAATCTCGAAATACGCCAACCCAACAAGTACCTTCGGAGACACTTGTAGAGCACCTTTATAATCACCCAGTTACGTTGTGAAGTTTGGTGGCACACAAAGTGTTCCTCCGGTAAAAGGGAGTTGCATAATCTCATAGTCATAGGAACATGTATAAGTCATGAAGAAAGCAATAGCAACAAACTAAACGATCAAGTGCTAAGCTAACAGAATGGGTCAAGTCAATCACATCATTCTCCTAATGATGTGATCCCATTAATCAAATGACAACTCATGTCTATGGTTAGGAAACATAACCATATTTGATCAACGAGCTAGTCAAGTAGAGGCATACTAGTGACACTCTGTTTGTCTATGTATTCACACATGTATTATGTTTTTGGTTAATACAATTCTAGCATGAATAATAAACATTTATCATGATATAAGGAAATAAATAATAACTTTATTATTGCCTCTAGGGCATATTTCCTTCAGTCTCCCACTTGCACTAGAGTCAATAATCTAGTTCACATCGCCATGTGATTTAATACCAATAGTTCACATCATCATGTGATTAACACCCATAGTTCACATCGACATGTGACCAATACCCAAAGGGTTTACTAGAGTCAATAATCTAGTTCACATTGCTATGTGATTAATACCCAAAGAGTACTAAGGTGTGATCATGTTCTGCTTGTGAGAGAAGTTTAGTCAACGGGTCTGCCACATTCAGATCCGTAAGTATTTTGCAAATTTCTGTGTCAACAATGCTTTGCACGGAGCTACTCTAGCTAATTGCTCCCACTTTTAATATTTATCCAGATTGAGACTTTGAGTCATCTGGATTAGTGTCAAAACTTGCATCGACGTAACCCTTTACGACGAACCTTTTGTCACCTCCATAATCGAGAAATATATCCTTATTCCACTAAGGTTAATTTTGACCAATGTCTTGTGATCTACTCCTAGATCACTATTGTACTCTCTTGTCAAACTCAGGGTAGAGTATACAATAGGTCTGGTACACCGCATGGCATACTTTATAGAACCTATGGTTGAGGCATAGCGAATGACTTTCATTCTCTCTCTATGTTCTGCCATGGTCAGGTTTTGAGTCTTACTCAACTTCAGACCTTGTAACATAGGCAAGAACTCCTTCTTTGACTGTTCCATTTTGAACTACTTCAAAATCTTGTCAAGGTATGTACTCATTGAAAAAACTTATCAAGCGTCTTGATCTATCTCTATAGATCTTGATGCTCAATATGTAAGCAGCTTCACCGAGGTCTTTCTTTGAAAAACTCCTTTCAAACACTCCTTTATGCTTTGCAGAATAATTCGACATTATTTCCGATCAACAATATGTCATTCACATATACTTATCAGAAATGTTGTAGTGCTCCCACTCACTTTCTTGTAAATACGGGCTTCACCGCAAGTCTGTATAAAACTATATGCTTTGATCAACTTATCAAAGCGTATATTCCAACTCCGAGATGCTTGCACCAGTCCATAGATGGATCGCTGGAGCTTGCATATTTTGTTAGCACCTTTAGGATTGACAAAACCTTCTGGTTGCATCATATACAACTCTTCTTTAATAAATCCATTAAGGAGTGCAGTTTCGTTTATCCATTTGCCAAATTTCATAAAATGCGGCAATTGCTAACATGATTCGGACAGACTTAAGCATAGATACGAGTGAGAAACTCTCATCGTAGTCAACACCTTGAACTTGTCGAAAACCTTTTTGCGACAATTCTAGCTTTGTAGATAGTAACACTACTATCAGCATCCGTCTTTCTCTTGAAGATCCATTTAATCTCAATGGCTTGCCAATTAATGGGCAAATCAGTCAAAGTCCATACTTTGTTCTCATACATGGATCTCATCTCAGATTTCATAGCCTCAAGCCATTTCGCAGAATATGGGCTCATCATCGCTTCCTCATAGTTTGTAGGTTTGTTATGGTCAAGTAACATGACCTCTAGAACATGATTACCGTACCACACTGGTGTGGATCTCACTCTGGTTTACCTACGAGGTTTGGTAGTAACTTGATCTGAAGTTACATGATCATCATCATTAGCTTCCTCACTAATTGGTGTAGGAGTCACAGGAACAGATTTCTGTGATGAACTACTTTCCAATAAGGGAGCAGGTATAGTTACCTCATCAAGTTCTATTTTCCTCCCACTCACTTCTTTCGAGAGAAACTCCTTCTCTAGAAAGGATCCATTCTTAGCAAGGAATGTCTTGCCTACGGATCTGTGATAGAAAGTGTACCCAACTGTCTCCTTTGGGTATCCTATGAAGACACACTTCTCCGACTTGGGTTTGAGCTTATCAAGATGAAACTTTTTCACATAAGCATCGCAACTCCAAACTTTAAGAAACGACAACTTTGGTTTCTTGCCAAACCATAGTTCATACTGTGTCGTCTCAACGGATTTAGATGGTGCCCTTTTTAACGTGAATGCAGCTGTCTCTAATGCATAACCCCAAAACGATAGTGGTAAATCGGTAAGAGACATCATAGATCACACCATATCTAATAAAGTACGGTTATGATGTTCGGATACACCATTACACTGTGGTGTTCCAGGTGGCGTGAGTAGTGAAACTATTTCACATTGTTTTAACTGAAGGCCAAACTCGTAACTCAAATATTCTCCTCCACGATCAGATCGTAGAAACTTTATTTTCTTGTTACGATGATTTTCCACTTCACTCTGAAATTATATGAACTTTTCAAATATTTCAGAATTTTTGTTTCATCAAGTAGATATACTCATATCTCCTCAAATCATCTGTGAAGATCAGAAAATAATGATACCTGCCGTGAGCTTCAATATTCATCGGACCACATACATCAGCATGTATGATTTCCAACAAATTTGTTGCTCGCTCCATTGTTCCAGAGAACGGAGTCTTAGTCATCTTGCCTATGAGGCATGGTTCACAAGCATCAACTGATTCATAATCAAGTGATTCCAAAAGCCCATCAGCATGGATTTTCTTCATGCGCTTTACACCAATATGACCTAAACGGCAGTGCCACAAATAAGTTGCACTATCATCATTAACTTTGCATCTTTTGGCTTGAATATTATGAATATGTGTATCACTACGATCGAGATCCAACAAACCATTTTTGTTGGTGTGTATGAACATCGAAGGTTCTATTCATGTAAACAGAACAACAATTGTTCTCTAACTTAAATGAATAACAGTATTGCAATAAACATGATCAAATCATATTTATGCTCAACGTAAACACCAAATAACACTTATTTAGGTTCAACACTTATCCCAAAAGTATAGGGAGTGTGCGATGATGATCATATCAATCTTGGAACCAATTCCAACACACATCGTCACTTCACCCTTAACTAGTCTCTGTTCACTCTGTAACTCCTGTTTCGAGTTGCTAATTTTAGCAACCGAACAAGTATCAAATACTCAGGGGCTACTATAAACACTAGTAAGGCACACATCAATAACCTGTATATCAAATATACCCTTTGTTCACTTTTCCATCTTTCTTATCCACCAAATATTCAGGGAATATCGGCTTCCAGTGATCATTTCCTTTGCAGTAGAAGCACTCAGTTTCAGGCTTTGGTCCAGCTTTGGGTTTCTTCACGGGAGTGACAACTTGCTTGTCATTCTACTTGAAGTTCCCTTTCTTTCCCTTTGCCCTTTTCTTGAAACTAGTGTTCTTGTCAATCATCAACACTTGATGCTCTTTCTTGATTTCTACCTTCGTCGATTTCAACATCACGAAGAGCTCGGGAATCATTTTCGTCATCCCTTGCATACTATAGTTCATCACGAAGTTCTAGTAGCTTGGTGATGGTGACTAGAGAACTCTGTCAATCACTATCTTGTCTGTAAGATTAACTCCCACTTGATTCAAGCGATTGTAGTACCTAGATAATCTGAGCATATGCTCACTGCATGAGCTATTCTCCTCCATCTTTTAGCTATAGAACTTGTTGGAGACTTCATATCTCTCAACTCGGGTATTTGCTTGAAATATTTAACTTCAACTCCTAGAACATCTCATATGGTCCATGACGTTCAAAATGTCTTTGAAGTCCCGATTCTAAGCCGTTAAGCATGGTGCACTAAACTATCAAGTAGTCATCATATTGAGCTAGCCAAACATTCATAACGTCTGCATCTGCTCCTGCAATAGGTCTGTCACCTAGCGGTGCGTCAAGGACATAATTCTTCTATGCAACAATGAGGTTAATCCTCATATCACGGATCCAATCTGCATCATTGCTACTAACATTTTTCAACATAGTTTTCTCTAGGAATATATAAAAAATTAAACGGGGAGCAATATCACGAGCAATTGATCTACAACATAGATATGCTAATACTACCAGGACTAAGTTCATGACAAATTAAAGTTCAATTTATCATATTACTTAAGAACTCCCACTTAGATAGACATCCCTCTAATCCTCTAAGTGATCACGTGATCCAAATCAACTAAACCATGTCCGATCATCACGTGAGATGGAGTAGTTTCAATGGTGAACATCACTATGTTGATCATATCTACTATATGATTCACGCTCGACCTTTCGGTCTCCGTGTTCCGAGGCCATATCTGTTATATGCTAGGCTCGTCAAGTTTAACCTGAGTATTCCGCGTGTGCAACTATTTTGCACCTGTTGTATTTGAACGTAGAGCCTATCACACCCGATCATCACGTGGTGTCTCAACACGAAGAACTTTCGCAACGGTGCATACTCGGGGAGAACACTTATACTTTGATAATTTAGTGAGGGATCATCTTATAATGCTACCGTCAATCAAAGCAAGATAAGATGCATAAAAGATAAACATCACATGCAATCAATATAAGTGATATGATATGGCCATCATCATCTTATGCTTGTGATCTCCATCTCCAAAGCACCTCCATGATCACCATCGTCACCGGCGCGACACCTTGATCTCCATCGTAGCATCATTGTCGTTTTGCCAATCTTATGCTTCTACGACTATCGCTACCACTTAGTGATAAAGTAAAGCATTACAGGGCGATTGCATTGCATACAATAAAGCGACAACCATATGGCTCCTGCCAGTTGCCGATAACTCGGTTGCAAAACATGATCATCTCATACAATAAAATTTAGCATCATGTCTTTGTCAGGACCCCGATTCCAAGTCACATCGATCTAGCCGGTAACACCTCATATCACTTTGTGGCCTCATGCATGGTATTCCCACGGGTGTCGCCTTACCATGGCCCGGGACCGTTTGCGACTTTTGGCTCACGTATATGATAGTGTCGCTAGCATCCATATGACAGAGAACCCGGGCCGACATGGCTAGTCGTGAACCCAAAGCGGCACCAACCTATGGGGACAGGCATACATGAATCACATCGAGCATGTCGGTCAGCAGCGTGTGAATCCGGGCTGTAGCACTGGGCTAACAGGACTCCGGGAACCCGGGCTGTAGCAGGCTAGGCAGGACTCCGGATGTCACCGCATGACATTTCCCCGAAGGGACAAACACAGGAACAAAGTGAAACACATGCCGGCTAGTCAAGTGTCCTGAGCAGTAGTGATGGGCTAGCAGGACTCCGGTGAACCGGGCTATAGCAGACTACTATGGCTCATGGAAGCACTAGACTACATTTCCCCATAAGAGAGGATGCCAAGGATAAACAACTAGTGTCGGATCCCACACATACCAAGCATTTCAATCATACACACAATATGCTCGATATGTGTAAATACAACATGGCATCACAACATAACTCTACGACTCAAGTATTATTCATTAGGCTCCGAGGAGCGAGATATTACAAACATGGGTCTCATGACCCAACAATCATAGCATACAAATCAAAGCACATGCGGAAGCTTAACATGTCTGAGTACAGACATCTACAAATGAAAAAGGCTGAGAAGCCTGACTATCTACCAGATCCTGCCGAGGGCACAAGATCGTAGCTGAGGTATCAAGCTAAGCGTCGAAGTCCACGCGGAACTACTAGCGAGACTGAAGTCTCTCCGCAAAACATAAATTAAGCAAACGTGAGTACAAAAGTACTCAGAAAGACTTACATCAGAACTAGCTACATAAGCATCGACATCAACAAAGGGATGGTGGGGTTTAACTGCAGCAAGCCAGCTTTGACTCAGTGGCTAACCTGAACTACGACTGCAAGCAACTCTTTTGAGGTGGCGCACACGAGTCCACATATTCACCAATCAATACACCACTATGGATCCGCTCCCGTCTACCTACGAGAACGCCATCCATAGCACTCATGCTTAGCTTGCGCATTTTAGAGTATCCACTTCCACTTGTCTATGAACTGTTATAGGCAACCCAGAAGTCCTTTACCGTGGACGCGGCTATTCGAATAGTTTTATACCCTGGAGGGGTGTACTTCGTCACACATGTTTCCACCACTTAGCGTCTGCACACGACATGTGCTCGGCAGACTTCAAGCGAAAGCCGACGTGGGTGTAGACCACGAATTGACTAACCGCACAAGTCTCTAGTCCAGGTTTATCGCCTATTCGGGTTCCATCCGCAAGGAAATCCGGCCGGGGTGTCCTCAACGGCCCCAAACGATGTGTACAGGGTCCCGAGACGCCAAACGGGCGCCCGGCATACCCGGCCACGGTGTATCTACCGCATTATAGCCCACCTCTATGGTCAGCGCTATGCACGGCCGCCAACACATAACCTATAAACACCAGAAACTAGTTGCAACTCCTGGACAGAGGACGAGAGGGGTCAGTAAGTCGAGCGGGGTCATATTTCAGGGCCCAATGTGTGGTAGTAGCTGTTTCATGGATCACAAACACAGGACTCGGTTCCTAAGGACGGCTTCAATGAAACAACCCACCATGTACTCCTACATGGCCTCTCATCGATACCTTTACCAAATCATGTTCACACACTTAGCTCTCAACAGTAGGACATGTTCACACACCTCCGATTCATCCCCGATGAATAAGACCTGACACAACTCTATGCAATAGCAGGCATGACAAACAAGCATGAATGAGTAGGCACATCAGGGCTCAAACAACTCCTACTCATGCTAGTGGGTTTCATCTAATTACTGTGGCAATGACAGGTCATGCAGAGGAAAGGGGTTCAGCTACCGCAGCATGTAACAGTTGAAACAGTGTTGTCCTAATGCAGTAAAAGAGAGCAGGAGCAAGAGAGGGGGATTGTATCAGAATGAACAAGGGGGGTTTGCTTGCCTGGCACTTCTGAAGATAGTATAGCTCTTCATCGGTGTCATCAAACTCATCGTCGAAACCACGTCTATCAAGAGGGGACAACTTCCGGCAATAAAGAAGGAAACACAATCAATGCAATGCAACAATATGATGCATGCTCATGACATGGCAATATGCTGTTGATTGAACTAATGCAACTAGCAACCATATTAAATGAAGTTGGTTTGAACCCTAGGTTCAAATTCAAACCCCATATGTGCTTTCTTAAATGCCATTTAATTGAATTGTCCTAAACAGAGGATATAAGTTGCTCTAACATGCATGCAGATGCCATAAACAGATTCTTTGGATTTTTCTGATCATTTTTCATATATAATTTATTTTATTCTGAGCTACGGTTGATTTTCTATGAATTTTTGAAGTTTTAAACATTTTCTAGGATTTCCTGAATTATAAATAATCTAGAAAATGAGTTATGGCATCAACGCTACGTCACTGTGACGTCAGCAGGTCAACTGACCCGGTCCAGGTCAAACCTAACCAGTGGGGTTGACACGTCAGTGACACAATTAACTAACAGGGTTAATTAAATCTAACTAATCAAATTAACAGCCATTGGGCCCACTCTCAGTGTCAACGGGGGGTAATTAGTCCTAATATAATCTAGTCAGGGGCGGGGCCCACGTGTGTTGACCCTAGGGAGGTCAAACCCTGGGTCGAATAGGTCAAACCTGTCGGTGACTCGACGCCGGCGAGGCCAGACACGGCGGCGATGCTCGGAAAACTTCCTCCGGCGACCAAATCAACGGTGGAGCCCATATACGAGTAGCTGGAGCTCGCGCGCGTCGAGTGGTGCTCTCAGCTTCGCGGGAGATGGCCTGGAATGACGGCGGCGACAACGGCAGTGGCGGCCGGAGTTCGGCCGAGCTCGGGGGCGCGGCTGCAGCGGGCAAAAAGTGCGAACTAAAGCGCGGGCAAGGCACTACGCGGTGCGGCAGGCGTGTTTGGCACATTGGCGCAACATCTAGGGCCCAGAGATACCTTTTAGATTAGGCGCTAACCCCCCCCCCCCCATTAACTAATGGGCACCCATCACTAATTAAAATTTAGGTTAGTTTTACTAAAAGGTGGCAGTTACAAATGGGCCCCACGTGCTAACTAAGTTAACTAAAACATTTAAAAACAATGTTAATAGTGGAGTCAATGACAGGTGGCCCCCCTGGTCAGTTGACCAGTCAACAGTCCACTATTGACTGTTGACTAGGCAGTCTACAGGGCCCCACCTGTCAGCCTCATTGTGCCTTGCTACCTCTTGAGCACTACATTGGATTTCCCCGAAGAGGAAGGGATGATGCAGCAAAGTAGCGTAAGTATTTCCCTCAGTTTTTGAGAACCAAGGTATCAATCCAGTAGGAGGCTACGCTCGAGTCCCACGTACCTACACAAAAACAATACCTCAACACAACCAACACGCTTAGGGGTTGTCAATCCCTTCACGGTCACTTACGAAAGTGAGATCTGATAGAGATGATAAATAATATTTTTTTGGTATTTTTGGTATAGAGATGCAAAGTAAATAAAGTAAAAGCAAAGCAATAGTAAAGTGATGGAGATTGATATGATGAGAAAGAGACCCGGGGGCCATAGGTTTCACTAGTGGCTTCTCTTAAGAGCATAAGTATTCTACGGTGGGTGAACAAATTATTGTTGAGCAATTGACAGAATTGAGCATAGTTGTGAGATTATCTAGGTATGATCATGTATATAGGCATCACGTTCGAGACAAGTAGACCGAAACAATTCTGCATCTACTACTATTACTCCACTCATCGACCGCTATCCAGCATGCATCTAGAGTATTAAGTTAAAAACAGAGTAACGCCTTAAGAAAGATGACATGATGTAGAGGGATAGTTTCATGCAATATGATAAAAACCCCATCTTGTTATCCTCGATGGCAACAATATAATACGTGCCTTTCTGCCCCTTCTGTCACTGGGAAAGGACACCGCAAGATTGAACCCAAAGCTAAGCACTTCTCCCATGGCAAGAACAACCAATCTAGTAGGCCAAACCAAACTGATAATACGAAGAGACTTGCAAAGATAACCAATCATACATAAAAGAATTCAGAGAAGATCCAAATATTATTCATAGATAGACTTGATCATAAACCCACAATTCATCGGTCCCAACAAACACACCGCAAAAAGCAGAGGGGGAGAACCTTGTATTGAGATCCAAAAAGAGAGAAGAAGCCATCTAGCTACTAGCTATGGACCCGTAGGTCTAAACTAAACTACTCACACTTCATCGGAGGGGCTTGGATGATGATGTAGAAGCCCTCCGTGATCGATGCCTCTTCCGGTGGAGCTCCGGAACAGGCCCCAAGATGGGATCTTGTGGATACAGAAAGTTGCGGCGGTGGAATTAGGTTTTTTGGCTCCGTCCCCGATCGTTTGGGGGTACGTGGATATATATAGGAGGAAGAAGTACGTCCGTGGAGCTTCGAGGGGCCCACGAGGCAGGGGGGCGCCCCTACCCTCGTGAGCACCTCGTGGCTTTCTTAACGGAGGGTCCAAGTCTCCTGGATCTTATCTGATGAGAAAATCACGTTTCCGAAGGTTTCATTCCGTTTGGACTCCGTTTGATATTCCTTTTCTTCGAAACCCTAAAACAGGCAAAAAAACAGCAATTCTGGGTTGGGCCTCCGGTTAATAGGTTAGTCCCAAAAATAATATAAAAGTGGAAAATAAAGCCCAATAATGTCTAAAACAGTAGATAATATAGCATGGAGCAATCAAAAATTATAGATACGTTGGAGACGTATCAAGCATCCCCAAGCTTAATTCCTGCTCGTCCTCGAGTAGGTAAATGATAAAAAATAGAATTTTTGATGCGGAGTGCTACTTGGCATAATTTAAATGTAAATATTCTTAATTGTGGTATGAATATTCAGATTCGGAAGATTCAAGACAAAAGTTCATATTGATATAAAAATAATAATACTTCAAGCATACTAACAAAGCAATTATGTCTTCTCAAAATATCATGGCCAAAGAAAGCTATCCTACAAAATCATATAGTTTGGCTATGCTCTATCTTCACCACATAAAGTATTTAAATCATGCACAACCCCGATGACAAGCCAAGCAATTGTTTCATACTTTTGACATTTTCAAAACTTTTTCGATCTTCACGCAATACATGAGCGTGAGCCATGGCTATAGCACTATAGGTGGAATAGAATGGTGGTTGTGGAGAAGACAAAAAGGGAGAAGATAGTCTCACATCAACTAGGTGTATCAACGGGCTATGGAGATGCCCATCAATAGATATCAATGTGAGTGAGTAGGGATTGCCATGCAACGGATGCACTAGAGCTATAAGTATATGAAAGCTCAAAAGAAACTAAGTGGGTGTGCATCCAACTCGCTTGCTCACGAAGACCTAGGGCATTTTGAGGAAGCCCATCACTGGAATATACAAGCCAAGTTCTATAATGAAAAATTCCCACTAGTATATGAAAGTGATATAATGAGAGACTCTCTATCATGAAGATCATGGTGCTACTTTGAAGCACAAGTGTGGTAAAAGGATAGTAACATTGTCCCTTCTCTCTTTTTCTCTCATTTTTTTATTTGGGCCTTTCTCCCTTTTTATGGCCTCTTTTTTTCGTCCGGAGTCTCATCCGGACTTGTGGGGGAATCATAGTCTCCATCATCCTTTCCTCACTGGGACAATGCTCTAATAATGATGATCATCACACTTTTATTTACTTACAACTCATGAATTACAACTCGATTCTTAGAACAAAATATGACTCTATATGAATGCCCCCGGCGGTGTACCGGGATGTGCAATGAATCAAGAGTGACATGTATGAAAGAATTATGAACGGTGGCTTTGCCACAAATACGATGTCAACTACATGATCATGCTAGCAATATGACATTTATGGAGCGTGTCATAATGAACGGAACGGTGGAAAGTTGCATGGCAATATATCTCGGAATGGCTATGGAAATGCCATGATAGGTAGGTATGGTGGCTGTTTTGAGGAAGGTATTTGGTGGGTGTATGATACCGGCGAAAAGTGCGCGGTATTAGAGAGGCTAGCAATGGTGGAAGGAAGGAAAGTGCGTATAATTCATGGACTCAACATTAGTCATAAAGAACTCATATACTTATTGCAAAAATCTAGAAGTTATCAAAGCAAAGTATTACGCGCATGCTCCTAGGGGGATAGATTGGTAGGAAAAGACCATCGCCCGTCCCCGACCGCCACTCATAAGGAAGACAATCAATAAATAAATCATGCTCCGACTTCATCACATAACGGTTCACCATACGTGCATGCTACGGGAATCACAAACTTTAACACAAGCATTTCTCAGATTCACAACTACTCAACTAGCATGACTCTAATATCACCATCCTCATATCTCAAAACAATTATCAAGCATCAATTTCTTCTTAGTATTCAACACACTCATACGAAAGTTTTATTATTAATCTTGCATACCAAGCATATTAGGATTTTAAGCATATTACCATGCTATTAAGACTCTCAAAATAATCTAAGTGAAGCATGAGAGATCAATAGTTTCTATAAAACAAATCCACCACCGTGCTCTAAAAGATATAGGTGAAGCACTAGAGCAAAACTATAAAGCTCAAAAGATATAAGTGAAGTACATAGAGTATTCTATCAAATTCCAAATCATGTATGGCTCTCTCAAAAGGTGTGTACAGAAGGATGATTGTGGTAAACTAATAAGCAAAGACTCAAATCATAAAAGATGCTCCAAGCAAAACACATATCATGTGGTGAATAAAAATATAGCTCCAAGTAAAGTTACCGATAGAAGTAGATGAAAGAGGGGATGCCTTCCGGGGCATCCCCAAGCTTTGGCTTTTAGGTGTCCTTAGATTATCTTTGGGGTGCCATGGGCATCCCCAAGATTAGGCTCTTTCCACTCCTTGTTCCATAATCCATCAAATCTTTACCCAAAACTTGAAAACTTCACAACACAAAACTTTAGGTAGAAAACTCATGAGTTCCGTTAGCGAAAGAAAACAAAAGACCACTTCAAGGTACTGTAATGAAATCATTCTTTATTTATATTGGTGTTAAACCTACTGTATTCCAACTTCTCTATGGATTATAAACTATTTTACTAGCCATAGATTCATCAAAATAAGCAAACAACACACGAAAAACAGAATCTGTCAAAAACAGAACAGTCTGTAGTAATCTGTAGCTAGCGCAAGATCTGGAACCCTAAAAATTCTAAAATAAATTTCTGGACGTGAGGAATTTATCTATTAATCATATGAAAAAATAATTAACTAAATATAACTTTCCAAATAAAAATGACAGCAGTTCTCGTGAGCGCTAAAGTTTCTATTTTTACAGCAAGTTCAACAAGACTTTCCCCAAGTCTTCCCAACGGTTCTAACACTAATTAAACACAAAAAACACAACCAAAACAGAGGCTAGATAATTTATTTATTACTAATGAGGAGCAAGAAGCAATTAATAAAAATAAAATTGGGTTGCCTCCCAACAAGCGCTATCGTTTAACGCCCCTAGCTAGGCATAACAAGCAAGAATAGATCAAGGTATTGCCATCTTTGGTAGGAAATCCATAAGTGGATCTCATGATAGATTCATATGGTAATTTTATTTTCTTTCTAGGTAAGTGTTCCATGCCCTTTTTTAATGAAAATTGAAATCTAATATTCCCTTCCTTCATATCAATAATTGCACCAACCGTTCTAAGGAAAGGTCTACCAAGAATGATAGGGCAAGAAGGATTGCAATCTATATCAAGAACGATAAAATCTACGGGCACATAATTCCTATTAGAAACAATAAGAACATAATTAATTCTTCCCATAGGTTTCTTAATAGTGGAATCCACAAGATGCAAGTTTAGAGAGCAATCATCAAAATTACGGAAATCTAGTAAATCACACAAAGTTTTGGGAATAGTAGAGACACTAGCACCCAAATCACACAAAGCATAAAACTCATAATTTTTAATTTTAATTTTAACAGTTGGTTCCCACTCATCATAAAGTTTTCTAGGGATATAAACTTCCAATTCAAGTTTTTCTTCATAAGATTGCATCAAGGCATCAACGATATGTTTAGTAAACGCTTTATTTTGACTATAAGCGTGAGGAGATTTTAGCACGGATTGCAACAAGGAAATACAATCAATCAAAGAGCAATTTTCATAGTTAAATTCCTTGAAATCCATAATAGTGGGTTTAGCAACATCTAGGGTTTTAATTTCTTCAATCCCACTTTTATCAAATTTAGGATCAAGATCAACAAATTCTGAATTCATAGAACGCCTTCTAGCTAAAGGTGGATCATATTCAGTCCCGTCATTATCAATATTCATATTGCAAAACAAAGATTTAATAGGGGACACATCAATAACTTTTAGATCTTCATCATTATTTTCATAGTAACTAGAAGAACACGCTTTTATAAAGGCATCCTTCTTAGCATGCATCCTAGCGTTCTTTCTTTGCACTCATCAATGGAAATTCTCATGGCTTTGAGAGACTCATTGATATCATGCTTAGGTGGAATAGATCTAAGTTTCAAAAAATCAACATCAAGAGCAATTCTATCAATGTTCCTAGCCAAATCATCAATCTTAAGTATTTTTTTCTTCGATCATAGCATTAAAATTCTTTTGCAAAGAAATAAATTCTTTAATATTAGATTCAAAATCAGAGGGCATCTTATTATAATTTCCATAAGAATTGTTGTAGGAATTACCATAATTATTAGAGGGATTACTAGGGTAAGGCCTAGGATTGAAATTTCCTCTCTACGCGTTGTTACCAAAATTATTCCTACCAACAAAATTCACATCCATAGATTCATTATTATTCTCAATCAAAGTAGACAAGGGCACAGAAGAAACACTCTTATTAGCAAATAATTTCATAAGTTCATCCATCTTTCCACTCAAAACATTAATTTCTTATATCGCATGCACCTTTTTAGTAGATCTTTCAGTATGCCATTGAGAATAATTAACCATAATATTATCTAGGAGTTTAGTAGCTTCTCCTAAAGTGATTTCCATAAAATTGCCTCCCGCGGCCAAATCTAAATGATTTCTAGAAGCAAAATTCAATCCAACATAAAATTTTTGTATAATCATTCACAAATTCAAACCATGAGTAGGGCAATTATGTATCATTAATTTCATTCTCTCCCAAGCTTGTGCAACATGTTCATGATCAAGTTGTTTAAAATTCATAATATCATTTCTAAGAGAGATAATCTTAGCGGGAGGAAAATACTTAGAGATAAAAGCATCTTTGCACTTGTTCCATGAATCAATACTAGTTTTAGGCAAAGATGAAAACCAAGCTTTAGCACGATCTCTAAGCGAAAAAGGAAATAGCTTCAATTTAACAATATCATTATCGACATCTTTTTTCTTTTGCATGTCACACAAATCAACGAAGCTATTAAGATGTGTAGCGGCATCTTCACTAGGAAGGCCGGAGAACGGATCTTTCATGACAAGATTCAACAAAGCAATATTAATTTCACAAGACTCAGCATCGGTAAGAGGAGCAATCGGAGTGCTAAGGAAATCATTATTGTTGGTATTGGTGAAGTCACACAATTTAGTATTATCTTGAGCAATCGCGACAAACAAGCAATCCAACACACGAGCAAAGAAGAGCAAACGGGCAAAAGAGGCAAATAGAGAGGGAGTATATAGAGAGAGGGCGAATAAAATGGCAAGCGTGAAGTGGGGGAGAGGAAACGAGAGGCAAATGGCAAATAATGTAATGCGGGAGATAGGGATTGTGATGGGTACTTGGTATGTTGACTTTTGCGCAGACTCCCCGGCAACGGCGCCAGAAATTCTTCTTGCTACCTCTTGAGCACTGCGTTGGATTTCCCCGAAGAGGAAGGGATGATGCAGCAAAGTAGAGTAAGTATTTCCCTCAGTTTTTGAGAACCAAGGTATCAATCCAGTAGGAGGCTATGCTCGAGTCCCTCATACCTACACAAAAACAATAGCTCAACGCAACCAACGTGCTTAGGGGTTGTCAATCCCTTCATGGTCACTTACAAAAGTGAGATCTGATAGAGATGATAAATAATATTTTTTTGGTATTTTTGGTATAGAGATGCAAAGTAAATAAAGTAAAAGCAAAGTAAAAGCAAAGCAATAGTAAAGTGATGGAGATTGATATGATGAGAAAGAGACCCGGGGGCCATAGGTTTCACTAGTGGCTTCTCTCAAGAGCATAAGCATTCTACGGTGGGTGAACAAATTACTGTTGAGCAATTGACAGAATTGAGCATAGTTATGAGAATATCTAGGTATGATCATGTATATAGGCATCATGTCCGAGACAAGTAGACCGAAACGATTCTGCATCTACTACTATTACTCCACTCATCGACCGCTATCCAGCATGCATCTAGAGTATTAAGTTAAAAACAGAGTAACGCCTTAAGCAAGATGACATGATGTAGAGCGATAGTTTCATGCAATATGATAAAAACCCCATCTTGTTATCCTCGATGGCAACAATACAATACGTACCTTGCTGCCCCTTCTGTCACTGGGAAAGGACACCGCAAGATTGAACCCAAAGCTAAGCAGTTCTCCCATGGCAAGAACAACCAATCTAGTAGGCCAAACCAAACTGATAATTCGAAGAGACTTGCAAAGATTACCAATCATACATAAAAGAATTCAGAGAAGATTCAAATATTATTCATAGATAGACTTGATCATAAACCCACAATTCATCGGTCTTAAGAAACACACCGCAGAAAGAAGATTACATCGAACAGATCTCCACGAGAGAGGGGGGAACATTGTATTGAGATCCAAAAAGAGAGAAGAAGCCATCTAGCTACTAGCTATGGACCCATAGGTCTAAAGTAAACTACTCACACTTCATCGGAGGAGCTTGGATGATGATGTAGAAGCCCTCCATGATCGATGCCTCCTCAGGCGGAGCTCCAGAACAGGCCCCAAGATGGGATCTCATGGATACAGAAAGTTGCGGCGGTGGAATTAGGTTTTTTGGCTTCGTCTCCGATCGTTTGGGGGTACGTGGATATATATAGGAGGAAGAAGTACGTCGGTGGAGCTTCGAGGGGCCCACGAGGCAGGGGGCGCGCCCTAGGGGGGCGCCCCCTACCCTCGTGAGCACCTCGTGGCTTTCTTGACGGAGGGTCCAAGTCTCCTGGATCTTATCTGATGAGAAAATCTCGTTTCCGAAGGTTTCATTCCGTTTGGACTCTATTTGATATTCCTTTTCTTCGAAACCCTAAAACACGCAAAAAACAGCAATTCTGGGATGGGCCTCCGGTTAATAGGTTAGTCCCAAAAATAATATAAAAGTGGAAAATAAAGCCCAATAATGTCTAAAACAGTACATAATATAGCATGGAGCAATCAAAAATTATAGATACGTTGGAGAAGTATCATGCCTCTAGCTGGGTACACTTCTAGGTACCCATAGCCTTTTCCCTTTTAATTTTTGAGTTAGTTTAAATTACAGAAATATGCTTTAAACTTCGATAAATCATAGAAAATAATCCGCAACTCAGATGAAATAGTTTTATACATGAAAGTTGCTCAGAACGACGAGACGAATCCGAATATGCTCTCCATTCATCTGTCACGTGCCCCTAGCATAGCCAACATGCAACATTTCCCCTCCTGTTCGTATGTCCGAAAATGCCAAACTTCGGGAAAGCATTCCCGGATGTTATCCCCTTCGCCGATAACATGTAGCACCACATTAGAACATGTCTAGCTCTCCCTGCTGTCCTGTTTTGCTCTTGCTTGCTATGTATTTACTGTTTCTCCCCCTCTTCTCTTTGATAGACCCCGTGATGGTTGCCGATGCCGCTGTGATTGACTACGTCATCGAAGACCCCTCCTTCTCGTCTGAGCAACCAAGCAAGTCCCCCCTTTAATCATCCCGATATCACCCATTCCATTCTCTCATGCTTGCATTAGATTTTGCCACTGTTATTGTTTGCTCCTATTCTGATGCATAGCCTGCTTTTGTAACATGCTCATTGTACCAAACCTACTTATCCTAAACTGCTTAGTATAGATTGGTTAGTGGTCCATCAGTGACCCCCACCTTGTCCTAGTTGCCCCGCCTTTTGTTCGATGACTCGATCAACGTGATCGACATCCAGGCCCCGACACCGCACATCACCCCCTAGTTGTACGACTCTGTAGAGTTACTATCGAGTGCCGAGGGTGACACCTCATACATCACTCCTGATGAGATCTTTGTAGTGTAGCTATTCGGTTGTGGTCATCGAGGGTGATTTCCTCCTTAACCACTCTGATACGACTCTGTCATGCAACCCCTCAAGTGTGAACCTCGAGGGTGGTTCCTCTTACGTTCACCTTGATGATTACATCGAGTGGAATCCACCTAGGGTGGTTCCTCAGGGTTCCCCTTGGTGTTAGACACACAGTTACTATGGTTATTATGACTTTACACTGAACCATGTTACTAAAGACGGGTCGGCCCTGAGGGGTACCCGCGCGAGCTTCATTGCGAGTGATGTGGAGTCGGTTTGACCTGGAAGGTGCCCGCGAGATACTTATGAGGCGTGGTCAGGAATTCTTAGCCCTTGCCACAAGTCCTCGAGACGGGGCAATGGGGTCACATCGATCGTGAGTCTCTGCTCGTTACCGCGTGCTCCTAATCCACTAGTTTTGGATATTTGATCCGAGGGGCCTCTGTCCTGATAGCGCTAACCATCACGTGGGCATAGTATGGGCGTTCTGCGTCGTATGCATCAGCCGAAGCTTATTAGACGTCAGCGACTGAGCGGCTCGCGCCGGGTTGGACTGGTAAGCACCTACCTTTTTAAAGGAGGTAGCTAGGTCTTCTCACCGACCGCCCATGCAACGTGCAGGAGTTCCCGGGGCAATGGCCCAAGAACCCTGGGGGCATAGGTTTAGTCTGCGCATGCTTGACCTCTCTATTAAGCCTAGGTCGGGTTGCGGCGTATTGTTTGGCCAAGGCCGGGCATGACCCAGGAAAGTGTGTCCGACCGGAGTTAATCGAGCGTGGTGGGTAAGTTTGGTGCACCCCTGCAAGGAAGAAAACATCTATTGATAGCCTATCCTACGGTAACAGACACTTGGAGTTGTATCCCGATCGATACAACTAGAACTGGATACTTGAGGTGATAACTGGATAGTATGGCTCTGGGATTGCTTTCTCGTAGGGAGTCGAGGAAGAATCTATGGGCGAGGTTGATAACACTACTACTACTTTACTTTATGCTAGTCTACACTCTGCAAGACCGCTGAAGATGCTGAAGATGCTAGTCTTCGATAGGACTAGGCTCTCCCTCTATTCTGGCATTCTGCAGTTCAGTCCATAGATACAACCCATTTCATTGATACCGATGCATATGTAGTGTAGACCCTTGCTTGCGAGTATGCTCGATAAGTACTCACGGTTGCTTTGCTACCCTCTTTTCCCCCTTCTTTCTTCTTTCCGGTTGTATCAACCAGATGGTGGATCCCAGGAGCTAGATGCCACCCAGTCGACTACTACTACCCAATGGATCCTACTACTACATGGAGGCCGCCAAAGACCAGGAGTAGTTAGGAGGTCCCAGGCAGGAGGCCTTGCCTTTTCGATCGATGTTGCTTTTGTGCTAGCCTTCTTAAGGCATCCTTGTTTAACTTATGTATGTACTCAGATATTGTTGTTTCCACTGACTCGTTTGTATTCGAGCTTATGTATTCGAGCCCTCGAGGCCCCTGGCTTGTAATATAAAGCTTGTATTATTTCATTTGTGTCTAGAGTTGTGTTGTGATATCTTCCCATGAGTCCTTGATCTTGATCGTACACATTTGCATGTATGATTAGTGTATGATTGAATCGAGGGCGTCACAGGTTGGTATCAGAGTCGACTGCCTGTAGGACTCCCCTTTTCACACTACCTGGCCGAAGTTGAGTCTAGTCATTGAAAAACTTTTACTAACATGGTTGTGTGGCTTACGGGCCCATGTCACCATTGGGTGGTGTCAGGATCTTTTATTCCTCATATATACTATGGGATTATGATCTCTCTTCTATTCAGGTTAAATGATTTTGCTAAAATCTAACTTTAGGTTCTCGAAAATACATTCTCCCGAAGAGCCCCTTCAGTCCAGATGATCACTTGCTTCACCAGAAGATTCCTAAGATACTCTCCGATGTTCTCTCGATACTTGTACTCATCGCTTTTGCAATTCCCTGCCACTGATATATCCTTGTGTATAACTAATACACTTGCCATATATGCATTCATTCCCTGTTGCTCTTGTTATCACAAGATGCCTCGAAATACTCTCCGTTGTTCTAAGAGTCCCTTGTGCAACTGCCTTAAAGCTCTTTGCCGCATGAATACCCCGACGAATAATTCCTCACACTTACCGAGAGTTCGTTTATCCCCAGTTGTTCATGCGTTTCACCAATTTCTTCGAAATGCTATTCAGTCTTTCGAAAATCCTCAGCAACCTATTGCTCTAGAAAGTTTTACCTGCTTGCATTATGGTTAATTCCATATGTATAACAATATTCATTAAAAATCCTTTGTAGTTGTCATTCTGAGCCTTTGATTCAACATGTGTGCAATTACTCGTAGTCTTCAATTGATCCTTGGAAATTTTACTTTTGGCTCAGGCGATATTTTAAATAGGAGCTAGTTCTCGGAAAATTAAACCTTAGTTGATTGCCGTTCTAATTCTATTCAACTTGCCCATCATTTGATCAGAGCGTCTGCTTCTGATCCTTCATTTTTGGAAATCATAATTCCTTTGTTAATTAAACTTTGAGTTAGTCAGATGTTTCTATAATCTCATCTCCTTGCATTCTTTCTTCGTCTGATTGGGTACCGATACCCACATCAGCTCTATTATGGGTCATCAGATCCTTTGTTGGACTACCATTCGACAGTGTCCTTCATATTTAATCATCTTGTGAATTCTTCCCTGATACATAATGTCTTTGGTAAATTGTATCCCCTACTTTGTCTACCATGCTCTGCTTCCAAGCTTGAGTTAATTACCTCTGAAGTTTTTGCAAATGTTTCTAAGATGCCCCGACGGATTGAACTAATGCTTTCCCTAATTTGTGTGAACCAAAAATTTCTATGGGTCATACTCTACTGGTGTTACGCTTGATAAAAATTTCTACACTACAACTTCGTCAAAAGCGAGAAGTAAACAAGAGGTTATGCATTGAAGAAGTGGGAGTTGACCTAGAACTTTGTGTTCATGCCCATGGACACGATGTAGATCCTATCATGGGAGCTTCTTGTAATAATAACTTCCTTGATATAATATCATCCGGTATCTGGGATTTGATCTTTTGCAATCATGGTTTCGGCCATATTGTTATTCTTTGATCCCATTTCTCGGACTAGTTAAAGTACTTGTCTTCTGCAGATCATTTCACCTATCAAGCATCTATTCTACTCTACCTTCGAGTATTACCCTCTGGTATCTCGAGAATAACAAACATTGGTGTTGATTCCTATGAGTATTCTTCTAGTATTGCTTCTCATTGATTTCAAGTTCCCCGAGTTCTGAGTTATTAATCACTCGAGAACACCGATAGGTGGATTGATTCTGCACTCCTACTCAATAACTCTAAGTAATTTTCATTGCTTACGAGTTTAATAATACTTTAAGTCATTCCTAGCCTGATTGCCTATATCATTATCGTGCTAAATTTTAACTGTGCTACCTGGTCCTTCCCAGAGCACAATTTTCGTCGATGAGCTAAGCTTACGTCGCTCTTCCTTGTCATATCATTTTTGCCTTGAAAAACAAGCTTGGTTTCGAGTTTGTGTCATACATGTGGTTGCAATAACCTTTCACTTCATCATTCTTTTGACTTGATGTCATCGCCAATTGATTACATCTTCATGAAAGCTCTCGACAAATGTGTCATGATCATCATCAACATTTTGAGCTCTTCCGAGATATCAGTCGAATTCATGGTGAGAAATACCATCCTTACCCCTCGATTATTTGTGTTATCATCGGCAACATTCTTGTCTCCCCCCCCAAAAAAAACGTGTTCATATAAATTTTGGAAATACATCCTTTGTGACATGTCGATGGATTGCTGTTGAACCCATCAGCCACATTCTCATCTTTTTCCTGGTAAAATTGCATGAGGTGTTCTAAAAATTCTCGATGGAACCTTGTGTTTCCAAATCTGACCTTTACCTGCTGACCATATTGTTGCTACCCCGAAGCATGACTGTGGTATTCTGATCATCAAAAGGAACATTGGAAGCGCGATGCTAACTAGTTCTTGTTCTATTATCCAAGCACTGTTGTATGGGTAAACCTCATGTTCTTCATTGCCCCTTTATCTAAATGGTTATGTATTGAATGTCTTGTCATTTATACCATACTCTTCTTGTCCTTGGGAAAAGACATACCCCTGATATTTGGGTTTAAACACATTTTTCCTTTTCATTGTTTTGTTTAACCTTTCTTGTGTTCTATATGATCTAAGCAGTAATATTTTCCTGCTTATGTAAACACCTCGGTGTACAACTCTGTCAGTAAGACCTTGTTACTAGTGTTGATGACATTCCGGTAACCACCGATGGACGAGAACCTTACCTATTGGTCCGCCTCGCCTTGCGAGCAGGAAAATGGTTCTCTCTGCCCCTCACCCTTGGTACCAACATTGTTGTCAACATAACTGACAGGCTATCCTCTAACATGCATTGTTGTCATGACAATGTAAGATGCCAGCGTCCTCCGTACTTTTAACCTGCATGGTGGGCCCATAACCCACAGTTCCACAGGATCGAAACCTGACTCTCGTGTACATCCCTGTTTTCTAAGTTATACCTCACGCTTGGCTTCGTATGTAATTCACGAACCACCTTCCTTGTGATCTATTCTGATATCAGATGCAATACTTATTCTTGATGCTCTGAGCCCCTTTCACACCCTATTTAAGACATCAAATGATTGCCTAACCGCTTGAAGCTTCTTATTGCAACTTCTTACCTTGCTCTCGATGACTTTCTTGAATTTCAACTCAAGAGATACCTCTATGCCACATTCGTGAGATAGCCCCTACCTATCTTGTGTTGAGCTCCGTCCTTCTCGAGTCTTTCCCCCTTACTCCACCCCTTAAATCTCGGGACGAGATTTCTTGTAGTGGAGGAGATTTGTAACACCCCTAGCTTCATACTACAGTAACCCTCTGTGATTAAGCTAATCATTTTACTAAACAGTGCTTGATCACCTTTGATTCAAATATCCTTTGAAATTTCCACTTTCAAATCAAATTCAATTTGCAAGTGAAATATGGAGTTGCGTGATAATCCCCAAGTGCAGGGAATCATCGTAGCAATTTCCAAATGTGGAAGTGATAAGTATGGAGTGTCGAACCCATAAGGAGCTAAAGGTAAGATCAATATTCTCTCAAGCTCTATCTGCCACTGATATGACTCTACGTACACCGAACGTTTGCTTCCAACTAGAAACGAGAAATAAAACTACGTTGTGGGTATCAAGTGGATAACTTTGTATGATATCAGAGAGCTAAAATATAAAAGTAGGTACTATTAGCATAAAGTTAGAATATACTACTAAATATTATAAATAGCGAGTGTGGAATAATGGTGGATTGGTGTGCGGAATTGTCCTAGGCAATCGTTAACAAGACCGGTAATCACTATTGCAATTTCATATGAGGGAGAGACATAAGCTAACATACTTTCTCTACTTGGATCATATGCACTTATGATTGGAACTCTAGCAAGCATCCGCAACTATTAAAGATCATTAAGGTAAAACCCAACCATAGCATTAAAGCATCAAGTCCTCTTTATTCCCATACGCAACAACCCCCTTACTCGGGTTTGTGTTTCAGTCACTCACCAACCCACTATAAGAGAATCGTGAACGTATTGCAACACCCTACAGCGGGAATCCCTCACGCTTGAGCGACACGGAGGGCACCATAGGACAGCACCAAAGTAAAACATACAACTCATACCAATCTAGATCATCAATCAACCTAAAGACAAAGGATATCTACTCAAAAGATCATAGGATGGCGACACATCATTGGATCATAATATGTGGCATAAAGCACCATGTTCAAGTAGGGATTATAGCGGGGTGCGGGGGAGTGGACTGCGTAAAAGAGATGAGGATGGTGATGATGATGGTGATGTTGATGAAGACGATCACCGCGGCAATGATTCCCCTCTAGATGGCAGTGCGGTGCCACCAAGAGAGAGGAGGAGAGGTTCTCCCCCTTGTGCTTCCTCCTCCATGGCCTCCCCACTGGATGGGTAGAGGTCTCCCCTCTGGTCCTTGGCCTTCATGGTGATGATGGCCCCTCCGGGATCTTCCTCCATGCCCTCCGGTGATGATGGCCTAGATTGGTTTTCGGTGGCTACAGGGGCTTCTGGCGGCGGAACTCCCGATCTAGGTTAATTTTTCAAGGTTTCTGTATTTATAGGAATTTTTGGCATCGGTCTCACGTCAAGGAGGTGCCCGAGGCGTCCACGAGGCAGGCCCACGCACCTGGGGGGTGGGCGCGCCCCCACCCTCGTGGACGCCCCGGGACTCTCCTGGCCCAACTCTTTTACTCCGGGGTATTATTTTGGTCCATAAAAATCATCAAAAATTGGCACATCAATTGGAGTCCATTTGATATTCCTTTTCTGTAAAACTCAAAAACAAGGAAAAAACAGAAACTGGCACTGGGCTCTAGGTTAGTAGGTTAGTCCCAAAAACCATATAAAATAGCATATAAATACATATAAAACATCCAAGGTTGATAATATAATAGCATGAATACTTCATAAATTATAGATACGTTGGAGACGTATCATTGCGCAAAAGTTGCTGCAAATAGTTCACCTTTTACCCAAAATTCCATAACATTTAATTGTTAAGGAATACAACATCACCTCCAAGCCAAGATGGAATATAGCAATTTAAAATAGTGCCAAATCAGCAAATTAATTGCTTTTCCATTTAAGCAAAATTCTAATAACTTCAATTAGATTCCAAACTTTTTATGGCAATGCGCAATATTTCTTTGAATTTGTTTTGGCCAGTGGCATAATTTTGCAAAGTCATTTGTGGCTAAAAGAAAATGCAAAGCTATTGGAAAAATACTAAAAGAAAAGAAAAGGTATAAAACTAAAAGCCCCACGGTACACTCTAGCCCACTGGCTACAGTGCAGGCCCAGCCCAGTGCCTCCTTCTCCCTCTGTTCACCAGAGGCTCCATGGACGGGCACGCCGTGTCCATGGCCGGGATTGCCACGTGCTGGTCATCCTATGGCTTCCCCCGATGGATAAGGCCGCCCTCGATGCCTCCTCCCTCCGCTGCCAAACCCTAGCACGCCCAATCCCCTTCGCTTTCCCTCTTCCCCCTCAGTTTTACTCGCCCATGTGTGCTCGTCACTGCGCCATCACCGTTGAGGCGCCCTGGATCCTCCCCTCGCCGTGCAGGCCTGTCCAGGAAGACCGCCATTGTCTTCTACATCGGTCTCGAGGCCGGTTCGGAGCCGAGAAGGCCTCGTGCTGTCACGACAGTCGATCCCCTGCATTGGCCAATGCTCCTGCCTCGTCGTTGATCTGCGCATCCCCGACCAGCTCCGACCTCTTCGACCCTCCTCTCCATCCCTGTGAGCCTTCGCTCCTTCTCCTCCTCTTTTCACACCGGGTTAGGTCCCATAGCGCATCACACACTCGTCGTCGCCGCATCCGGATCTCGCTCCCGCACCCAGGACCACGCCCATGCGTGCCCGCCTCTCCCTACTTGGCCGCGCCCCGCACATGCATTCCCCAAGTGGTCGTTGGTGCCCGCTGCTACTCTACTGCATCCGCCCGCCGTGTTGCCGTCGTCGCCCGCCGCCCTCGCGCCGTCCGCAACCCGCTCCTGCCGCTAGTGGCCGCACCCCACGCCCGCCTGTCGTGGCCGGTCCGCGCTCGCTCGCGTGCTCCCCGTAGCCGCCGCGACTCGCGAGCTTCCCTGCAACGCCCTATAGCGCGCACACACACGCCTCTGGCCTCATCCTTGCTCGCCCGGACAACCCCGCCCGCTGCTGCTACTTGCTTCCGCCACCTGCTGCTCTACCGCTGCTCGTCGAGCCCATCCAGGCCGACCAACTCTTCCACCGCTCGCGCCCTCGCCGTCCTGGCGTTGAGCTCCACCATCGCCGCTCGTTGTAGGCCGCCGCCTGCGCGTGCTCTGTTTTCCGCTGCTCGCCTGACATTGTCGCTGCCTTCGCCCGCTGCTAGCACCGGCAGCCACGCCCCAACCACCCCTCCTCGCCGGCTTCGCCTCCACCCCGCTCTCCCCGCTCGCGGCTGCACCAGCCGGCCGGTCTCACCGCACCTCTGGTCGCCGACGCGCACAATGCTTCGATCCGGCCTCTGTGCTGGTGGCTACCAGGCCCGTGGCCTTTAGATTAGGCGCTAACCCCCCCCCCCCATTAACTAATGGGCCCCCATCACTAATTAAAAGGAT
>NC_041384.1:644457495-644497193 GCF_002162155.2 Triticum dicoccoides | reverse complement strand
ATTAAAAGGATAGGTTAGTTTTACTAAAATGTGACACTTACAAATGGGCCCCACGTGCTAACTAAGTTAACTAAAACAATTAAAAACGATGTTAATATTGGAGTCAATGACAGGTGGGCCCCCTCGTCAGTTGACCAGTCAACAGTCCACTATTGACTGTTGACTAGGCAGTCAACAGGGCCCCACCTGTTAGCCTCGTTGTGCCTCTAGCTGGGTACACTTCTGGGTACCCATAGCCTTTTCCCTTTTAATTTTCGAGTTAGTTTAAATTATAGAAATATGCTTTAAACTTCGATAAATCATAGAAAATAATCCGCAACTCGGATGAAAAAGTTTTATACATGAAAGTTGCTCAGAACGACGAGACGAATCCGAATACGCTCTCTGTTCATCTGTCATGTGTCCCTAGCATAGCGAACAACCTTTCCCCTCCTGTTCGTATGGCCAAAAATGCCAAACTTCGGGAAAGCATTCCCGGATGTTATCCCCTTCACCGGTAACGTGTAGCACCATGTTAGAACACGTCTAGCTCTGCCCGTTGTCCTGTTATGCTCTTGCTTGCTATGTATTTACTGTTTCTCCCCCCTCTTCTCTTCGGTAGACCCCATGATGGCTGTCGATGCCGCTGTGATTGACTACGTCACCGACGACCCCTCCTTCTCATCTGAGCAACCAGGCAAGCCCCCCCCCCTTTGATCATCCCGATATCGCCCATTCCATTCTCTCATGCTTGCATTAGATTTTTCCACTATTATTGTTTGATCCTATTCTGATGCATAGCCTGCTTTTGTAACATGCTCATTGCACCTTACCTGCTTATCCTAAACTGCTTAGTATAGATTGGTTAGTGGTCCATCAGTGACCCCCACCTTGTCCTAGTTGCCCCGCTTTTTGTTCGATGACTCGATCAACGTGATCGACGTACAGGCCCCGACACCGCACATCACCCCCTAGTTGTACGACTCTGTAGAGTTACTATCAATGCCGAGGGTGACACCTCATACATCACTCCTGATGAGATCTCTATAGTGTAGCTATTCGGTCGTGGTCATCGAGGGTGATTTCCCCCTTTACCACTCCGATACGACTCTGTCGTGCAACCCCTCAAGTGTGAACCTCGAGGGTGGTTCCTCTTACGTTCACCTTGATGATTACATCGAGTGGAATCCACCGAGGGTGCTTCCTCAGGGTTCCCCTTGGTGTTAGACACACAGTTACTATGGTTATTATGACTTTACACTGAACCATGTTACTAAAGATGGGTCGGCCCTGAGGGGTACCCGCGCGTGTCGGCCCTGAGGAGTACCCGCGCGAGCTTAATTGCGAGTGATGTGGAGTCGGGTTGACCTGGAAGTTGCCTGCGAGATACTTACGAGGCATGGTCGGGCATTCTTAGCCCTTGCCGCAAGTCCTCGAGACGGGGCGATGGGGTCACATCGATCGTGAGTGTCTGCTCGTTACCGCATGCTCCTAATCCACTATGTTTTGGATATTTGATCTGAGAGGCCTCTGGCCTGATAGCGCTAACCATCATGTGGGCATAGTATGGGTGTTCTGCGTCATATGCATCAGTCGAAGCTTATTAGACGTTAACGACTGAGCGGCGCGTGCTGAGTTCGACTGGTAAGCACCTGCCTTTTTGAAGGAGGTAGCTAGGTCTGCTCACCAGTCGCCCACGCAACGTGCAGGAGTTCCCAGGGTGATGTCCCAAGACCCCTGGGGGCATAGGTTTAGTCCGGCGTGCTTGACCTCTCTATTAAGCCTAGGTCGGGTTGCGGCGTATTGTTTGGCCGAGGCCGAGCATGACCCAGGAAAGTGTGTTCGGCCAGAGTTAATCGAGTGTGGTGGGTAAGTTGGTGCACCCCTGCAGGGAAGAAAACATCTATCGATAGTCTGTCCTATGGTAACAGACACTTGGAGTTGTATCCCGATCGATACAACTAGAACTGGATACTTGAGGTGATAACTGGATAGTATGGCTCTGGGATTGCTTTCTCGTAGGGAGTCGAGGAAGAATCTCTGGGCGAGGTTGATAACACTACTACTACTTTACTTTATGCTAGTCCGCACTCTTCTAATGCTGCAAGACCACTGAAGATGCTGAAGATGCTAGTCTTCGGTAGGACTAGGCTCTCCCTCTATTCTGGCATTCTGCAGTTCAGTCCACAGATACAACCCATTTCATTGATACCGATGCATATGTAGTGTAGACCCTTGCTTGCAAGTACTTTGGATGAGTACTCACGGTTGCTTTGCTACCCTCTTTTCCCCCTTCTTTCTTCTTTCCGGTTGTTGCAACCAGATGGTGGATCCCAGGAGCCAGATGCCACCCAGTCGACTACTACTACTATGTCAGGACCCCGATTATAAGTCACACCAATCTAGCCTGTAACACCTCATATCACTTTGCGGCCTCACGCACGGTATTCCCGCGGGTGTCGCCTTACCATGGACCGGGACCGTTTGCGCCTTTTGGCTCACGTATATGATAGTGTCGCTAGCATCCATATGACAGAGAACCCGGACCGACATGACTAGTCGGGAACCCAAAGTGGCACTAACTTACGGGGACAGGCATACATGAATCAACATCGAGCATGTCGGTCAGCAGCGTGTGAATCCAGGCTGTAGCACTGGGCTAACAGGACTCCGGGAACCCGGGCTGTTGCAGGCTAGGCAGGACTCCGGATGTCACCGTGTGACATTTCCCCGAAGGGACAGACACGGGAACGAAGTGAATCACATGCCGGCCAGTCAAGTGCTCCGGAGCAGTAGTGCTGGGCTAGCAGGACTCCGGTGAACCGGGCTGTAGCGGACTACTATGGCTCATGGAAGCACAAGACTACATTTCCCCATAAGAGAGGCTACCAAGGATAAACAACTAGGTTGTCGGATCACACACATACCAAGCATTTCAATCATACACACAATATGCTCGATATGTGTAAATACAACATGGCATCACAACATAACTCTACGACTCAAGTATTTATTCATTAGGCTCCGAGGAGCGAGATATTACAAACATGGGTCTCATGACCCAACATTCAGAGCATACAAGTCAAAGCACATGCGGAAGCTTAACTTGTCTGAGTACAGACAACTAAAAATGAAGAAGGTTGAGGAGCCTGACTATCTACAAGACCCTCCCAAGGGTACAAGATCGTAGCTCAGGTAACAAGCTAAACGTCGAAGTCCAAGCGGAACTACTAGTGAGACTGATGTCTCTCTGCAAAACATAAATTAAGCAAACGTGAGTACAAATGTACCCAGCAAGACTTACATCAGAACTAGCTACATATGCATCATTATCAACAAAAGGGGTGGTGGGGTTTAACTGCAGCAAGCCAGCTTTTGACTCAGTGGCTAACCTGAACTATGACTGCAAGTAACTCTTTTGAGGTGGCGCACACGAGTCCACATATTCACCATATCAATACTCCACTATGGATCCGCTCCCGTCTCCCTACGAGAAGGCCATCCATAGCACTCACGCTTATCTTGCGCATTTTAGAGTATCCACTTTCACTTGTCTATGAACTATGCAAGGGGTCCAAGTTTCCATATCCGAGGAATCCGGCTATTCGAATAGATAATGATAACCCTGCATGGGTGTACTTCTTCACACACGCTCTAGCCACTTACCACCATGTACACATCGTGTATCTCGGCAACCTTCAAGTGGAAGCCTGGTGAGGGAGTCGGCCACAACCTGACTAACCAACAAGTCTCTAGTCCAGGTTTATCGCCTATTCGGGTTCCATCCGCAAGGAGATCCGGCCGGGGTGTCACTCACGGCCCCAAACGATGTGAGCAGGGTTCCCAAGCCCACCATCCGGGTGCCACTTGGTACACGGGGACACTGTGCCTAGTGTGTCCCAAGCCCACCTGTACCGGGTGCCACCTGGTAGACTACTAACACTACCTACAAACACCAGAAACTAGTTGCAACTCCTGGACAGAGATCAGGTTGATTAATAAGTCAAGAGAGCTTGGAGTGCCCGGAGCCCAATGTGTGGTAGTAACTGTTCATGGATCACAAACACAGAACTCGATTCCTAAGGACGGCTGCAATGAGACAACCCACCATGTACTCCTCCATGGCCTCTCACCGCTACCTTAACCAAATCGTGTTCACACCCTTAGCTCTCAATAGTAGGACATGTTCACCACATTCCAATTCATCCCCGATGAATCAGACCTGACTCAACTCTAAGCAGTAGAAGGCATGACAAACAAACATGAATGAGTAGGCACATCAGGGCTCAAACAACTCCTACTCATGCTAGTGGGTTTCATCTATTTACTGTGGCAATGACAGGTCATGCAGAGGAAAGGGGTTCAGCTACCATAGCATGTAACAGTTGAAACGTTGTTGTCCTAATGCGGTAAAAGAGAGCAGGAGTGAGAGAGTGGGATTGTATCGAAATGAACAAGGGGGTTTTGCTTGCCTGGCACTTCTGAAGATAGTATAGTTCTTCATCGGTGTCATCGATCTCATTGTCGGAACATCGTCTACTGAGAGGGGACAATTACCGGCAAACAAGGAAGAACACAATCAATGCGATGCAACAATATGATGCATGATCATGACATGGCAATATGCTGTTGATTGAGCTAATGCAACTAGCAACAAGTTAAATGGAGTTGGTTTGAACACTAGGTTCAAATTCAAATTCCATATGTGCTTTCTTAAATGCCATTAATTCAAATTGTCAGGTACAGTGGCTGTAAGTTGTTCAAACATGCATGAGAATGGTACAGATGGATAGATTGAATTTTTCTGATCATTTTTCATATATAAAACATTTCATTTGGAGCTACGGTTGATTTTCTATGAATTTTTGAAGTCTTAAACATTTTCTGGAATTTCCTAGATTAAATTAAACCTAGAAAATAGCTTATTGCGTCAGCACTGCATCTTTATGACGTCAGGAGGTCAACAGGGCCGGTCCAGGTCAAACCTGACCAGTGGGACCCACTGGTCAGTGACCCGGTGCCAGTTTGTCTCACACACAGGTGGGGCCAGTCAACGATGACGTCAGCGGGTCAACTAACGTGCGGGGTCCACTATGTTTAGGTTAAAATTTAATAGGGTTTTACCCCGTGGTTAAATAGGCGGTGGGGCCTACATGTCAGTGGCTCTAGAGGGGTGATTAGTGGGCTCATTAGCAACTAATGATGTCGCAACGTCGGCCTCGCCGGAAACTGGCCGGCGGCAACCATTCCACACGGCGGAGGCGTCGGGTTTTGCCATACGGCAACCATTGGGCTCGCGGTTTGGCCCTACGGGCTACTGGACGTGCACCGCATCCAACGGAGCAGGCGGCTAGGCGAGGGGAGGTCAGGAACTATGACGGCAACCACTTGGGCGGCGGCCGGAGCTCGGGCAATGGCGGAGATGGCGCTATAGGCGGCAGTGGGTCAAGCCAAGGGCACCAGTGGGTTGCCCTCGCTCGCCCGCATCCAGGGGTGGCACCTGCTGGTCGTGGGGCGATCTGTAGCAGAGGCGGCGGCAAGTTGGGCGGCGGCCGGAGTTCGGCCAAGGCGGGGCTATGGCCTAGAGGTCAAACGCAGCCAGGGAAGAAGGTGAAAACGACTCGGGGGCTCACCGCGAGTTCGTAGGGAGGGTAAGTGGGATCGGGGACGTCCTACCAGCGGCGAATTCGGCGATGGCATTTGGTGGCCGAGGCAGTGAGGAAGATGACGATGGTTCGTAGGGAAATTCACAGCGTCGAGGCGGAGCAAGTGAACGCAGCCACGGGGCATGGGGGCGACGGTGGACATGCGGATGGCGGACGGCGGCGACGAGCTCCGCTCAGGCGCGTGTGGAGAGAGAGCAGAGGAGTAGGAGGAGCGCAGGGAGAGTGAGAGGGTCCGGGGGGTTGTGTGGCGTCGCAAAAGGCATCCAGGGGGAGGAGGGGCCAGGGAAGCAGGAGGTGGCCAGGGCAGCGTCGGCGCTCGCCACACACCTGTTTGTCCTCCTAGCAGAGGAGGAAGAAGACACGTGAGTGTTGGGTAACGTAGTAATTTCAAAAAAAATCCTACATACACGCAAGATCATGATGATGCATAGCAACGAGAGGGGAGAGTGTTTCTACGTACCCTCGTAGACCGGAAGCGGAAGCGTTAGCACAACGCGGTTGATGTAGTCGTACGTCTTCACGGCCCGACCGATCAAGCACCGAAACTACGGCACCTCCGAGTTCTAGCACATGTTCAGCTTGATGACGATCCCCGGACTCCGATCCAGCAAAGTGTCGGGGAAGAGTTTCGTCAGCACGACAGCGTGTTGACGATCTTGATGTTCTATCGTTGCAGGGCTTCGCCTAAGCACCGCTACAATATTATTGAGGATTATGGTGGAGGGGGGCACCGCACACGGCTAAGAAAACGATCACGAAGATCAACTTGTGTGTCTAGAGGTGCCCCCCTACCCCTGTATATAAAGGAGCAAGGGGGAGGCTGGCCGGCCCTTGGGGCGCGCCAAGGAGGGGGGAGTCCTCCTCCTTGTAGGAGTAGGACTCCCCTTTCCTAGTCCAACTAGGAAGAGAGAAGGGGGGAGGAAAGAGAGGGAGAGGGAGAGGGAAAGAGGGGCCGTGCCCCCCTCCCCTAGTCCAATTCGGACTCCCCATGGGAGGGGGCGCGCCACCTCCTCGGCTGCTGCCCTCTCTCTCCCCTCGGGCCCACTAAGGCCCAATACTTCCCCGGGGGGTTCCGGTAACCCTTCCGGCACTCCGGTTTTCTCCGAAATCACCCAAAACACTTTCGGTGTCCGAATATAGCCGTCCAATATATCGATTTTTATGTCTCGACCATTTCGAGACACCTTGTCATGTCCGTGATCATATCCGGGACTTCGAACAATCTTCGGTACATCAAAATATATATACTCATAATGAAACTGTCATCGTAACGTTAAGCGTGCGGACCCTACGGGTTCGAGAACAATGTAGACATGACCGAGACACATCTCCGGTCAATAACCAATAGCGGAACCTGGATGCTCATATTGGCTCCTACATATTCTACGAAGATCTTTATCGGTCAGACCGCACAACAACATACGTTGTTCCCTTTGTCATCGGTATGTTACTTGCCCGAGATTCGATCATCGGTATCTCAATACCTAGTTCAATCTCGTTATCGGCAAGTCTCTTTACTCGTTCCGTAATACATCATCTCGCAACTAACTCATTAGTTGCATTTCTTGCAAGGCTTAAGTGATGTGCATTACCGAGAGGGCCCAGAGATACCTCTCCGACAATTGAAGTGACAAATCCTAATCTCGAAATACGCCAACCCAACATGTACCTTTGGATACCCCTGTAGAGCACCTTTATAATCACCCAGTTACGTTGTGACATTTGGTAGCACACAAAGTGTTCCTCCGGTAAACGGGAGTTGCATAATCTCATAGTCACAGGAACATGTATAAGTCATGAAGAAAGCAATAGCAACATACTAAACGATCGGGTGCTAAGCTAATGGAATGGGTCATGTCAATCACATTATTCTCTTAATGATGTGATCCCGTTAATCAAATGACAACTCATGTCTATGGTTAGGAAACATAACCATCTTTGATCAACGAGCTAGTCAAGTAGAGGCATACTAGTGACACTCTGTTTGTCTATGTATTCACACATGTATTATGTTTCCGGTTAATACAATTCTAGCATGAATAATAAACATTTATCATGATATAAGGAAATAAATAATAACTTTATTATTGCCTCTAGGGCATATTTCCTTTCAGTCTCCCACTTGCACTAGAGTCAATAATCTAGTTCACATCGCCATGTGATTTAATACCAATAGTTCACATCAACATGTGATTAACACCCATAGTTCACATCGACATGTGACCAACACCCAAAGGGTTTACTAGAGTCAATAATCTAGTTCACATCGCTATGTGATTAACACCCAAAGTGTACTGAGGTGTGATCATGTTTTGCTTGTGAGAGAAGTTTAGTCAACGGGTCTGCCACATTCAGATCCGTAAGTATTTTGCAAATTTCTATGTCAACAATGCTCTGCACAGAGCTACTCTAGCTAATTGCTCCCACTTTTAATATGTATCCAGATTGAGATTTAGGGTCATCTGGATCAGTGTCAAAATTTGCATTGACGTGACCCTTTACGACGAACCTTCTGTCACTTCCATAATCGAGAAACATATCCTTATTACACTAAGGATAATTTTGACCGATGTCCAGTGATCTACTCCTAGATCACTATTGTACTCCTTTGCCGAACTCAGGGCAGGGTATACAATAGGTCTGGTACACAGCATGGCATACTTTATAGAACCTATGGCTGAGGCATAGGGAATGACTTTCATTCTCTCTCTATCTTCTGCCGTGGTCGGGTTTTGAGTCTTACTCAACTTCACACCTTGTAACACAGGCAAGAACTCCTTCTTTGACTGTTCCATTTTGAACTACTTCAAAATCTTGTCAAGGTATGTACTCATTGAAAAACTTATCAAGCGTCTTGATCTATCTCTATAGATCTTGATACTCAATATGTAAGCAGCTTCACCGAGGTCTTTCTTTTAAAAAACTCCTTTCAAACATTCCTTTATGCTTTGCAGAATAATTCTACATCATCTCCGATCAACAATACGTCATACATATACTTATCAGAAATGTTGTAGTGCTCCCACTCACTTTCTTGTAAATACAGGCTTCACCGCAAGTCTGTATAAAACTATATGCTTTGATCAACTTATCAAAGCGTATATTCCAACTCCAAGATGCTTGCACCAGTCCATAGATGGATCGCTGGAGCTTGCATATTTTGTAAGTACCTTTAGGATCGACAAAACCTTCTGGTTGCATCATATACAACTCTTCTTTAATAAATCCTATTAAGGAATGCAGTTTTGTTTATCCATTTGCCAGATTTCATAAAATGCGGCAATAGCTAACATGATTCGGACAGACTTAAGCATAGATACGAGTGAGAAATTCTCATCGTGGTCAACACCTTGAACTTGTCGAAAACCTTTTTGCGACTATTCTATCTTTGTAGATAGTAACACTACTATCAGCGTCTGTCTTCCTCTTGAAGATCCATTTAATCTCAATGGCTCGCCGATCTTTGGGCAAGTCAATCAAAGTCCATACTTTGTTCTTATACATCGATCTCATCTCAGATTTCATGGCCTCAAGCCATTTCGCGGAATCTGGGCTCATCATTGCTTCCTCATAGTTCATAGGTTCATCATGGTCAAGTAACATGACCTCCAGAACAGGATTACCATACCACTCTGGTGCGGATCTCACTCTGGTTTACCTACAAGGTTCGGTAGTAACTTGATCTGAAGTTACATGATCATCATCATTAGCTTCCTCACTAATTGGTGTAGTAGTCATAGGAACAGATTTTTGTGATGAACTACTTTCCAATAAGGGAGCAGGTACAGTTACCTCATCAAGTTCTAATTTTCTCCCACTCACTTCTTTCGAGACAAACTCCTTCTCTAGAAAGGATCCATTCTCAGCAATGAATATCTTGCCTTCGGATCTGTGATAGAAGGTGTACCCAACATTTTCTTTTGGGTATCCTATGAAGATGCACTTCTCCGATTTGGGTTTGAGCTTATCAGGTTGAAACTTTCTCACATAAGCATTGCAACCTCAAACTTTAAGAAACAACAACTTTGGTTTCTTGCCAAACCACAGTTCATACGGTGTCGCCTCAACGTATTTAGATGGTGCCCTTTTTAATGTGAATGTAGCTGTCTCTAATGCATAACCCCAAAACGATAGCGGTAAATCTGTAAGAGACATCATAGATCGCACCATATCAAGTAAAGTACGATTATGACGTTCGGACACACCATTACACTGTGGTGTTCTAGGTGGCGTGAGTAGTGAAACTATTTCACATTGTTTTAACTGAAGGCCAAACTTGTAATTCAAATATTTGTCTCTGCGATCAGATCGTAGAAACTTTATTTTCTTGTCACGATGATTTTCCACTTCACTCTGAAGTTTTTGAACTTTTCAAAAGTTTCAGACTTATGTTTCATCATGTAGATATACCCATATCTACTGAAATCATCTATGATGGTCAGAAAATAACGATACCCGCCGCGAGCCTCAACATTCATCGGACTGCATACATCAGTATGTATTATTTCCAATAAGTCAGTTGCTTGCTCCATTGTTTCGGAGAATGGAGTCTTAGTCATCTTGCCCATGAGGCACGGTTCGCAAGCATCAACTGATTCATAATCAAGTGATTCCAAAAGCCCATCAGCACGGATTTTCTTCATGCGCTTTACACCAATATGACCTAAACGGCAGTGCCACAAATAAGTTGCACTATCATTATTAACTTTGCATCTTTTGGCTTCAATATTATGAGAATGTGTATCACCACAATCGAGATCCAACAAACCATTTTCATTGGGTGTATGACCATAGAAGGTTTTATTCATGTAAACAAAACAACAATTTATTCTCTTACTTAAATGAATAACCGTATTGCAATAAACATGATCAAATCATATTCATGCTCAACGCAAACACCAAATAACACTTATTTAGGTTCAACACTAATCTCGAAAGTATAGGGAGTGTGCGATGATGATCATATCAATCTTGGAACCACTTCCAACACACATCGTCACTTCACCCTTAACTAGTCTATGTTCATTCTGCAACTCCCGTTTCGAGTTACTACTCTTTAGCAACTGAACCAGTATCAAATACCGAGGGGTTGCTATGAACACTAGTAAAATACACATCAATAATTTGTATATCAAATATACCTTTGTTCACTTTGCCATCCTTCTTATCCGCCAAATACTTGGGGTAGTTCCGCTTGCAGTGACCAGTCCCTTTGCAGTAGAAGCACTTAGTCTCAGGCTTAGGTACAGACTTGGGCTTCTTCAATTGAGTAGCAACTTGCTTGCCATTCTTCTTGAAGTTCCCCTTCTTTCCCTTTGCCCTTTTCGTGAAACTAGTGGTCTTGTTAATCATCAACACTTGATGCTCTTTCTTGATTTTTACCTTCATCGATTTCATCATCATGAAAAGCTCGGGAATCGTTTTCATCATCCCTTGCATACTATAGTTCATCACGAAGTTCTACTAACTTGGTGATGGTGACTAGAGAATTCTGTCAATCACTATTTTATCTGGAAGATTAACTCCCACTTGATTCAAGCGATTGTAGTACCCAGACAATCTGAACACATGCTCACTGCTTGAGCTATTCTCCTCCATCTTTTAGCTATAGAACTTGTTGAAGACTTCATATCTCTCAACTCGGGTATTTGCTTGAAATATTAACTTCAACTCCTGGAACATCTCATATGGTCCATGACGTTCAAAACGTCTTTGAAGTCCCGATTCTAAGCCGTTTAAGCATGGTGCATTAAACTATCAAGTAGTCATCATATTGGGCTAGCCAAACGTTCATAACGTATGTATCTGCTCCTGCAATAGGTCTGTCACCTAGCGGTGCATCAAGGACATAATTCTTCTGTGCAGCAATGAGGACAAACCTCAGATCACGGATCCAATCCGCATCATTGCTACTAATATCTTTCAACTTAGTTTTCTCTAGGAACATATAAAAATTAAACAGGGAGCAACATTGCGAGCCATTGATCTACAACATAGATATGCTAATACTACCAGGACTAAGTTCATGATAAATTAAAGTTCAATTAATCATATTACTTAAGAACTCCCATTTAGAAAGACATCCCTCTAATCTTCTAATTGATCACGTGATCCAAATCAACTAAACCATAACCGATCATCACGTGAAACGGAGTAGTTTTCAATGGTGAACATCACTATGTTGATCATATCTACTATATGATTCATGCTCGACCTTTCGGTCTTAGTGTTCCGAGGCCATATCTGCATATGCTAGGCTCGTCAAGTTTAACCTGAGTATTCTGCGTGTGCAAAACTGGCTTGCACCCATTGTAGATGGACGTAGAGATTATCACACCCGATCATCACGTGGTGTCTGGGCACGACGAACTTTGGCAATGGTGCATACTCAGGGAGAACACTTTTATCTTGAAATTTAGTGAGAGATCATCTTATAATGCTACTGTCAATCAAAGCAAGATAAGATGCATAAAAGATAAAGATCACATGCAATCAAAATATGTGACATGATATGGCCATCATCATCTTGTGCCTTTGATATCCATCTCCAAAACATCGTCATGATTTCCATCGTCACCGACATGACACCATGATCTCCATCATCTTGATCTATATCAATATGTCGTCACATGGTCGTCTCACCAACTATTGCTCTTGCAACTATTGCTATCGCATAGCGATAAAGTAAAGCAATTATTTGGCGCTTGCATCTTATGCAATAAAGAGACAACCATAAGGCTTCTGCCAGTTGCCGATAACTTCAACAAAACATGATCATATTATACAACAACCTATATCTCATCACGTCTTGACCATATCACATCACAACATGCCCTGCAAAAACAAGTTAGACGTCCTCTACTTTGTTGTTGCAAGTTTTACGTGGCTGCTACGGGCTTAGCAAGAACCGTTCTTACCTACGCATCAAAACCACAACGATAGTTTGTCAAGTTGGTGCTGTTTTAACCTTCGCAAGGACCGGGCGTAGCCACACTCAGTTCAACTAAAGTTGGAGAAACTAACACCCACCAGCCACCTGTGTGCAAAGCACGTCGGTAGAACCAGTCTCGCGTAAGCGTACGCGTAATGTCGGTCCGGCCGCTTCATCCAACAATACCGCCAAACCGAAGTATGACATGCTGGTAAGCAGTATGACTTATATCGCCCACAACTCACTTGTGTTCTACTCGTGCATATAACATCAACACATAAAACCTAGGCTCGGATGCCACTGTTGGGGAACGTAGTAATTTCAAAAAAATTCCTATGCACACGCAAGATCATGGTGATGCATAGCAACGAGAGGGGAGAGTTTGTCTATGTACCCTCGTAGACCGGAAGCGGAAGCGTTAGCACAACGCGGTTGATGTAGTCGTACGTCTTCACGGCCCGACCGATCAAGCACCGAAACTACGGCACCTCCGAGTTCTAGCACACGTTTAGCTCGATGACGATCCCCAGACTCCGATCCAGCAAAGTGTCGGGGAAGAGTTTCGTCAACACGACAGCGTGGTGACGATCTTGATGTTCTCCCGTCGCAGGGCTTCGCCTAAGCACCGCTATAATATTATCGAGGATTATGGTGGAGGGGGGCACCGCACACGGCTAAGAAAACGATCACGAAGATCAACTTGTGTGTCTAGAGGTGCCCCCTGCCCTGTATATAAAGGAGAAAGGGGGGAGGCCGGCCGGCCCTTGGGGCGTGCCAAGGAGGGGGACTCCTCCTCCTAGTAGGAGTAGGACTCCCCTTTCCTAGTCCAACTAGGAAGAGAGAAGGGGGAAGGAAAGAGAGGGAGAGGGAGAGGGAAAGAGGGGCCGCGCCCCCCTCCCCTAGTCCAATTCGGACTCCCCATGGGAGGGGGCACGCCACCTCCTGGGCTGCTGCCCTCTCTCTCCCCTCAGGCCCACTAAGGCCCAATACTTCCCCGGGGGGTTCCGGTAACCCTTCCGGCACTCCGGTTTTCTCCGAAATCACCTGAAACACTTCTGATGTCCGAATATAGCCGTCCAATATATCAATTTTTATGTCTCGGCCATTTCGAGACTCCTCGTCATGTCCGTGATCATATCCGGGACTCTGAACAACCTTCGGTACATCAAAATATATAAACTCATAATGAAACTATCATCGTAACGTTAAGCGTGCGGACCCTACGGGTTCGAGAACAATGTAGACATGACCGAGACACGTCTCCGGTCAATAAACAATAGTGGAACCTGGATGCTCATATTGGCTCCTACATATTCTACAAAGATCTTTATCGGTCAGACCGCACAACAACATACGTTGTTCCCTTTGTCATCGGTATGTTACTTGCCCGAGATTCGATCGTGGTATCTCAATACCTAGTTCAATCTCGTTATCGGCAAGTCTCTTTACTCATTCCATAATACATCATCTCGCAACTAACTCATTAGTTGCATTGCTTGCAAGGCTTAAGTGATGTGCATTACCGAGAGGGACCAGAGATACCTCTCCGACAATTGGAGTGACAAATCCTAATCTCGAAATACGCCAACCCAACATGTACCTTTGGAGACACCTGTAGAGCACCTTTATAATCACCCAGTTACGTTGTGACGTTTGGTAGCACACAAAGTGTTCCTCCGGTAAACGGGAGTTGCATAATCTCATAGTCATAGGAACATGTATAAGTCATGAAGAAAGCAATAGCAACATACTAAACGATCGGGTGCTAAGCTAATGGAATGGGTCATGTCAATCACATTATTCTCCTAATGATGTGATCCCATTAATCAAATGACAACTCATGTCTATGGTTAGGAAACATAACCATCTTTGATCAACGAGCTAGTCAAGTAGAGGCATACTAGTGACACTCTGTTTGTCTATGTATTCACACATGTATTATGTTTCCGGTTAATACAATTCTAGCATGAATAATAAACATTTATCATGATATAAGGAAATAAATAATAACTTTATTATTGCCTCTAGGGCATATTTCCTTTCACCGAGCCCCTGGTGGGCTGGGCCAGCAGTGTCAGGCCAGGTGGCTGCACGGTTGTTGGGCCACAGGTAACACAGGTAGTCTCTCTCTCTCTCTTTTATTTCCGTTTTTTCTATTTTTTGCTGTTGTTTTTTATTTAGTAAAAATACTAAACCACTTGGTAAAATCCTGAAAATAATTTTAGGCACCTTTCAAGTATTTCCCAACAGCCCTCAAGTACTTTCAGGATTATTTGGACAATTAAAAATATTTATAAGATTTAAATGTCCAAATTCAAATACTTATGGATTTATTCAAAAATCCAAAGTGTCCTAGAAAAATGTGCACCATTTTTGGCAGAGGTTCAAGACCAATCCAAAGATGATGAACATTTTTGGGAAGGCATTTTGGGTTCATTGAAAATATTTTTATTTGAACCTAGTTGAATTCTTTCTGATGCTAGGGTTTGGTCAATACCCATTTCAACTTAAATAGAATTAAACATGATGCAACAAGATGCAAAACACCGGGCAGTACCAGCAGCTAGGGATGTGACAACTCACCCCCACTAAGCAAGAATCTCGTCCCGAGATTCAAGATGTGAGGTAAAAAGACAGAGGGGACACAAAGCTAACACGATCTTCGTGATCCAACTGTCCTTCTCGAAGATGTTGATTCATTGCTTCAATTTAATCTTGACATCTTTGCTTTCGAGATCTCCATCCAACACGATGATGGCAGAAAGAAACTCTATAGGAATCGATCTCCTCGAAGATCGAATACTCAGGATCAACTCATGGAGTGAGACGTTGAAACATATCTTGAGCCGAGACACAAACACACCTCAGGGGGAATGGCAAGGAACTGATGACAAAGGTTCAATAGGTAGGCAACAATTCCACGCTTAATTAGATGGTGAGGGGGTTTCAAGTAGCAAGGAGTTATGTTGCCCATAATACCATAACGAGGCACCTTAGGGAAAGGTGACTCGTAGAGCATTTCCCTTAAGTGGCAAAAAGAATTACTTTTGATACAAAGATCATTGAAACTCTTTATACCAGCCTGAGGTAATCACAATCGATCGTTGGAAGGGGTTCGAAAGAATGTCATACTCCGACTAGGATGGATGATGTGGACTACCTTGTTGAAGACAACGCAATGGATGATTTTTAGCTTATCATCAGAAATGGATGGGACCCATGGTAAGTCCACTTTTGAAGATGATCCTGAACAACAACTACTGAGGTGCAAGCTGGAAACAAAATGCAAATGTTGGGAATGATTCTGGTAACTGGGGAAGAACTCAACAGTCTAGAGTGTTTCCAACGTTCCAATGGTTATAGAATCATCGAAGAAACTGAGAGCACAAGGATCCATAAGGAACAACTTCAAGAATAAGTCACACTAAATCCTCATGGAGAAGATGGTCAAATAGCTCAATCAAGATACTACAATGGTAGATCTTCTGGCTAGGTGTGTCGGCCAGAACATCAACCTTGTCGGGGACCTACATCATAGATCTTGGAAAAGTTCCAACCATCATATCTGCCTAAGATTCAGATCTGGTTGGTAACAGGATATTCCAGACCCATCGAGTCTAGAAGAAAATGAAAGTTTGCAACACAAATCGACGAGATGGCGTTGCGAGATTCTCAGGAAATGGACTATGGTAGTAAGCTCCAAAACATGAGCTGGTTCTGCTAACACATGTGATCATGTTGTCCCAGACAAGCATGACCACGTAGTAGTCTTATAATAAAAACACTACCGAGTTCAGGTGGGGAACCATCATCGAGGATAACAAAGTCCTTGCATAAGGCATGCTCTTAAGAAGGAACTTCTTCTCCTTGAACAAATCAATCAGTGGCTTGGTGTGCTAGGGAATACATATGGAGTGGAGGTAATTAATCTACCAAACCATATAATACATTCACACATGCATAACTAACTTGGGATGGTACCAGAGGAAACAAAACAATCTTTCTCAAACTCATGGCGGCAACTTGCTCCAAATGCACATGAATTTGAGGAAGTCACTTCTTCCATCCAAGCATAAGCTTCATGAATGGAACACGAAGGCATTGCTTACAAAGCTTCCAATACTAGGTTGATGTTCAACATGAATCATGGGAGAGACAAAATGCTACTGATGGGCTCAACAGCAACTCATCGGAATTTCCATATCACTGGACTTCCACCATCATGTGAACATGGTGATAGCATTGGTCAAACCAAAAGATGTAATGGTGTATGCTCGAGGGACCAACCACGAGTAAGGCAACATTACAAACATCGTTGGTTCTGATTTGACTTGACGATAGTCCATACTCAAGTCAAAGTTCTGACAAGATGATAGACCCAGCAACTGATCACGAGGACCAATTGATGAAGATATCATCTTGCTTCAGCAACTATCAAAACACAAGGATATCCCTTTGGGATGAACTAAGTCAGACAGGCTATCATATTCCAACTCTCCAAGTTGTTATTTAGATTAACCAACTATTTCAGGGTATCCAACACAGATTCTTGGAGAAATAGTGGTTTATAGAAAAAATCAACTTGATCACAAACTCAACATAGCGGTCAGGTGATAACCAGGTAATACTTCCGAGAAGATATTCGGAAAATCACGAACCACCGATATGTTACAAAGCTCAAGATCAATCTTGCTTTTCAGGGCAAGACGATATGATCAAGGGAGCGAGGGGTTGACACAATCCTAACTCATTGATCGAAGAGTGCACCAGGAAATATGGACTAGGTAACAAGATCAATCTTAGAATGGTAGTTCAATAACCAACACGCTAAGAATGACAATATTGTCCATTTACTACCAAGCAATGGGTTGCTCGGAGTATTGATTTCACACATCACAATTCACTTGTCGGCATTCTGGTTACAACAACACGAGGACCGAGGAATGAATGATGATGGTGAGAAGTATCACTGCATCAAGAATGCATAAGAGGTGGTGCAATTCCCATGACATTCCTAACATAAAGATGGTAACACTCCAAGGTAGAACATAGCAAAAGCTGGATTGGCATTTTGATCTGCGATACAACTGCTTTGACCCAATCCCAGAAATGGACGAGGTACTAGAGTTTGTTTCCCCTAGTCATTCCGGAATAGAATGGCTTGACGGACCACAAGAATAATAGGCATTGATGAATGAATGCACGCATACTCTTGACTATCAATTGATAGATGAAGGTCAGAAAACAACTAGGGATGAACAACTCGAAGGAACATATAACTTTCTGAGTTGGAAATGCATGGATTGGCATGTCGAACAAGTTCAACATATTTCTTTCGGATGACCCATGCAGAAAGGTAGAACTAGCAGAGTCACAATATAGAATCGAGAACTCCTCAGGAGTACTCTAATGGTGATCTTTTGGTTCAAAGAACTTCTACCTTAATGGTTCATGGTATTTGGAAGAAGGAAATACCACGGGCCTCGAGGACTATCACAAGGTTACTAATATCTTAAGGGAACTAACAAATACTAACAACATGAAGTAAGGTGAATCTCGGGTTCAAAACCCAGGAGTAGAATACCTACTAACTAAATAACATCACGAGATGCTTTCGAGAATGGTGGCCAGAATCATCATACTGGGAACACCAAACATGGCTAGATTACTAATTGTAAGATACCCTAGTGTCATAATAACAACTCCAACATATATGTCAAGGCAATAGAGTACCTCAACTCACTGATTAGTGTGCTTAATCTGGCCAAAAAGGACTTCAGGAACGGGAGGAAGGGATTTGCAGATGCATCAGACTGTTTAGAAACCTGGGATGACTCGGACAGCATAACGGCTGTAAATGCTCAAAATGATTTGAGACATCCTGCAAAATGGTGGCATAACCACTCAACATCACAACATCAAGGTTCTGAGGCCAGCTATGAACATATGGAAGTAGTAGGAACTGAACTGAGGCTTGAACTCAACAATCCTAGGCAACTACGGTTTAGTAACATGTCATCCTAAGAGATAGAAGAGAAGCCTAGTTCTTAACCCCCGTAGAACAGAAGAGGTTGACTCAGATTAGAAGGCCTTAGGGTAAAGGAGTAAAAAGAGCCTTACGTTCCCATCCACAATCAATTCCCTTATATAACTAAAGCATTTCTAGACTCAACTTCGACCAGCTTGGCTTGGTAATCCTACAGGCAGTCAGGCTCTGATACCAAAGCTGTCAGGACCCCGATTCTAAGTCACACCGATCTAGCCTATAACACCTCATATCACTTTGCGGCCTCACGCACGGTATTCCCACGGGTGTCGCCTTACCATGGCCCGAGACCGTTTGCGCCTTTTGGCTCACGTATATGATAGTGCCGCTAGCATCCATATGACAGAGAACCCGGGCCGACATGACTAGTCGTGAACCCAAAGTGGCACTAACTTACGGGGACAGGCATACATGAATCAACATCGAGCATGTCGGTCAGCAGCGTGTGAATCCGGGCTGTAACACTGGGCTAACAAGACTCTGGGAACCCGGGCTATAGCAGGCTAGATAGGACTCCGGATGTCATCGCGTGACATTTCCCTGAAGGGACAGACATAGGAACAAAGTGAATCACATGCCGGCCAGTCAAGTGCTCCGGAGCAGTAGTGCTGGGCTAGCAGGACTCCGGTGAACCGGGCTGTAGCGGACTACTATGGCTCATGGAAGCACAAGACTACATTTCCCCATAAGAGAGGCTACCAAGGATAAACCACTAGGTTGTAGGATCCCACACATACCAAGCATTTCAATCATACACACAATATGCTCGATATGTGTAAATACAACATGGCATCACAACATAACTCTATGACTCAAGTATTTATTCATTAGGCTCCGAGGAGCGAGATATTACAAACATGGGTCTCATGACCCAATATTCAGAGCATACAAGTCAAAGCACATGCGGAAGCTTAACTTATCTAAGTACAGACAACTAAAAATGAAGAAGGCTGAGGAGCCTGACTATCTACAAGACCCTCCCAAGGGTACAAGATCGTAGCTGAGGTAACAAGCTAAACATCGAAGTCCAAGCGGAACTACTAGTGAGACTAACGTCTCTCTGCAAAACATAAATTAAGCAAACGTGAGTATAAATGTACCCAGCAAGACTTACATCAGAACTAGCTACATATGCATCATTATCAACAAAAGGGATGGTGGGGTTTAACTACAGCAAGCCAGCTTTTGACTCAGTGGATAACCTAAACTACGACTGCAAGTAACTCTTTTGAGGTGGCGCACACGAGTCCACATATTCACCATATCAATACTCCACTATGGATCCGCTCCCGTCTCCCTATGAGAAGGCCATCCATAGCACTCACGCTTATCTTGCGCATTTTAGAGTATCCACTTTCACTTGTCTATGAACTATGCAAGGGGTCCAAGTTTCCATATCCGAGGAATCCGGCTATTCGAATAGATAATGATAACCCTACATGGGTGTACTTCTTCACACACGCTCTCGCCACTTACCACCATGTACACATCGTGTATCTCAGCAACCTTCAAGCGGAAGCCTAGCGAGGGAGTCAGCCACAACCTGGCTAACCAACAAGTCTCTAGTCCAGGTTTATCGCCTATTCGGCTTCCATCCGCAAGGAGATCCGGCCGGGGTGTCTCTCACGGCCCCAAACGATGTGAGCAGGGTTCCCAAGCCCACCATCTGGGTGCCACTTGGTACACCGGGCCACTGTGCCTAGTCTGTCCCAAGCCCACCTGTACCGAGTGCCACCTGGTAGACTACTAACACTACCTACAAACACCAGAAACTAGTTGCAACTCCTGGACAGAGATCAGGTTGATTAATAAGTCGAGAGAGCTTGGAGCGCCCGGAGCCCAATGTGTGGTAGTAACTGTTCATGGATCACAAACATGGAACTCAGTTCCTAAGGACGCTCGCAATGAGACTACCCACCATGTACTCCATGGCCTCTCACCGCAACCTTTACCAAATCGTGTTCACACCCTTTGCTCTCAACAGTAGGACATGTTCACCACATTCCAATTCATCCCCGATGAATTAGACCTGACTCAACTCTAAGCAGTAGAAGGCATGACAAACAAACATGAATGAGTAGGCACATCAGGGCTCAAACAACTCCTACTCATGCTAGTGGGTTTCATCTATTTACTGTGGCAATGACAGGTCATGCAGAGGAAAGGGGTTCAGCTACCACAGCATGTAACAGTTGAAACGTTGTTGTCCTAATGCGGTAAAAGAGAGCAGGAGCGAGAGAGTGGGATTGTATCGAAATGAACAAGGGGGTTTTGCTTGCCTGGCACTTCTGAAGATAGTATAGTTCTTCATCGGTGTCATCGATCTCATTGTCGGAACATCGTCTACTGAGAGGGGACAATTACCGGCAAACAAGGAAGAACACAATCAATGCGATGCAACAATATGATGCATGATCATGACATGGCAATATGCTGTTGATTGAGCTAATGCAACTAGCAACAAGTTAAATGGAGTTGGTTTGAACACTAGGTTCAAATTCAAATTCCATATGTGCTTTCTTAAATGCCATTAATTCAAATTGTCAGGTACAGTGGCTGTAAGTTGTTCAAACATGCATGAGAATGGTACAGATGGATAGATTGAATTTTTCTGATCATTTTTCATATATAAAACATTTCATTTGGAGCTACGGTTGATTTTCTATGAATTTTTGAAGTTTTAAACATTTTCTGGAATTTCCTAGATTAAATTAAACCTAGAAAATAGCTTATTGCGTCAGCACTGCATCTTTATGACGTCAGGAGGTCAACAGGGCCGGTCCAGGTCAAACCTGACCAGTGGGACCCACTGGTCAGTGACCCGGTGCCAGTTTGTCTCACACACAGGTGGGGCCAGTCAACGATGACGTCAGCGGGTCAACTGCCGTGCGGGGTCCACTATGTTTAGGTTAAAATTTAATAGGGTTTTACCCCTTGGTTAAATAGGCGGTGGGGCCTACATGTCAGTGGCTCTAAAGGGGTGATTAGTAGGCTCATTAGCAACTAATGATGTCGCCACGTCGGCCTCACCGGAAACTGGCCGGCGGCAACCATTCCGCACGGCGGAGGCGTCGGGTTTTGCCATCCAGCGACCATTGGGCTCGTGGTTTGGCCCTATGGGTTGCTGGACGTGCACCGCATCCAACAGAGCAGGCGGCTAGGCGAGGGGAGGTCGGGAACTACGGCGGCGACCACTTGGGTGGCGGCCGGAGCTCGGGCAACGGTGGAGATGGCGCTACAGGCGGCAGTGGGTCAAGCCAAGGGCACCAGTGGGTTGCCCTCGCTCGCCCGCATCCAGGGGTGGCACCTACTGGTCGCGGGGCGATGTGTAGCAGCGACAACGGCAAGTTGGGCGGCGGCCGGAGTTCGACCAAGGCGGGGTTATGGCCTAGAGGTCAAACGCGACCAGGGAAGAAGGGGGAAACGACTCAGGGGCTCACTGCGAGTTCGTAGGGAGGGTAAGTGGGCTCGGGGATGTCCTGCCAGCGGCGAATTTGGCGACCGCGTTCGGTGGCCGAGGCGGTGAGGAAGATGACGATGGCGGTGATGCTGCAGGGCATCCGGGGCACGTTCTTCGGCTTGGAGATTCACGGCATCGAGGCGGAGCAAGTGGACGCAGCCACGGGGAATGGGGGCGGCGGTGGACATGCGGACGGCGGCGACGAGCTCCGCTCGAGCGCGTGTGGAGAGAGAGCAGAGGAGGGGGGGAGCGCGGGGAGAGTGATAGGGTCCGGGGGGGTTGTGTGGCGTCACAAAAGGCGTCCAGGGGGAGGAGGGGCCAGGGAAGGAGGAGGTGGTCAGGGCAGCGTCGGCGCTCGCCACGCACCTGTTTGTCCTCCTGGCAGAGGAGGAAGAAGACACGCAAGCCCCTGGTGGGCTGGGCCAGCAGTGCCAGGCCAGGTGGCTGCACGGTTGTTGGGCCGCAGGTAACACAGGTAGTCTCTCTCTCTCTCTCTCTCTCTCTCTCTCTTTTATTTCTGTTTTTTTCTATTTACTACTGTTGTTTTTGATTTAGTAAAAATACTAAAGCACTTGGTAAAATCCTGAAAATAATTTTAGGCACCTTTGAAATATTTCCCAACAGCCCTCAAGTACTTTTAGGATTATTTGGACAATTAAAAATATTTATAAGATTTAAATGTCCAAATTCAAATACTTATGGATTAATTCAAAAATCCAAAGTGTCCTAGAAAAATGTGCACCATTTTTGGCAGAGGTTCTAGACCAATCCAAAGATGATGAACATTTTTGGGAAGGCAATTTGGGTTCATTGAAAATATTTTTATTTGAACCTAGTTGAATTCTTTCTGATGCTAGGGTTTGGTCAATCCCCATTTCAACTTAAATAGAATTTAAACATGATGCAACAAGATGCAAAACACCAGGCAGTACCAGCAGCTAGGGATGTGACATACTACCCGATGGATCCTACTACTACATGGAGGCCGCCGAAGACCAGGAGTAGTTAGGAGGTCCCAGGGAGGAGGCCTTGCCTTTTTGATCAATGTTGCTTTTGTGCTAGCCTTCTTAAGGCATCCTTGATTAACTTATGTATGTACGCAGATATTGTTGTTTCCGCTGACTCGTTTCTATTCGAGCTTATGTATTCGAGCCCTCGAGGCCCCTGGCTTGTAATATAAAGCTTGTATTATTTTATTTGTGTCTAGAGTTGTGTTGTGATATCTTCCCGTGAGTCCTTGATCTTGATCGTACACATTTGCATGTATGATTAGTGTACGATTGAATCGAGGGTGTCACAACAAGTCTCTTTACTCGTTCCGTAATACATCACTGTCGGATCACGGGTTCCGGCATAACCCTTAAGGTTTGAACACTGGGGTGCGCGCGAAGATCCCCCCCCTATCGATCTGCGTTCTAACTTAGCCTAGATCTCACGAACTAACTCAACGAACCCGCAACACAAAGAACATGAGATTTATACTGGTTCGGGCCACCATTGTGGTGTAATACCCTACTCCAGTGTGGTGGTGGTGGATTGCCTCTTGGGCTGAGGATGAACAGTACAAAGGGAAGAACAGCCTCCTCAGGTTGAGGTGTTCTTATGCTTGGTGTACTTGTGTGGCTGAGGATGATCTTCGATTTTATCCCGCCTATGGTGGTAGCTAGTCCTATTTATAGGGGCCCTGGTCCTCTCCCCAAATATTGAGTGGGAAGGGAGCCAAGAACGGCGAATTTGAAAGGGGACATCTAGTACAAGCTATCCTGACAAAAGGTGGTCTTCGCATGCCAAAGGTTCTGGCGGTGATGCCGTCCTGGGCTCCATGGTGACCGCCGTCTTGCCGTCCTTCTGGTCTTGGTCTCGTTGCACCAATATGGAAACCTTTGCTTGATGCCTCGGTACTCCGCGCCTGCACTTGCCCCCTTAGGACCAAAGAGGAAAGAAGGACGCTACGCGCGCTGGCGCCTGCTTGGTCTTGATCGTCATGGCTTACGTCACGAGAACCTCGCGAGGTTTTCCCGACCTTGAACTCTCCGCCCCTCACGAGCCGGCCTGAGGAGGCTGCTCCTGAGGATGTCTTGCATCGTCCGCCTCGTGAGGGATTCCTTGTTGATGAAGATGGGCCATACAGGACTGCCAGCAAAGCCACACCATGGGCCACAAGCAGGCAAGTCTGGGGACCCCCGTTCCCAGGACGCCGACAGTAGCCCCAGGGCTCAAGGCGCGCTCGGGCTTGGCTTCGAGGTGAAGCCAAGGGTCAAGTGCAGAGTGCCGCGGGCCCCAATAGCCTGCAGCCTCGGTCGACGTGTGGCGGTGGATTTGACGTGGGCGTCTCCGCTTCCCCATGCTGCCTCGGCAACTACCCAACGTGATAAGTCCCTGCGACATGCAAGGAAGACCATCATTACCTGTGATCATGGGGGGTGCCGGTTGGCCTTCTCTTGATATAAATGGGAGGGGGCGGAGCCCCCGTCGCCCATATTTCCTCTTCCTCTTTCGCTTCTTCTCCTTCCTTGCTCCTCTCCTGCCACCAATGACGCCGTCAAGGAGGTTCACCGCCGCGGAGAAGGGGAAAGCCCTCACGAGGGGCCCAGCTCTCTGGTGCCCAAGCGTGGACGCGGCCGTCCCTGCAAGCACACCGCAACCCCCGCCGCGGCTCCGGTTGTGGTGGTCCCGTCGATGAGGGGAGGCGCGCCGTGGTTGCGCCACCTCCCCGGCCACGCTTCCACTCAGCGGAGATGCTACTGGAGTTCGTCGTCTGGTCGGAGAACCCGGCCGGCAACTGGCTTCAGCTCCCGCGCTTCCTTGCCAATGAGCTGCCGGCCTCAGCTCCTGGCGGGCTTTGGCTGCAGGCGGACGGCTGCTGCAGCAGGGCTTCCTGGGTTGCGATCGAGGTCTCCGCCAAGGGCAATGTAACTCTGGCCCACGGTTGGCAGACATTCGCCCGCGCGCGCGGTCTGGGCAGACGGTGCACCCTTCACTTCAAGCACAATGGCGACACGACCCTCTACATGAGGGTGTTCGGGGAAGATGGTCGCCGCGTCGGGTTCTGCCCCGAGGTGAACGATGGTGAGGAGGTGCTCGGCCTTGGCGATGGCCACGACGAGGACGGGGGCGAACTCGCCCTTGGCGCCGACCGCGTCTCGTCCGGCTACGACAGCTCTTCCCCCAGCGACAGCTCCAACAGCGGTGGCTACGACCAGCCGCCACACCGTCGTGCCCGCTTCGAAGAGGTAGCGGGTCATCTCGTCGTTGCGCCTCCGTGAAGCGCGAGGAGGGGTCTGGTTGAGCTCAGGCGGGCGCTGGGGCCTGCGCCCGTGGACCGCTGTAGGCGCCGCTTATTTTATTCTTCCTTTCCTTCCTGCATTAAAAAGAAACTAGAATGGGCCCCGGAGGGGCGTATATCGAACTATGGTCCCAATCGCTATGGTATGTTTGTCGTTCTTGTGCCGTGTCGTAACATTATCGTTTTATGTAGGGATAACTTAGCTCGACTTGTTTTGAGTGACCTCCTCCTCACGAGGCGCTCGCTTCCTAGTGCTTGTCGAGGCCTCCTTGACCTGATATGCGCTTAGGAACTGCAAAAAAATCGTAAGAGGTTTATCACTCACCCGGGGTTTGGTTATAGGCGCCGCTGGCCTTGACTCAGTGCTTCGCGTCGCCATGCCCATGGGGCACGAACCAGGAGAGGTGCGCCAGCTTGTGGGCTCGGTCGAGGGTGCCTCGCGAAAAGACGGAAGGAGGGAGCTCATGAAGGTACCTGTCCAGCCCCCTCACGAGGGACACGAGGGAGAGTTTAGGTCGACCAAAGAGGCGAAGGCAGAAACAGAGGTAGAAAGCGATAAAACGGAACCAGCAATAGACACCAGAAAGCAAACTTCGATTAAAAGAGGGGCGAGCCAACTTTGGAAAGCAAATGAAAAGCCGCATCCGACACCTAGTCTAGTCTTCGACGTCTTCCCACCAGCGCGGAGCTAAGTGCTGCCACTCAGCATGGGAGGGAGCCCCCGAGGCCCAAGGGCAGCTCTCCTGAGGCTCCGGGGCGTGTACAGCCCCACTCATTATTACGTGTGGACGACCTTGAACGGGCCCTCCTACATAGGCGAGAGCTTATGCAGCCCCGCCCTGGAGAGCACCCACCTTAGGACGAGGTCACCCACCTCGAGAGTTCTGGAGCGGATGCTGCAGCAGTGGTACCGCCGCAGCGCCTGCTGGTATCTTGCCGCTCGTAGTGCAGCTTCACGGCATCGCTCCTTCCCCGGCACGAGGTCCATCCCTCGCATGGCGTCCTGCTACGTCTCATCAAACGCTAGGACCCATGCGGAGTGATGCTCGACCTCATGAGGGAGGACTGCTTCAGCTCCATAGACGAGGAAGAACGGGGTTTCGCCCGTTGGCTTGGTGGCGGTGGTGTGGATCGACCACAACACAGACTGGAGCTCGTTGTGCAGCCCCTGCCGCAGGCCTTGAGCTTTTTCTTGAAGGTCCTGGTCTTGAGGCCTTTCAGGACCTCCGTGTTGGCGCGTTCAGCCTGGCCGTTGCTCCTGGGGTGTGCTACTGAGGCGTAGCAGATCTGCGTTCCAAGGTTAGCACAATATGACTTGAAGAGATTACTAGTGAACTGCAAGCCGTTATCGGTGATGATGCGGTTGGGGACCCCAAAGCGTCTCACGAGGCCCTTGATGAACTTGACTGCAAAGCCAGCTAGGATGGCGTGAATGGCTTCAACTTCCGGCCACTTGGTGAACTTGTCGATGGCAACGTAGAGGTATGATAGCCCCCAGGCGCCCGAGGGAACGGACCCAGAATATCCAGCCCCCGGACCGTGAACGGCCATGAGAGTGGGATGGTATGGAGGCCCTGAGCTAGCTGATGGATCTGCTTGGCGTGGAATTGGCAGGCCTCGCAGGACTTCACCAGCTCGGCCGCGTCGTTGAGTGTCGTAGGCCAGTAGAATCCACTTCGGAATGCCTTGCTGATGAGGGTTCGCAACGACGAGTGGTGCCCATAGTCTCCGCCGTGTATGTCAGCTATCAGCTCTTTCCCCTGTTCCCTGGAGATGCAACGCAGTGTAACGTCATTTGGTCACTTTCTGTATAACTCACCGTCCTGGATGCAATATGTCGTGGCCTGACAGGCCACATGCTCCACGTCCTCCTCCTTCTCTGGTAGCACCCCTCGTATCAGGTATTCCTTGAATTCCTTGGTCCAGCATCCCTCCTGGGGCTCGAGCGCTGGGAGTAGGCATGCTCTCGAGGTCGGGCCGCAGGCTGGAGCTCTTGAGGCTGGCGGTTGTGGGAGTTCCTCCTGAGGCTGAGTTGCTCTTGAAAGCGGCGGCGTTGCTGATGGCTTGAAGAGCCGCTCCTCGAAGATGCCAGGCTCCTGGGGCTGTCACTTGGATGCTCTTCTGGTGATGTCGTCTGCTTCCTTGTTGGTGCCTCGGGGTACATGCTGCAATTCCAGGCCCAGAAATTGCTTCTCCATCTTGCGCACCTCCATGAGGTATGCCTCCATGTGCTCGTCCTTCGGCTTGTACACCTTGTTGGAGAAGTTGACGAGGAGCTGTGAGTCGCCCCTGATGGTGAGACGCTTCACCCCCAGTGCCGCTGCAGCCTTCAGGCCGGCTATGAGGCCCTCGTATTCTGCAATGTTGTTGGAGATCTTCTCGCCTTGCTGGAAGCAGAGCTGTACGGCGTAGTAGAGCTTGTCCTGAGTGGGCGAGATGAGTACAGCTCCAGCCCCCGCGCCTTGACGTGTGAAGGCGCCATCGAAATACATGACCCAGCCATCAGGCGCCTCACTTCCTGGCGAGAGGGACCGGTCCTCGCCTTCTTCAAACGCTAGGGCATCTGTCCACTCTGCCACGAAATCAGCGAGCGCGGACCCTTGATGACCTTGGTGGTACTGAACTCCACCTGGAATGCCTGCAACTCGATGTTCCATTCAGCGACTCTTCCAGCAGAGTTGGGGCTCCTGAGGACTCTCTCCAATGGGTAAGCTAAGACGACCTTGATGGGGTGGCCCTGGAAGTAGTACCGCAGCTTTCGCGAGGCGACTAGGAGTGCGAGTAGGAGCTTCTGAGGCATGGGGTATCGCGCTCTTGCGTCCCTCAACACCGTGCTGACGAAGTATACCAGGTGCTCGACGAGGGTTGGTGTGCTGACAAGGTTTGCATCCCTTGGGAGCTGAGGAGCCTCCTGAGGGGGTAGAGCCCCAGATGCTTGGTCGCTTGCCGAAGTCTTCGCGGGTTCGGGGGCGTTGTCCTGCCGGGCCTGTCCCTCTGCCGCTGCTGCTTCGGCCCTTGCGGCGCCCTTCTGGTCCTTCGTCGTCTCTGCTGGAGGCGTGGCATGACGCGATGCGCCCTTGGCTTGGTGTTCTTCTCGAACCGCCACCAGGGCCGCGCTGGCTGAGTACGGAGTGGCAGCCAGTTAGAGCACTAGTGGCTCACAAGGTCGTGGCGCCACCATTACTGGTGGGCTGGTCAAGTATCTCTTGAGGTCTTGGAAAGCTTGGTCGGCCTCCAGGGTCCACTTGAACGGGCCCTTCTTTTTCATCAGCTTGAAGAAGGGCAGGGTGCACTCTCCCAGCTTGGAGATGAAGTGCCCCAATGCAGTCACCCGACCAGCCAGCTTCTGCATTTCCTTCAGGGTCTATGGTGGACTCATGTCTTCAATGGCCTTCACCTTTTCTAGGTTGGCCTCGATCCCCCTGTGGGACACCAGGAAACCCAGCAGCTTGCCGGAAGGGATGCCAAACACGCATTTCTCCGGATTGAGCCGCAAGTCCACCTAGCGAAGGCTTTCAAAGGTCTCCTCTAGGTCTCGGGTCAAGGTCTCCGCCTCCCGAGACTTCACCACGATGTCGTCGACGTAGGCTTCAACATTTCTCCTGAGCTGCTGCCCTAAGGCGATGTGCATGAGTCGCTGGAAGGTTGCGCCCGTGTTGCACAGTCCGAACGGCATGCAAGTGTAGCAGTACACCCCACATGGGGTCAGGAAGACCGTCTTCTCCACATATTCTACCGCCATCTTGATCTGGTGATATCCTGAGAATGCATCCAGGAAGCATAGCAAATCGCACTCGGCGGTGGAGTCGACGATCTGGTCGTTGTGCGGAAGCGGGAACGGATCTTGGGGGCAGGCCTTGTTGAGGTTGGTGAAGTCGACGCACATCCGCTCCTTCCCGCCTTTCTTGGGTACGACGACGGGGTTCGCCAGCCACTCGGGGTAACGAACCTCGCGAATGACACCTGCGGCCTCCAACTTGCGGGTTTCTTGGACGATGAAAGCTTGCTTCTCCATGGACTGCCGCCTTGCCTTCTGCTTCACAGGGAGTACGTTGGGGCACACCTTCAGGTGGTGCTCTATTACCTCTCTTGGGACCCCTACCAGCTGGTCGGGCTCCCAGGCGAACACTTCCTTGTTTGCATGCAAAAACTTCACTAGTGCCTCCTCCTGAGTAGGCTCGAGGTTGGCGCCTATGGTGAAGGTTTCCCCTGAGGACCCGTCCTCCTCGACCAACACTTGCTTGGTTTCTGCCTTGGCCTGAGTGAAGAACTGCTTCTTCTTGGTTGGTACGGCTCCCTTGGCCTTGGAAGTATCCGCGTCGGTGGGTCACGCTGCCGCGACGGCCTTGAGGGTGAGCTTGAGCACCGCCAGGGCCTCCTTGGTGTCTCCCTTGATGGTGAGGACACCCTGGCTCCCCGGCATCTTCATGAGATTGTAAGCAGGATGGGGTGTTGCCATGAACTGGGCCAAAGCTGGGTACCCGAGCATGGCGTTGTATGGAAGGCCAATGTGGGCGATGTCAAAGTCGATGAGCTCGGTGCGGTAGTTGTCACGCGTGCCGAAGGTCACAGGGAGGCGGATCTGCCCCAGGGAGCGGGCGGGGCCCCCGCCAACTCCCGAGAAAGGCTTGTTGGGGCGGAGTCGCTCGAACGGTACGTGAAGGAGGCTGAATGCCTCGACAAAGAGCACACTAAGGCCGGCGTCACCGTCAACGAGTGTCTTGGTGATGGATACGTGGTAGATGGTGGGTGCGCACAGCATCGGGAGCGCACCCGAACCGACGGTGGAGGTGGGATGGTCCTCCGAGTTGAAGGTGAGGTTGGACTTAGGCGCAGCCCAGCCGGGCGGAGCCCCCGGACGCTTGGAGGCGACGCCGATCTGTCGAAGGTATGGCTTGAGGTGCCGATCTGAGGGTGGTGCTTGCGAACCGCCGAGAAGAGATGCGACAACGGGGGCCGCTGGTTCCCCGAAGCGTGTGATGAAGAGGCCGCACAGATCCTCCCAGGTGGCGACAGAAGACTTCGGGAAGTGGAGGAGCCAGGCGCGCGGCGCGCCCGCAAGGGACATTGGGAACCAGTTGGCCATGACCTTGTCGTCGCCCCCAGCTTCCAGGACGGCCTCCTCGTATGCCAGCAGGAAAGCCGACGGGTCCGTCGCGCCGTCATAGCATGGCGACATCTCCAGCTTGAACTTGGGTGGCCACTGCACCCGTCGCAAGGTGGGGCGAGGGCTCGGAGCCCTCGAGCGCCACCGTGGGCACCGGTTGATCCAGCTGGAGGGGCATTCGCCATGGGGAGCGGGCGTGTAGATGGTGGAGCGCGAGCCGTCAGAAGGAAGACTCCGGCACACACCTACCTGGTGCGCCAAATGTCGGATCACGGGTTCCGGCATAACCCTTAAGGTTTGAACACTAGGGTGCGCGCAAATATCTCCCCCCTATCGATCCGCGTCCTAACTTAGCCTAGATCTCATGAACTAACTCAACGAACTCGCAACACAAAGAACACGAGATTTATACTGGTTCGGGCCACCGTTGTGGTGTAATACCCTACTCTAGTGTGGTGGTGGTGGATTGCCTCTTGGGCTGAGGATGAACAATACAAAGGGAAGAACAACCTCCTCAGGTTGGGGTGTTCTTGTGCTTGGTGTACTTGTGTGGCTGAGGATGATCTTCGATTTTCTCCCGCCTATGGTGGTGGCTAGTCCTATTTATAGAGGCCCTGGTCCTCTCCCCAAATATTGAGCGGGAAGGGAGCCAACAACGACGAATTTGAAAGGGGACAGCTAGTACAAGCTATCCTGACAAAAGGTCGTCTTCGCCTGCCAAAGGTTCTGGCGGTGACGCCGTCCTGGGCTTCATGGTGACCTCCATCTTGCCGTCCTTCTGGTCTTGGTCTTGTTGCACCAATATGGAAACCTTTGCTTGATGCCTCGGTACTCCGCGCCTACGCTTGCCCCCTTTGCACCAAAGAGGAAACAAGGATGCTATGCGCGCTGGCGCCCGCCTGGTCTCGATCATCATGGCTTACGTCACGAGAACCTCGCGAGGTTCCTCAGGGTTCCCCTTGGTGTTAGACACACAGTTACTACGGTTATTGTGCCTTTATACTGAACCATGTTACTAAAGACGGGTCGGCCCTGAGGAGTACCCGCGCGCGTCGGCCCTGAGGGGTACCCGCGCGAGCTTAATTGCGAGTGATGTGGAGTTGGGTTGACTTGGAAGGTGCCCGCGAGATACTTATGAGGCGTGGCCGGGAATTCTTAGCCCTTGTCGCAAGTCCTCGAGACGGGGCAATGGGGTCACATCGATCGTGAGTCTTTGCTCGTTACCGCGTGCTCCTAATCCACTATGTTTTGGATAATTGATCTGAGGGGCCTCTGGCCTGATAGCGCTAACCATCATGTGGGCATAGTATGGGCGTTCTGCGTCATATCCATCAGCCGAAGCTTATTATACGTCAGCGACTGAGCGGCGCATGCCGGGTTGGACTGGTAAGCACCTGCCTTTTTGAAGGAGGTAGCTAGGTCTGCTCACCGGCCGCCCACACAACGTGTAGGAGTTCCCGGGGCGATGGCCCAAGACCCTTGGGGGCATAGGTTTAGTCCGGCGTGCTTGACCTCTCTATTGAGCCTAGGTCGGGTTGCGGTGTATTGTTTGGCCGAGGCCGGGCATGACCCAAGAAAGTGTGTTCGGCCGGAGTTAATCGAGCATGGTGGGTAAGTTGGTGCACCCCTGCAGGGAAGAAAACATCTATCGATAGCCTGTCCTACGGTAACAGACACTTGGAGTTGTATCCCGATCGATACAACTAGAACTGGATACTTGAGGTGATAAGTGGATAGTATGGCTCTAGGATTGCTTTCTCGTAGGGAGTCGAGGAAGAATCTCTGGGCGAGGTTGATAACACTACTACTACTTTACTTTATGCTAGTCTGCACTCCTCTAATGCTGCAAGACCGCTGAAGATGCTGAAGATGCTAGTCTTCGATAGGACTAGGCTCTCCCTCTATTCTGGCATTCTGCAGTTCAGTCCACAGATACAACCCATTTCATTGATACCGATGCATATGTAGCGTAGACCCTTGCTTGCTGCTACCTCTTGACCACTGCGTTGGTTTTCCCCGAAGAGGAAGGGATGATGTAGCAAAGTAGCGTAAGTATTTCCCTTGGTTTTTGAGAACCAAGGTATCAATCCAATAGGAGGCTACGCGCAAGTCCCTCGTACCTACACAAAACAAATAAATCCTCGCAACCAACGCAAATAGGGGTTGTCAATCCCTATAAGGCCACTTACGAGAGTGAGATCTGATAGATATGATAAGATAATATTTTTGGTATTTTTATGATAAAGATGCAAAGTAAAATAAAGGCAAAGTAAATAGCAAGGAAATAACTAAGTAGTAGGAGATCAATATGATAAAGATAGACCCGGGGGCCATAGGTTTCACTAGTGGCTTCTCTCGAGAGCATAAGCATTCTACGGTGGGCGAACAAATTACTATTGAGCAATTGACAGAATTGAGCATAGTTATGAGAATATCTAGGTATGATCATGTATATAGGCATCACGTCCGAGACAAGTAGACCGACTCCTGCCTGCATCTACTACTATTAATCCACTCATCGACCGCTATCCAGCATGCATCGAGAGTATTAAGTTAAAAACAGAGTAACGCCATAAGCAAGATGACATGATGTAGAGGGATAGACTCATGCAATATGAAGAAAACCCAATCTTGTTATTCTCGATGGCAACAATACAATACGTGCCTTGCTTCCCCTACTGTCACTGGGAAAGGACACCTCAAGATTGAACCCAAAGCTAAGCACTTCTCCCATTGCAAGAAAGATCAATCTAGTAGGCCAAACCAAACTGATAATTCGAAGAGACTTGCAAAGATAACCAATCATACATAAAAGAATTCAGAGAAGATTCAAATATTATTCATAGATAGATTTGATCAAAAACCCACAATTCATCGGTCTCAACAAACACACCGTAAAAAGAAGATTACATCGAATAGTTCTCCACAAGAGAGGGGGAGAATATTGTATTGAGATCCAAAAAGAGAGAAGAAGCCATCTAGCTACTAACTATGGACCCGTAGGTCTGAGGTAAACTACTCACACTTCATCGGAGAGGCTATGGTGTTGATGTAGAAGCCATCCGTGATCGATGCCCCCTCCGACGGAGCTCCGGAACAGGCCCCAAGATGGGATCTCATGGATACAGAAAGTTACGGCGGTGGAATTAGGGTTTTGGCTCCGTATCTGATCGTTGGGGGTACTGTTGGGGAACGTAGTAATTTCAAAATTTTCCTACGCACACACAAGATAATGGTGATGCATAGCAACGAGAGGGGAGAGTGTTGTCTACGTACCCTCGTAGACCGGCAACGAAAGTGTTGACACAACGTAGAGGAAGTAGTTGTACGTCTTCCCGATCCAACCGATCCAAGCACCGAATGTACGGCACCTCCGAGTTCTAGCACATGTTCAGCTCGATGACGATCCCCGGACTCCGATCCAGCAAAGTGTCGGGGAAGAGTTCCGTCAGCACGACGGCGTGGTGACGATCTTGATGTTCAACTGTCGCAGGGCTTCGCCTAAGCACCACTACAATATTATCGAGGATTATGGTGGAAGGGGGCACCGCACACGGCTAAGAAAATGATCACGTGGATCAACTTGTGTGTCTAGGGGTGCCCCCTGCCCCCGTATATAAAGGAGCAAGGGGAGGAGGCTGGCCGGCCCTATAGGCGCGCCAAGGAGTCCTCCTCCTCCTAGTAGGAGTAGGACTCCTACTAGGAGGGGGAAGGAAGTGGGGAAGGAGAAGGAAAGGGGGGCGCCGCCCCCCTTCTCCTAGTCCAATTCGGACTAGGGGGAGAGGAGGCGCGCGGCCCACCCTGGCTGCCCTTCTCTTTCTCCACTAAGGCCCATATGGCCCATTACTTCTCCTGGGGGAGTTCCGGTAACCCTCCGGTACTTCGGTTTTCTCCGAAATCACCCGGAACACTTCCGGTGTCCGAATATAGCCGTCAATATATCAATCTTTATGTCTCGACCATTTTGAGACTCCTCGTTATGTCTGTGATCACATCCGGGACTCCGAACTAACTTTGGTACATCAAAACTCATAAACTCATAATATAACTGTCATCGAAACCTTAAGCGTGCGGACCCTACGGGTTCGAGAACAATGTAGACATGACCAAGACATGTCTCCGGTCAATAACCAATAGCGGAACCTGGATGCTCATATTGGCTCCTACATATTCTACGAAGATCTTTATCGGTCAGACCGCATAACAACATACGTTGTTCCCTTTGTCATCGGTATGTTACTTGCCCGAGATTCGATCGTCGGTATCTCAATACCTAGTTCAATCTCGTTACCGGCAAGTCTCTTTACTCGTTTCATAATACATCATCTCGCAACTAACTCATTAGTTGCAATGCTTGCAAGGCTTATGTGATGTGCATTATCGAGAGGGCCCAGAGATACCTCTCCGACAATCGGAGTGACAAATCCTAATCTCGAAATACGCCAACCCAACATTTACCTTTGGAGACACCTGTAGAGCTCCTTTATAATCACCCAGTTACGTTGTGACGTTTGGTAGCACACAAAGTGTTCCTCCGGCAAACGGGAGTTGCATAATCTCATAGTCATAGGAACATGTATAAGTCATGAAGAAAGCAATAGCAACATATTAAACGATCGGGTGCTAAGCTAATGGAATGGATCATGTCAATCACATCATTCTCCTAATAATGTAATCCCGTTTAATCAAATGACAACACATGTCTATGGTTAGGAAACATAACCATCTTTGATTAACGAGCTAGTCAAGTAGAGGCATACTAGTGACGTTTAGTTTGTCTATGTATTCACACAAGTATTATGTTTCCGAATAATACAATTCTAGCATGAATAATAAACATTTATCATGATATAAGGAAATAAAATAATAACATTATTATTGCCTCTAGGGCATATTTCCTTCAGGTACGTAGGTATATATAGGAGGAAGGAGTACGTCGATGGAGCAACAGGGGGCCCATGAGGGTGGAGGGCGCGCGTGGGGTAGGCAGGCGCGCCCCCTACCTCGTGGCCTCCTCTTTTCTTTCTTGACGTAGGGTCCAAGTCTCCCAGGTCTTGTTCGTCGAGAAAATCACGTTCTCGAAGGTTTCATTCCGTTTGGACTCCGTTTGATATTCCTTTCCTTCGAAACCCTAAAACAGGCAAAAACAGCAATTCTGGGCTGGGCCTCCGGTTAATAGGTTAGTCCCAAAAATAATATAAAAGTGGATAATAAAGCCCAATAATGTCCAAAGCAGTAGATAATATAGCATGGGGCAATCAAAAATTATAGATACGTTGGAGACGTATCACTTGCGAGTACTTTGGATGAGTACTCACAGTTGCTTTGCTACCCTCTTTCCCCCCTTCTTTCTTCTTTCCGGTTGTTGCAACAAGATGGTGGATCCTAGGAGCCAGATGCCACCCAGTCGACTACTACTACCCGATGGATCCTACTACTACGTGGAAGCTGCCGAAGACCAGGAGTAGTTAGGAGGTCCCAGACAGGAGGCCTTGCCTTTTCGATCGATGTTACTTTTGTGCTAGCCTTCTTAAGGCATCCTTGTTTAACTTATGTCTGTACTCAGATATTGCTATTTTCACTGACTCGTTTGTATTCGAGCCCTCGAGGCCCCTGGCTTGTAATATAAAGCTTGTATTATTTTATTTGTGTCTAGAGTTGTGTTGTGATGTCTTCCCGTGAGTCCTTGATCTTGATCGTGCACATTTGCGTGTATGATTAGTGTATGATTGAATCGAGGGCGTCACAGCAAGTCTCTTTACTCATTCCGTAATACATCACTGTTGGATCACGGGTTCTGGCATAACCCTTAAGGTTTGAACACTGGGGTGCGCGCGAAGACCCCCCCCCCTATCGATACGGGTCCTAACTTAGCCTAGATCTCATGAACTAACTCAACAAACTCGCAACACAAAGAACACGAGATTTATACTGGTTCAGGACACCGTTGTGGTGTAATACCCTACTCCAGTGTGGTGGTGGTGGTGGATTGCCTCTTTGGGCCGAGGATGAACAATACTGTAACTCCCCAGATGTAACTTTCCCTATTTGTACTCCAACTCTTGTCGTTTCCGGCGTTAAGTTAATTTATTATCTCGGGTTCGGGTTTTGTCTCCGTGTATTGTTGTCGTTGTCATGCATCTCATATCATGTCATCATGTGCATTGCATTTGCATACGTGTTCGTCTCTTGCATTCGAGCATTTTCCCCGTTGTCCGTTTTGCATTCCGGCGCTTCGTTCTCCTCCGGTGGTCATTTCTAGCTTTCTTTCTTGTGTGGGGATTAAACATTTCTGGATTGGGCCGAGACTTTCCAAGCGGTCTTGGTTTACTACCGGTAGACCGCCTGTCAAGTTTCGTATCATTTGGACTTCGTTTGATACTCCAACGGTTAACCGAGGGACCGAAAAGGCCTCGTGTGTGTTGCAGCCCAACACCCCTCCAATTTCGCCCAAAACCCACATGACTCTGCTCCATCATCTAGAGCGTTCGATCATGATCGCGTGGCCGAAAACCGCACCTCATTTGGACTCTCCTAGCTCCCTCTATGCCTATTTAAACACCCCCCCGATTTTCGGATCTCCTCCTACCTCCGAAACCCTAAAAATCCCCTCCGACGCGCCGGACATTGTCCGCCCGCGCCGGACACTCCGCGCCGCCGCCCCCGCACCAGTCGCGTGCTGCCACGTGGCCTCGCCGCCGTCTCCCACCGCGCGGCCCGGGGGCCCACGGCCGGCCCCCGCGGCCCGCTTCCCGCGCCGCCTCGCGCCGCCTTCCCGCGCCGCCCCGCTCCGCCCCGCCGCGCCGACGCCGCCGCTTCCCTCCGCGCCGCCGCCCGAGCTGCTCGCCCGCCGCCGCGCCTCCTCGCCATCTCCGCCGACGAGCCGCTCGCCGCCCCGGCCGCCCGACGCCACCGCCGCGCCGCCTCGCCCGTCCTCCGGCCGCCACGCCGCCTCCCTGCCTCGTCTCCGGCCAGATCCGGCCGCCGGAGCGCCGGGTCCGGACCTCGCCCTCGCTGGCCGCCGTCCTCGTCCCTGCCGGCTACAGTGCGCACGCCGCGCCTCGGATTCCGTGCAACCCTAGATCTGAGGAGGTTGTTTTTTTTACCTAAGTCCTGAAATTGCAGATCCAAGTGCCTCTGTTCGTGGCCCCGTAACTTTGCAACCGTAGCTCCGATTCATGCATATAGCATATCAAAATGTTCATCTCAGAGAGTACATCATTTCATTCCATTGCATCATTTTCATTTGAGCTCATCCTGATGCCCGAAATGCTGTTAGAAGAGGGCTACTTGAGATAATTGTCAGATCTGCTACTCCGTTTAGGTTTTTGTCATTGTTGCCATGTTTAATGTGTGCATGCTATGCCCTCATGCTCTACATGTGTTTTGTTAAGGGTTTTGTCATATTTCCAGAGGTGCAACCCATGTATTTTTGTGATGTGTGTGGTGAATTGTGCAAGCTTGCAAAGTGGTGCACTTGCTAAGTCTGTTTTCAGGGACTTAGTAATTTCACTAAGTCCTGGAGCTGTTTATCTCATGATGCCATATGTTCTTGTTGTTTCCTAGTGATCCGTGCCTCTTTTAAGGATGATCAGTAAGGATGTTTTGTTAATATTGTAGTTCTCTATCCATCCATGTCTTTGTTTGCAATTATGGAGCACCCTAGCTTGAGTCAATCGAGCTCTACTTTTGCTACTTTGTGAATCTGGGCAGATTGTCAACTTGTTTGCAATTTTGCCGGTGATGTTGTGGTTGATCCGTGCATGCTATGCTATTGTTCTTGCCATGTCTAGATTGCATTTTGTGCCTTCTTGATGGGTGTATGCTTTTCTTGCCATGACTTGCACCGTAGTGAGTGCATCAAGCTCGTAAACATGCCTACTTGAGTTATATTTCAGCTTGCTCTAGTTTTCACTGTCTGAAAACTGATTATGTTTTTGCTATGTTCACATGCTTGCAATTATATTTTCTGATCCCTTTTGGCTCAAGGTCACTAAGGGACTTTTGTTAAGCTCTTTGAGTAGCTCCATGCCATGCTTTACTTTGCCATGTTCAGGTCCTGTAGCATGTAGTTTTGTTGCTCCGAAGAGGGCTACCTGATCTGAAATTCCAGACAAGTGTTGATTTCACTAAGTCTGAGATCTGTTTGCCATATGCATTTTTGCCATACTTGTTTGAACCTGTTAATGGATGAATTTGGCCGTAGCTCAGTGCTAGACTTTTGTTAAGCATCTTGTGTGCATCCCTGCCATGTATTTGTTGTCATGTTTGGTTGCTGTAGCATGTTCATTTCGTTGCATTTAGATGCCTACTTGCTGTAAATCGCAGACCGGTGTCATTTTTGAATCGCTTGCCATTTCCAAACCGTAACTCCGATTCCGGCGTTCTTTATATCGTTTTCAAGAGATCTCATCTCATCTTTCCAGTGGCACACTTGGATTTCCAAGTTGAGGCCAGTTTCATGCATTTCCTGTCATATCTTGCATTTTGCATCCCGCATCGCATCCCGCATAGCATATCATCTTTGCATCGTGTTGTTTGAGTTTGCACGTGGTTGATTGTATCCTCGTTGCTTGTTTGTCTTGTTTGAGTAGAGCCAGGAGACGAGTTCGCTAATGAGGATCCCGTTGAGTTTGCTTTCGAGGATCCAGTCAACTCTGACAACTGTGCAGGCAAGATGACCATACCCTCGAAATCACTACTATCTTTGCTATGCTAGTTTGCTCTCTCTTTTGCTATGCCATTGCTACGATGCCTACCACTTGTTTTCAAGCCTCCCAAATTGCCATGTAAAACCTCTAACCCACCATGTCCTAGCAAACCGTTGATTGGCTATGTTACCGCTTTGCTCAGCCCCTCTTATAGCGTTGCTAGTTGCAGGTGAAGATTGGAAGGCCATTCCTTGTTGGAACATTTATTTTATTTGTTGGGATATCATTATATTATCTTGTTATCTTAATGCATCTATATACTTGGTAAAGGGTGGAAGGCTCGGCCTCTCGCCTAGTGTTTTGTTCCACTCTTGCCGCCCTAGTTTCCGTCATATCGGTGTTATGTTCCCGGATTTTGCGTTCCTTACGCGGTTGGGTTATAATGGGAACCCCTTGATATTTCGCCTTGATTAAAGCTTTTCCAGCAATGCCCAACATTGGTCTTACCATTTGCCACCTAGCCTCTTTTTCCCTTGGGTTTCCGGAGCCCAAGGGTCATCTTATTTTAAACC
>NC_041384.1:644447610-644457288 GCF_002162155.2 Triticum dicoccoides | reverse complement strand
GCCAGTGCTCCTCTGAGTGTTGGTCCAAATAGAGCCACTTGCAGCGCCACCTCGGGGCAACTTGAGGGTTGGTTTTAGTTGTACGTAGTGTTCATCTGAGTGTGCCCTAAGAAAGAGATATGTGCAGCTCCTATCGGGATTTGTTGGCACATTCGGGCGGTGTTGCTGGATTTGTTTTAACCTGTCGAAGTGTCTTGAGTAACCGAGATACCGAGTCTGATCGGAACGTCTTGGGAGGAGGTCTATTCCTTCGTTGACCTTGAGAGCTTGTCATGGGCTAAGTTGGGACTCCCCTGCAGGGATTTGAACTTTCGAAAGCCGTGCCCGTGGTTATGGGCAGATGGGAATTTGTTAATGTCCGGTTGTAGATAACTTGAACCTTAATTAAATTAAATTGAATCAACTGAGTGTGTTACCATGATGGCCTCTTCTCGGCAGAGTCGGGAAGTGGACACGGTGTTGGAGTAATGTTTGCGTAGGTTGCTCTCTAGTTTCATGCTCGCGCTTTGCCTCCTCTTCTCGCTCTCTTTTGCGAATAAGTTAGCCACCATACTTGCTAGTCGCTTGCTGCAGCTCCACTCATATTTTGCCTTACCTATAAGCTTAAATAGTCTTGATCGCAAGGGTGCGAGATTGCTGAGTCCCTGTGGCTCACAGATTACTATTACACCAGATGCAGGGCCTGATGATTCCGCTCCAGGAAACGCGTATGAGCTCAAGTGGGAGTTCGACGAAGACTCTCAACGTTACTATGTTTCCTTTCCCGATGATCAGTAGTGGTGCCCAGTTGGGGGTGAACGGGACCGTTGTCGCATGTTGGGTTCTCTTTTATTTTGGCGCCGTAGTCGGGCCATGAGTGTTTGGATGATGTAATGTTATTTATGTACTTGATTGACATGGCGAGTGTAAGCCAACTATTGCTATCTCCCCTTTATTATTTATATTACATGGGATGTTATGAAGATTGCCTAACTTGCGACATATGCCTTCAATGCGATTATGTCTCTAAGTCGTGCCTTGACACGTGGGAGCTATAGTCGCATCGAGGGTGTTACAAATACAAAGGGAAGAACAGCCTCCTCAGGTTGAGGTGTTCTTGTGCTTGGTGTACTTGTGTGGCTGAGGATGATCTTCGTTTTTCTCCCTCCTATGATGGTGGCTAGTCCTATTTATAGAGGCCCTAGTCCTCTCCCCAAATATTGAGCGGGAAGGGAGCCAACAACGGTGAATTTGAAAGGGGACATCTAGTACAAGCTATCCTGACAAAAGGTGGTCTTCGCCTGCCAAAGGTTTTGGCGGTGACGCCGTCCTGGGCTCCATGGTGACCTCCGTCTTGTCGTCCTTTTGGTCTTGGTCTCGTTGCACCAATATGGAAACCTTTGCTTGATGCCTCGGTACTCCGAGCCTGCGCTTGGCCCCTTAGCACCAAAGAGGAAACAAGGACGATGCGCGCACTAGCGCCCGCCTGGCGCCCGCCTGGTCTCGATCGTCATGGCTTACATCACGAGAACCGCGCGAGGTTTGCCCGACCATGAACTCTCCGCCCCTCACGAGCCGTCCTGAGGAGGTTGCTCCTAAGGAGGTCTTGTGTCGTCCGCCTCGCGAGGCTTGGCCCCTCGCAAGGGTCTTGATTCCTTGTTGATGAAGATGGGTCGTACAGGCCTGCCAGCAAAGCCACGCCGTGGGCCGCAGGCAGGCAAGTCTGGGGACCCCCGTTCCTAGGATGCCGACAATCACCTAGTGACCAACTCCTTAGTCATTTGCTTGCAAGCTTATGATGTGTATTACCAAGAGGGCCCAGAGATACCTCTCCGATACTCGGAGTGACAAATCCTAATCACGATCTATGCCAACCCAACAAACACCTTTGGAGATACCTGTAGAGCATCTTTATGATCACCCAGTTATGTTGTGACGTTTGATAGCACACAAGGCATTTCTCCGGTATCCGGGAGTTGCATAATCTCATAGTCTAAGGAATATGTATTTGACATGAAGAAAGCAATAGCAATAAACTGAACGATCAATATGCTAAGCTAACGGATGGGTCTTGTCCATCACATCATTCTCCTAATGATGTGATCCCGTTGTCAAATGACAACACATGTCTATGGTTAGGAAACCTTAACCATCTTTGATCAACGAGCTACTCTAGTAGAGGCTTACTAGGGACACGGTATTTGTTTATGTATTCACACATGTATTTAGGTTTCTGATCAATACAATTCTAGTATGAATAATAAACCTTTATCATGAATAAGGAAAATAAAATAACAACTTTATTATTGCCTCTAGGGCATATTTCCTTCAGTTTCCTCTTTGGTGCTAAGGAGGCAAGGACGTACGTGGGTTCCCAAGGAATCCCCCAAAGGTTTTCCATTCTGGTGCAACAAGACCAAGACCGCTGGCTCGACAGGATGGGGGTCATCGCCGAGCCCGCCACTGCATCACGACCAGAAGCTTTGCAGACGAAGACCACCTTTAGTCGGGATAGGGTGTACTCCTGTCCCGTTTCAAATTCGCCGTTGTGGAATCCCTTTCCGCCTAAGCTATGAGGGAAGAGGACCAAGGCCACTATAAATATAGGTTAGACTCCACCGTAGAGAATAATAGATCCTTTGGCCATTGAGCTCTCCCGAGGCAGCTCACACCTGTACTAGTTCGTACTCATCCTCCTTGTGAAGCAACCCACCACAAAGCAGGAGTGGGGTTTTACACCGCAAGGTGGCCCGAACCTGGGTAAACCGTTGTGTCCACCTCTTCTTCCTGCTCGCTCGAATCCGACGAGGCCAAGCCGTGAGGCAGTGAGCACGGAGCTGCAGCTAGGCTAGATCCTTCGCACACGTCCCAGAGTTCGAACCTTGTTTGGGTCCGTGGAGCCCCGATTCCGATAGTGTTGAATTTCGTAGGCAGGATGCACTACAATCTTATCAAGCGTTGTTAAGGTAGCCATATTGCTGAGAAGCCTACTGAGTTGAGTTGAGGGGGCACTAGAACCGGGAAAAGCTCATACTCATTCTGAGTTTTCTTTTCTTAAACCTGTAACTGGGATCTTGTATTGCAAATAAAATTCATCGCATTGTGTAGAATATCCATATTGAATGGAGCAGATAATTCATTAGGTCGAGCTATAACTCACCCTTTTTGTCAAAAAGAAAGGTAATGTTTTGTAGAATAAAAGGTCCCTCTGATTTTGAACTAAAACCACGACACTTATTATGGATTGGAGGGAGTACTATTCTGTGAACGAAAATGTTTTTTAAGAAAAAGAAAAGTCAGCACCATTTTCCAGGGTTAACCATTTTCTAAAACAAAACAAAAATTTGAGATTCAATTTTTTTATACTATCTTCAGAATCACTTTTTTTTCCAGGGCATCTTTTATTTATGAGAAATCATCTTGAAAGTCAACTTTTTTTTAGCAAGACAAGATCTTGAAATTCAACTAGCACAAATAAGTTCGAAGGGCATCATGGTCATCAATAGTACGAGTGGCCCAGCAATAGCCCATTAAGGCCTTAAACCCTAATGCGAAACCTTTCACTGGCTCTCTCCCTCAACTCCCGTGTTCCGCGTCTCCACCCCACAAGAGAACCACCAGAGCACCTCGCCGCCGCCGCCGCCGCCGCTGCCGAGGTCGACGACGACGATGTGGCGTTCGCGAGCTCGCGCTCTCCTCCTGCTCCGCTCGTCCGTCCCCAGATCGCCACCGCCGCAGCAAAATCCACTTCGGAGCCTGGCCCGAGGCCCACCCCCGCCACCACGCCTTCTCTCCCGCTTCCTCTCCTCCTCCTCCCCGGAGGCCCTGCCGGACGCCCCCTCCTCCGCTGCGGAGGCCCTCCCGGATGACCCCTTCGCCTTCCCGCCCGGCGCCATATCCGGATCGGCTGATCCCACCGAGGCCGACGAGGACAACCTTGCCGCGCTCTGGGAGGAGGATGCGGGCGACGCCGACGACATCTTCGTCTCCGCCGCCTCCTCCGACACCGCCGATCCCGAAGCCAGGGACGAGGAGGTCGCCCGCGTCCGCGCCGTCGTGGAGTCCACCCCGGAGGACCAGATCCCCACCGCTATCGCCGACATGGTCGTTGACTTCACCGAGCCGCTCCTAGCCGCCATCCTCCTCTCCGCCGAGAACTGCTCTGGTAAAAAGCTGCTCCTCTTGTTCAAGTCTGCCGGGAAGAACAACCCTGATGTCAAGAGCCTTGCCAATCTTGACATCGTCGCGAGCAAGGTTGCTGATTCAGCTCAGATTGACAAGATGGACGCGTACATGCTCTGGGATTTGGTGAAGGAAATGGGCAGTGTGCCAGGATCATTGAGCATCCCACTGCTGAACAAAGTGCTAGCAATGTTCTGGAAGCTCGAGAAATCAAAGGCGGCGCTAGAGGTGCTTGACAAGTTCAGTGAGTTTGGCTGCACTCCGGACGGCGACAGTTATTATCTGGCGATTCAAGCGGCTGGAAAGAAGTCCATGGTTGGTGCTGCATGGGGAGTTTGCGAGAAGATGATTAGCTCTGGGCGCTTCCCTGATGGGGAGAAGGCCGGTGAGATTGTGACCTTCTTTTGCAAGGGGAAGAAGGTGAAGGAGGCACATTCAGTATACCTAGCAGCGAAGGAGAAGAAGGTTCAGATTCCTACGTCATCCTTGGATTTCCTTGTTGGTGCTTTGGCGAAGAATGACGAGACCGTCAGTATGGCTCTGGAGCTGCTGGAGGAATACAAAGGAGAGTCTCTTAAGCATGCAGGCAAGTCCTTTGCTGCCGTTATACATAGTTTGTGCAGGGTGAAGAATGTGAAGGATGCAAAGAAGCTGTTGATGAGGATGGTGAATCTTGGCCCAGCTCCTGGTAGTGCAGTGTTCAACTTTGTCATTACAGGATTGTCTAAAGAGGGAGAAATGGAGGACGCAAAGGATATGATTAGGGTGATGGAGAGCCGAGGGCTGCGCCCTGATGTTTATACATACAGCGTGATCATGAGTGGCTACGCAAAGGGAGGCATGATTGATGAAGCCCATTCTCTACTTCGCGAAGCTAAGAAGATCTATCGAAAACTAAACAGGGTTACTTATCACATACTGATCCGTGGTTACTGCAAGATGGAGGAGTTTGAGAAGGCCCTGGAGTGCCTAAAGGAGATGAAGAAGGACGGGGTGCAGCCAAATGTGGATGAGTATAACAAACTCATCCAGTCGTTATGTCTGAAGGCTATGGACTGGAGAACAGCTGAGAAGCTCCTGGAGGAAATGGAGGGCAGTGGACTATACCTTAAGGGCATTACCCGCAGCCTCATAGCAGCAGTCAAGGAATTGGAAATGGAAGAGGTGTCAAAAGACAGCCAAGAAGCATAGTTTCTCTAGGGTACGCTTGAAGTGACACATCCGCTAATCAGTTTTGGAGAATTTGCCCTCTTTTTGCTCTCTGCATCTCTGGTGAGGTTATGAAAACACCATCTTTTGTACTTGTCTGCTTGTTGTTAGATGCTAAAATAATATTGCATTTGTATTATAAATGCTGGACCGGCAGGGATGCATATTTAATTTTGGTCTAGAGTTTCTGCTTCTGCAGAAGTAGAACCAAGAGAATTTTCACGCAAATTTTGATCCAATCTTAAGACTTGCCAAAGGAGGATACATGTTTGCCTATTCCCAAAGCAAGAGTCCTTGCAAACCAAAAAATGGATTTCTTTTTTTGGGATGTGCCTAAAAAAATCAAAAGGGAAGTAGTAAAAGGAAAAACATGTTGATGCAGCAGCAGGTACCTGTCGGTGCTTTGGTGCGTGATGTACAAGGACATGCCTATATGCTGTTATCGTGTAAAACATCGGAATGAAAATGCTACTCCCTCCGTTCGGAATTACTTGTCGCAGAAATGGATGTATCTAGATGTATTTTAGTTCTAGATACATTCATATCCGAGACAAGTAATTCCGAACGGAGGGAGTATATTTTTAGTATGCAATTCATAGATTTGTTGGCACTGGAAAGTGGTAACTGACTCAGCGAAGACACTTTCATTGATATGATATTTAAGGACATGTATTGCCAATTAGTCTGCTGCTATATCTAATGGAGTAATTTTCTGGGAATGCACTTAATGGTTTATTACTAATGTGTATTCACTGATAACACTCTCCTGCGCAGTAATCTGCTGGGTCTTTTGTGCCCTATTCGGAGCATGATTTGATGGAGTTTAGTGTCTGGCTATTCAGCTTTTCATTTGGTTTTGATTTTGTATCTGCGACCCGTTGAAAACACACAACAGTGCCTGCCCAGTTTCGTGTAATCACCGCACTAGCTTCGGCTACTGCGATCACCACACACTTTTTTTGCACATAGAGCAAGCTTAATTCCCAGCGGCTAGTGGTAGGTGGTACATGAAATCTCAGCTGAATGGAATTTTGAATAGTCATCTGGTGGGTCGGGCCTAATCAGGAGTAGATGCTTTGCAGTTGAAAACAAGGCAGTTTCTGAAAGTTTTTTGTGTGTGCAGTTGCTCCTATGCTAGACCTGTGAATGGCAATAGCAAATAGAGATTGGTGATTGTGTCAAGATTTTGATTCTGCGTCGTGCACGTGGCTGGTATGTGGATAAATAGGTCCTTCGATTTACTTGTCTGCTCCGCTGGGTTAAAATATTGCTGCTGTGTTGTGGTGATAAGTGTGATTCCTGGCCCTGACGCTGCTATTAGTTGTACTGTCAACTGATGGTGGACGCAACCACACATCACAAGCTGCGCAAGCATGGGTGCTACGTAGTACTGTACATGTTATGGCGATGATGATATGTTCGATCACACTAGTAATTGATCAATTACTAATGTGTATTCACAGATATCACTCTCCAGTGGGTCTTTTGTGCACTATTCGGAGCATAATTTGGTTGCACGACTAGAAAATATGGTCTATTTGATGAGTTTATAGTTTGGTGCCTGACGATTCAGCTTTTCATTTGGTTTCAATTTTATATATCTGCGATTCTGCTGAAATCAACGGTGCCTGCCCAGTTTTTTGTGTGGTCGCCGCATTGGCTTAGGTTACTGCGATCATCGCACACTTTTTTTCTGCACATAGAGCAAGCTGAATTCCCAGCAGCTAGCGGTAAGTGGTGCTTGAAATCTCAGCCAAATACTCCCTCTGTAAAGAAATACTCCCTCTGTCCCATAATATAAGAACGTTTTTGGCACTAGTTTAGATCACTAGTTAGAATATTTTTTCCCAAGAAAAAAGAGAGATATGAAAGTGTTACATGTCTTGTCAGTGCTGTTGTGCCTGACAGAGATGGCTAATGAGAAAAGCCGGGAGAGGTAAAAAAAAAAGGTGCTGGGTGCAGGCAGAGGCAGCAGCTGCTTCCATCTCAAACCACAATAGAGCAATAGCATATTAGCAATAGGCTTTGTGATTGCGTCGGGATTCTGATTGATTCTGCATTGTGTTGAGATACTACTGCTGTTGGGGTTGAGATACTAGTGCTCTTGTGTCGTGGTCAGCTGTCAGCAGTCACCCATTTTTCTTCTTTGTGCACTGGCAGCAGTATAATTCCTGGTTGGAATATGTCGGTTGCGCTGTCAAGTGATGCCTGATGGTGAACGCGATCACACCTGGCAAGCTTGGGCAGAGCCACGTGCCATATGTTCTAGGCTTCCAGCGCGATGACGTGATCCTACCTGTGGATGTGCATCACGAGCGAACCGGTGTCAGGCTGTGCACGTACCGCGTACCTGGTCTCGGTCGTCGTTTCCAGCTAAGCTGCTCCCTCCGTCCGGATATACAGGGTCTAATACATATTTCAAGATTGCTTTAGCCATGAATGAAGTCAATAATACACAAGACTTGTGTTAAGACAAACTTTGCAAAATTTTACTAAATTTATATTAAAAATGTCAGCATCTACAATACCAAATATATATACTATGAAACTACATTTCACAATGAACCTAACAAAATTGATTTGTGATTGTGAATGTTGATACTTTTTATATAGATTTAGTTAAAATAGAGATGCTTTGACTTCAAACAATACTTATATGCAGACTAAAAAGAACCAGAGAGTATTATTTATAGCCATATATATTCGGATAGAGGGAGTAGTTTATACCTGAGCTATGATTTAGCACATAAGTAAACAGTGGCAATCGCACACAAAAAAAAAAGGACAGAGAGAAACAGTGGCCGTCCATGGTGACAATCAGAATCTGATCCGAGCCTTATCATATATATTTGCATTCTCCATGCGCTTGGGAAGATAAGCTTTCCTAGACTACTGGCATTGTTTAGGGTTTGAGCAACTGAAGCTCTGCCGGCCACTCGCATCTTCCATCGGGATGCGGCCAGGGCCAGACAAACGGACGGCGGCAGATTGTCCTCTGCATGTTTTTATATTTGATTGATTTGATTCCAGTGCTGTTCGAATTTCGAAATGGTTGGTCCGGCGCAGGCTGCAAATCAGGCGTGGTGCTTTTTACCGAGTTTCAGAGGGAACGAGTGCACACAAGAGCGTCTCCGCTTATCCTATAGCTTTCACCAACTAAAAGAAGAAATAAACGCTTTAATCGATGCAACGAAAACAAAAGCAAAAGGCTCTATTTGTTTCCTTAGAGCATCTCTAGTAGCTTCCCAAAAAATCTTCCCCTGAGTGTTTAACAACGCCCCTGTAACGCTATCCCCGTAATCTGTTTTATTTTTCTCGTTTCTCTCTACACTAGTGTGTACGTATATAAGCAATCCCCCTTAGCATCAAAATAACTTAGATATTTTTGTCTCAAACACACACCATTCATCATAACTTGAAATCCACAACTTATGAGTTAAAAAAAAAGAATTCATATTCAAACATAGTAAATGGTGCATATGCATTGAAAGTAAACATGAAGAAGTTTAACGCCCATGTAACTCCCACAAGTGCTCAATAAGGTCATCATGAAGTTGTTCATGCCCTGCATTGCATTGTCTTCAATTTGTTGACGCACTTAAATAAATCTCCTGAGTCGATCTTCATCCCTTATAGGGTTCACACGAGCCGTGTAAATTTTCTTCCCCTCATTCTCATATCCAAGATCCTCCGGCTAACCTCACTCATCTTCTATTATCTTGTTGTGCATAATCACACACGTCGTCATGATGCGCCAAAAATGCTCATAGATATCACTCTCCAAATATTTCAATGAAACCTGACAACCTTCACATTTTTTTAAAAACTTTTGATCACTATGCTCCGATCCAACCATCAATAGTATTGGCGGGACAACCATATGCAAGCTTTTGTGCACAGACGATGCAACCTGCTTCAAAGAACTATCACCAAGTTGATGCAACCTGCTTCAAAGAACTATCACCAAGTTGACCTGGTGCATTCCTTTTCTGCATCTCCAATGAGCTTGAATGGATCCCGCAACATTTGAAACCTTCTCCAAAAAGTTTTAGGGTCAAATATTGGATTCTCTTCAAAATAATCCTCAATAAATCTATCATGCCCGACTTGCTTGTTACGACGAACCACCACACGCCCACCGACCCACCATGCCCGACTTGCTTGTCACAAACACGTGCATGAATGAAAATGCTAAAAAGGACCACCGGTGAAAACTATTACAAACCTGCCGCGGCGGCAAGCTAGGCAAGCGACACGTGGCACCTGACACTGTAGCATGTGGCGGGAAGTTGCGGATAACATAAATTC
>NC_041384.1:644254109-644447239 GCF_002162155.2 Triticum dicoccoides | reverse complement strand
ATCCACTCAGGGTGAAGGAGGAGACTGACTTTTCTGATTGGCGTGAAGTTTTTCATGTGTGCCAATGGAATCAATAACAACATTGTTCATATGAAGAAGAAAAACACGACATGGCAGAGCTAATATTGATCTACAACTTCTTAAACTACATCATATCTTAATTTTTAACTACAAATGCTACATATCTTGTTGGGTAACAATTCTAAAACGAAGTAATATGACATCGCATAGCTAATTACGAGCTCAATAACCAAACTATGTTACAACATGCATGTAAAATGTTGCATGTGTTACATAGCTCGCACTATGATCTTCAACTTCTTATAGTTTACTTATCGTGAGAAATCATACTCGAAAAGCTCCAAATGAGTCTCCAAAACAACCCACCAATGCCCAAAACATCATAAGAAGCATACTTGAGGGCTAATAATCAAAGCATGTCGAATGAAAAACACAAAAATGGCTTTGCTTTAAAGGAATCAGTTGTCGTCAGCACAAAACGACAGAAAAACACTATGCCACCCACCATCCGACAAAAAGCTATCGTGTCGCACACAGAAGTGACACATGCCGCCACAACCCGTGGCGGCAAGTGTCGTGTATACCATGTTCTTGTTTCCCGCGTGCGGATTCCTGTTGTCCACGACTTGTCGCCACATGCTACGGTGACACTTGTGTGGCTTGCCCGGCTTAGCGCCATGATAGATTTGGCAATAGTTTTTGCAGCCGATTCTTTCTAGTATTTCATTGGTGCAGGTGGTCTAATAGAAAAAAAGTCCAACACCACAAAATTAGTGTCAGCGGCTTCATCTCTCTCATGTCTATTACATTGCCCTGTTGTTGCCTCTACAGCTATACACCCTATCAGACTCTACTGACTTTGTGGTTAATAGCTAGACATGTGCACCGTTTAGGTTTTCTAGTCACGGGAGTAAGATAATATTTGTGTCAAATCCCAAAGGAGATTTATTTATGTAACGACCCCACAAAGAAGAAAAAGAAGACGAAGAAGATCAAGCGCTCGACTAGGAGAAGGTGCGAGTTTTTCTTTCCGCTCTCGCAAAGCGGCTAGGGAAAGCCTTCCTCCGCTCGGTCTTCACCGGCGAGCCCGTGAATTCGCCTCCCCTTCGCCTGCTGCTCCGGCGACTGGTGGCGGGGAGGGGATTTCTGGTGTCTCAGATCCGGCTAGTAGATAGGTAGGATTTTAGTCCTCGCAGAGACGGCGTTTGGACGGATAGCGGCGCTTCTTCTTCGAGTCAGTCTGTCGGGCTTCGATTCTCCTTAAGTTCATCCGTTGGGAAGGATTAGATGGAGCTCCGGTGTAGATTCCTGCCACCTCCTCGGGGCGGCGAGGTTAGCGTTTTTCGTCGTGCGTACGTAATGGAGATATGGGAGCGGCGACAGCGGCGCGTTGGCGGTGGCAATGGTCGTTCGGTGGTCCATGGACCTCGATGTATTTTTTTATTATGTTTGACGTGTTTTATACTTCCTGTGAATTTTTATAATAGATCTGATCTTTTCAAAAAAAAAAGATTGACTCGACACATGAGGGTGGTTTGGTGGGTTTGAGTGAGTTGGAAACCCAGATCCAAACCGGCAGGCAGAGAGAGAGAGAGCGACTGCAGTGTGCGGCCGCTCTCCCGCGGACTAGCCGGGCCCGGCCGCACCCTCCCTCCCTCCCCTATATCTACGCGACGCGACCCGACCCGACCGGACCCCCTCAGTCTTGCTCGCAGCGCCTCCCAAACCTTCGCCCACCCACGCGCCGCGCCGGATCGGGATCAAGTCACGCTTAGCGCCACGCCCGCTGCTCCTCCGCGGCCGCTCTCGCCCTCGCTCCCGCCGGGAATGGGGAGCACGGCGGGCGAGGTCACCCGCGCCGACTTCCCCGAGGGCTTCGTCTTCGGCGTCGCCACCTCCGCCTACCAGGTCCGTTCAGACTGTCACTTCGTACTACCAGTGCTAGCAGTTACTACGGTACTACTCTTAGTTTGGTGAGTGGTGGCGGTGGCCGGTGGGTCACCGGCCGCATCTTGGCTGCCGATTGCTGATCCCTGCTCCGCCCCCACGCCGCCGTGTGGTGTGACAGCGCGTCGCGCTCGCCCGGTAGCCCACGCGAACGACGCCTGTGTACTTTCGCTTGGTTGCGCTGCCTTCATGCTGTTGCCGACTTATCTTTGAAAAAGTGAAGTAGGACAGTGACCGAGCAACGACCCCTCTGCTTTCACCAAGAATAGAAGAAGCAAATTCATGCGGTTCCTATATCTGATTTTTATGCGGTTGAACCAAGCGCCCTCTCCTCCAGTAAATTTATCTCGACCAAAAAAAAGGGAAGCGGCAAAGTGGAAACTAATCAACAAATTGTAATTCTTTGACTACAAACATATGTATATGGACAGACTTAATATCTATCAGGGAAATTTATCTTAGGAATGGAGAATCGGCAAGTTGTTGTGAATAATGGACATGGAAGTCAGAAGTAGAGCACTATTTGCGAACGGAGGCGGTATTTGTTTAATGGGAGATGGAGAGGAAGAAATATACACGGGAAGGGAAGGTTGACAGGAAATGATCTTTTCCTCTACTGGCAGAGAAGCCGTAGTTGAACCGACAAAGTAGAGAAGTGAATAGGGGATTTTCCATCCGTATGTTGTCGTAAACGTTCTCCGCTTTTGTTTTCTCTCGGACACGTGTCGAAACACACATTGTTTCGTATTAGAAGAAATGACAAAAAATGTGTTAAGAGTAGAGCCAGCCAAAAGACGAAGCAAAATATAACTAAACCGAGCAAATTTTGAGAAACACACACACACACACACACACAAAAAGAGAGCAAATCAAAAGCATAAACGAGAACAGAGAAGAACTATACAGGAAAGCTGGGAAACGAGTGTCCCCCACCTTGAGGAGGAAAGAGAGAACCATCATACTGTTAGAATTTTGTGTGGGTCCTTGGGTGACAAATTGTAGGTTTCACCAGTTTTATCTCCTTGATTCCAAGTAATAAAAGAAACAAAAATGAGGTTTTTTGTAATCTATGAATCTATCCTCCTTCCTTTTGTCTAAAACTAGATGCATCTAGCCGTGAAGTAATGTCCTTGGCTTTTCCCTTCTATCCAGATTGAGGGGGCAAGAAATGAAGGTGGCAAAGGTGATAGCATATGGGATGTATTTACAGATAACAAAGGTTTGTCTCATCTGGATCCTATTTTAATTTGTTGAAATATATCAATTTAACTGATAGTTGACATTGAAATGCTTTTTTCAGAACGTGTCCTAGACGGATCCTCTGGAGAAGTTGCAGTTGATCATTACCATCGATACAAGGTGTTATTATTGACATAACTATCGCATTACTATTATATTCTTGTAAAATAAAGTGTTTCTTTGTCTTGCTTGAGATGGATTGTCTCCTTGATGCATATGTGTGTACAGTATTACCTTTTTTCCTAGATCCCTAATTACTTGTTTGAACTCTTTGGGTACAGGAAGACATTGAGCTCATGGCCAAGTTGGGTTTTGGTGCTTATAGATTTTCCATATCTTGGTCACGGATATTTCCTGGTACATTTCAATTGGTGGATCATGCTTCACATATTAATACATCTCCAAATTGTGTCGCCACAATTCCAGCTTCCCCCTCGATATGTGCATCTTGTTTATTATTATCATTTATCTTCCATACCTCATCCGAGTTTATAAGTTTACTGTTTCTGCAGATGGCTTAGGGACAGCGATCAATGAGCAAGGAGTTGCTTTCTATAACAACCTTATAGATTTCATGATTGAGAAAGGTGCCACATGATATACCTAATGTCAAAGTTACTATTCATCCAGTTATTCACCACCCATCTGCCCTGACTTCAGGTATTCAGCCTTATGCAACTCTGTATCACTGGGATCTTCCGCATAATCTTCAGAAGACTATGGGGGGTTGGCTTTCGGACAAGATTGTGTAAGTCAATGCAGGCATCTTATCTTTAAACTCTGAATTTGTAAATATAGTTAAATGCCAACACAAAATACTACATGGCATGATTACCTAAGAACATTGCTTTATTTCAAAGTGTTCTATCTTTTTTTTCCGGGAAGGGGGGAAAGACCCCTGTCAAAGTGTTCTCGTTTAACTTGGTGTTTCTATATCTGATCGTATTGGTTGTCAAAAAATTTCAGGGAGTACTTCGCATTATATGCAGAAGCTTGCTTTGCAAATTTTGGAGATAGAGTTAAGCATTGGATAACAATCAATGAACCTATTCAAACATGCATTAATGCTTATGCGGTTGGAATATTTGCTCCTGGATTATGTAAAGGTGTAGCTGCTGAACCTTTCTTGGCTGGCCATCACCAGATCTTAGCTCATGCTGCTGCTGTTGATGTCTACAGAAGAAAATTCAAGGCCTGTTAAGTTTCCATTGAAGTATCATCATTATCAGTTTGTTCGTAGTACCATTGTTTTGCTGATATTTTACATATTATAGGCTAAGCAAGGTGGTCAAGTAGGGTTTGTTATTGATTGTGAATGGGCGGAGCCAATGTCGGACAAAATGGAAGACCAGGCTGCTGCAGCACGGCGCATTGACTTTCAACTTGGATGGTAAAAATTATGCTCACCTATTCAGGGAATACTTAAAAGTCTCGTAAATTTGTTACCATTTTCCATAGAACCTATATGTTTTTGTTTCCGCTCAGGGTAACTTCCTGTATTTTAATATAATGCTGACGCATCTTCAGATTCATCAAGCTATATGATTTTATGCATGTATCCTGATTATAATTGCTTTTCTTGAAGGTTCCTGGACCCAATATACTTTGGTGATTACCCAGAAAGCATGCGCCAGAGAGTGGGTGAATATCTTCCAAAATTCTCGGAGAAAGACCGTGAATTGATGAGGAACAAAATTGATTTTATTGGATTAAATCACTATACAACAAGAATCATTGGCAATCGGCCTAACCCACAACCACAAGAGATCCATTTTTATCAGGTTGAACAAATAGAGAGATCAGGTACCATGATTCATCTATCAAAGACTTGTCTTTTTTGTTTGGAAAAACAAGCACAGCATCAGCTGAAAGATGCAGGGTTATCTATAAAAACTGCAGTATGTAGACAGCAGACATGGCAGAAGTATTTCACCTTGCTGATTAGGAAAAACAGCCCTTCTCCACTGCCCATAGAGTCTATTTACCTCTTCCTTACTCTTGGAGAATTGTAAATCAATATACACATGCAATACAGAACTACTTTTCTTGCTGAAGTTCGGTCTGAATATTCTGCGCCCACTATATATATGTAAACTTGTCCCTTGCAAGCTATCCTATCCCCAGATTAATATCGTAATGCTGACACTTTATTTCCCTTTGGCAGAAAAATGGAGTAGCGGTGAAGCAATTGGTGAAAGAGTAAAGACTCGACCGCTGTCCATTCATGTAGCTCCAACGATCTCACCTAACATTTCGTCTCAATATTTGTGCAGGCTGCGTCTGAGTGGCTTTTAATAGTTCCTTGGGGTATTCGGAAAACAATCAATTATATAGTAAAAAAATATGAAAATCCAATAATATATATAACAGAGAATGGTAAGGCTTCCATGCTTCTAACATTTTTTCTGGTGCATATTTTATATTTGAAGTTTCTAATACACACATGGCATATCTGGTTACACTATTTGAAGTTGTGACATTTCCTGCATATGTTGGTTGAGTGATTAAATCAAATAACAATTACTTCACATAATGTAGATTATATGGATTAAGTTTGCTTTATTTCCAGTTTTTTTTTCTAGAATCGTTATACTATGCAACTTGGAGGTTGTTGTACTGCCTTAGTTGCAGAGATCTTTTGTTTTGACCAAACAACCCCGCAGCAAGCTATTTATTCCACCTGTGCGTGCTAGTCTAATTATGGAATATGCATAGGGAGCTCTTCTTTATCTTCTCTTGGATATATATTTTTGTACAGAATTTCAAATTCCTGAGTTTGTACTGCCACAGAATATTGACAAAATAGATTGGCAAGATAAACACACTACAAATTAAATAGAATACGACATTGAAGTTTAAAGAACCGACAGGTACACATGTAAATGCAATACAGTGACTTTTTAATGTGAAAAATAAGAATTTGCTATTCCATTACTTGGTATCCAGCTAGCATAGTTTTGTTTGTGTGATGTAATATTTGCTAACTAAATTGTTAAGTAACCAACCTTGTATATGGATGATGCTCTCATGTAGTTTATTTTCTGTAGGCATGGATGACGAAGACGATCCATCAGCACCAGTTGATCAGTTCTTAAATGACACAAAGAGGGTCAATTTCTTCAAAGGATATGTTGGTGCAGTCGCACAAGCAATAAAGTGAGTTTGTTTTTGCTTGCCGCATAACTAGCACCGTGTAATAAAACAACCAAAGCAAGTGATGCCACTAATTTTGTTAACTGTTGGCATTACAGGGATGGTGCCGATGTTCGTGGATACTTTGCATGGTCATTCGTGGATAACTTTGAGTGGGCGATGGGATTCACCAAGAGGTTTGGGATTGTCTATGTTGATTACAAGAACGGGCTCTCCCGGCGCCCTAAAGCATCAGCCATGTGGTTCTCGCGCTTCTTGAACGGCGAGGCCGCTGACAGCAAACCTGACACAAACTAAACCCGCATTCACCAAGGTGCTTAAATCGTAGTGGAGCTGTTTCTATCAATGCTATATCTATCTATCCAGTATTTGCAATATCTTCGTAGCAGTTATATCTATCCACAAACCTGACACCGTACATAACTGGTCCAGCATTTGTTCAAACGAATGCTTAATGAGTCAGCATCCCTACCAGTATGTTACGGGTTCATGTCAGTTAGCGTCGCGCTGCTGATAACTCGCACAATCTGATCTGAACCCATGCTATCTCTGTTGCTACATTCTTGTTGATGTTGGTGTAGTAATTCCATGAGTTGTGATTCATAGACCCCAGTAACCAATTACCAATGGGGAAGTTTGTTTCAGTTCCAACTGATGCAACACACATTTTGCTGCAGGGGTGGCACTGACGTCCGTGGATAGTCTGGATGGCCATTCCCGGGCTACTTTGAGTGGGCTACATACAGTATACACCAAGAGAGGTCTGGTGCAAGGACGAGCATTGGGGACATTCCGAAGCATCAGCCCTGTATGTGGCTCTCACACCCGTCGAAGACCAAGACGGCGCGAGCTGAGCCATCTCACAGCAAGTAAATGAACCATTATACAATAGTTGTTTCCCCTGTTGTTGTTGTACCGTACTGTGACTGCCATCTACTACTCAAAATAATAATCGTAGCCCATCTCAGATACACTTCTATACGGGCCGCGATTAGTCCATTGATTGTTCAAATGGACGTTTAAGGAACCAGAGTTCCCTGCTAATAAATTATATGAGTTCGTGTCAGCCAACCCTGTAAGACAACGCTGCCTATGTATGTTTGCTACTCAGCTGCTGCTGCTGCTGCTGTATTAGTCCTGTAATGTCTGGCCTTCATAGGCCCTCCTAGGAAGCAATTGCCAGCCACCAGAAAGTTTGTTCTGTTTTGCTGGAGTTCTTCACTAGAGGAGGACCTCGCTTCTGACAGGTTAGACCCACCCAAAACCACTTTGGACTTTGGTTGATTGGTGAAGGGCAAAGTGACATGCCACATACAGTAAAATAAAGAGGTGGTTAAAGCATGGATGGGACGGAAGCTATTGGGCCGCTTTCTTCCCTGTTCTGGGGCCGGCCGGCCTTTTCTTTCTTGTGGTATGATGTTTTGCATCCAATGCAATGATGGTACCCTGTCGTGGCCGCGATGATCGCTCTCCGGGGCGCAATGCAATGCCGTTGGCTGCATTGCATTGATTCCCTCACGGCTTTGGGGTGAGAATGAGGCCGTTGGGAGGGGCTCATCACAGCATCATCCCTGTGATTGTGATGCTGGTCCTCATGATTGCTAGATACTGCTCTCTTCTTCTTCATCATATTCTTTCATTTGCCTTTGCGCGACCCCTTCTTTTCCTTGTCTTTCACCTATCCCCGGCGAGCCGAAGGTGGTGGCAACCGAGGGAGAAGAGGAGGTTTGCCGGGGACGGAGACGACGAAGAGTATACACATTATTGCTGTATATCACTCCTTCAAGTGATCAGCAATGCATTGCTTTCTAGTGCTTGTCTGAAAGCAAAGCAGGTATGGGAGCCAAGTATTGCATCACTCCTGCAACAGGTTCAGCATGAAGGATATAATAATGCCTCTGCGTGCCTGAACTAAAATAGCAACATGGGATTGGTCACCAGACAAAAGAGCTTCAATTTTGCGTTCAAGCATCCTCATATCTAGCTACAAAGCCGGTAAAACTTACCTCACTTGTGGAGTAGACTCTGCATGCATGTGCTGTGTAGTGCATCATTGCGTTCACTGGGCAGTAACTAACTAAAAGAGTCCAGATCAAACGAAAGCGCCCAAAGTGCCTGGAAAGAAAGAGCTCTGGCCAACAGCCTACAGCGCATTCGTACTAGGATGCATCACTGACAGAGCAGCACGAGTCATCCGCATGTGCATTGTGCTACATGGAAGAACACCGGCGGGCGGCGGCATTGCGAGATTTGGGGGCAGCGGTTCAAGTGCCGGCCACTGCATGCAGTTGCCACACTGTGCTGCTGTTGGTCACTCCTCCCAAATCATGCGAGCGCCTACGTGCCCTTTTACTTGGTCTTTAGACAGAATCTTGCTGCCCCAGGCCAGAAGCGTGCCATGGCTGGGTCCTCCCCTACCTTCCAACTCCAGCCACTACCCCGGCCAGATCGATCTCCAGCAGTCTCATCTTCACCCTCTTCCTCCTCCCCCTCGCCCTGGCTGGCCCGTGCTTCTTAAATGTGTGTCAATCATGGCCTCCTCTTGACCTATGCCACCAACTTGTTCAGCCAAGCCAAACCAGTCAGCCCAAGCCCATGCGTGTGCCTCTAGGCCAAGGCCAAGGCAAAGCCATCATTCATTCTACAGGCAATCGGGTGCCAATAATTTGGTGCATGGGCGTCCAGCGTAGGAGACAAAAGGGGGGCCATGTGGTGAAAAACGGCAAGAATGGAGTTTGGTAGGAAAGGCAGCCCCAGCCAGTGAAACGAGCCGTGCGTGCATGGCATTGGCATGCTCACAATCACAATGCAGCATCCATACAGTCCAGCGCGACGCCCACATGCCGACGGGGACCCGGCGATAGCGGCCACCCGAACCACCACCCCGCCCTGGTCTTTGCCGTCTCCATGCTACATACTCCCATGGAAAACCATAGTTTTAGCCCAGCACATGGCCATGAAATGCCCGGCTTATCACTGCTCTACTACCACTAAGCAAGCATGGCTCAGTGCTGCAGTGTCTTGCACCTCTTGGCCCATAATGAACTCACCGTAATGAACTGCTCAGGTTCTTTCTGCAGCAGATAAAGTTCTTCTGAAGTTTACAGCACTTCTGCTCTGCCCTGCAGTGGATACTAGTAACATTCTTCTACTGCAGATGAAAGTATTGTCAGATTATGCTCTGGTAAAAAGTCTCTGGCTGCATCTTAGTAGTGGCGCTGGTGGGTACAGCAGCTAGTGTATGGTCGTAGTACTCCTATGGACCATTTGTGCAGGCAGGAAATGTGATGCCAAAACACCGTGATGAGTGCTCTGCTATCTGTTTCTTGGCACCACCACCAGACCAGTCTCACTCTCACTCTCATGCTCTTGTTTTGTTCTCTTTCTCACCTGCATCCCAGTTCAGCAGCTACCACACAGAAGCAGCTGTACAGATTCAGCAAGGTTTTGAAATTTTTGACAGCATTTTCACCACTCAACATGCATTTGAAATTTGTTTACAGCATTGCTCGGGGCGGCGAATAATTCGACATCTGATTTACCCACTCTTCCATGTTAATGTACAGAATTTGAGACCGCATACATACATACATACATGAACTGCTTGCTTATTTTTCCTCCTCTGAAGTCTGACCTAAAGCCTTTTGTCCCTTCTTATATGTCGGAATAAATATTTGCAAAAACTTGTACATTCTATATTCTACAGGTACAAAAAGTCAGGAAAAAAGGGATGAACAGGCCCGCCGCCATCGGTGTTCATGCGTGCGGGTGTCGAGCGTCGTCGAGCACGGTGTTAGGGGGGTGCTCAGCTACCTCCAACTCACCTGAGCTTGGCGACGCCATGGCCATATGGCATGTTGGATAGATGCCGCTGCTAGTTGGTTGAAGCTCCGGTGCCAGGGGTGCTCTGGCCCCGGCTGCCACCCTGTTGAGTTGTCCTTCTGTAGTTCCCGCCCTCTCTGGCATGTCTCCCCGTTGATAATCCAAGAAAAATTCTATTGGCAGACTAGTGGTGGTCAGGGCGACGACGCGACCGAGCTCTCGTCGTCGGAGATTCCAGCTCTCAACGCGTGGATCCTCGGGAACAACTGCGGCATCATCGGGTTGACGGGCACCGGGAAATGGCGCACGGAGCTGGCGATCGTGCGGTCATTGATCCTGCCGACCTCCCTGCACACCTGAGTGAGCACCGAGAGGAAATCCCTGACCACCATGAAGATCCTGAAAGGATGGGCCTCCTCTTTCGCCGAGTCGCCATGGAAGTACTCGGTGATCTCCTTCACGAGCGACAGCGCGACGCTCTCCTGAGCTTGAACCCTGAGGATCTCGTCGTCGGCCTTCTTCAGGAACTTCTGCATCGTGTCATGGAACCTCCACGCGTCGTCCCTCGTGTTCAGCTCTTCATTCAACCGCAAAACCTCGGTGATCTTCTCTATTCCTCCTGCGAGCTTCGCGACGTAGCTGCTTAGCACGTCGGAGTCCATTGCCGCCGCCTTCTTGACGCTGCTGAGCTCGTTGCCGAGGCCAGCCACCACTTGGAGGCCGAGCTTTTTGCACTCAAGCTCGTCTCGGAGAGGGTTCGCGAGAGTTCTTGGCGTTGATTGGTTGCTGGCAGAGAGACGGGAGCCCTCTGTTCGGATGATCTCCTGCACGACGAAATGCAGAAGGGTTGTCTTGCCATCGGTGCCTTTGACATCAGCCAGTTTGAGTAGAGTGTCAAGCTTGAACGCATGAGCATCGCCCCGATTTGTGCCAACATTCATCCTGTTGCCAGTCTTGAGAATGGCCTCCAGTAGCTTCAGAAATAGTCTGCTGTTTCGAAGCTCCTCACAAGCAGCCTGTCAAACGAAGAATGATCATTTAGGTAATAAAACAGAGCAGCGGTGGCGAGTAAAAGTGGAGGTGCTAGGAAAATAATGATGCTCACCTCAAGGATCTCAAAGTTGTTCTTCAAGTACTTGACCTCTGATTCAAAGTTAGCAATATAAAGCATTGCGTCTACTCTTTTGAAAGCAAAAGGCACATCAAGAACCGCCTTAAGGAACTTTTCGGAAGGGCCAAGCTTAATAGGAGATGTCTCTTCTTTGAATTCTCTCAACTTGATCTCCTCTTCCTTGGTAGGAGCCATCTTTAGCAAGGTCTCCAGTAAATCTGCGCCGAAGTTCTGCGTGTTACCTGTAGAGAAGGCACATAGCAAATTGGTAAGCATAGTAGTGAAGGCTGCTGGATGATCCAAACATCTCAAATTCTCGACACAATGCGGTATAGAGCTCATCAAGAAATGATGGAAGCATTTCAAATTTAGGAATTTAGTCTTTGTTCACCTTCGCAGAGGGCTTCGCAGACCTCCTCCTTGGTAACATTCAGAGCGCGCAGCAAGATGGCGATGTTCTGTGCCTTCTTTGGATCCAGCAGCACCTTGTTCTCCGCCTTGGGCGTCGGCAACGCCGGCCTCTTTGTCGCCTCCTTCGGCGCCGCATTCGCCGGATTGCAGATGAACAACGTCTCGATCATCTCCTCATTCACCCTGCAAGAATTCAGCTAAATAGATCAGCAAACCAATGAAGAACAAAGTTTGGACTGAGAAAAGATGGAAATTTGGCAGGGCACTCACTGGAATGAGCTGGATTTGAGCTGATCCCACACCATGGCTCGGTCGGAGCTGGCCCGAACCTTGTCCCAGTGCAGGGGCTTCAGCTTCGGCCGCGGCGTGGTCTCCTCGGACTTGTCGCCATGGTCCGCATTGTCCTGCAGCCGCCCGGGGAACGCGTCGGTGGGTGGAACGCTCCTGGAATTGGCGGCTTGGGGCGGCGGAGACAGCGCCGGCGACATGGCCTCTTTCGACATGCCGGGCTTGCGAACGCGGCTCTCCCAGTAGCCCAACGGCGGCGGTGGAGGCGGCGGTGGCGGAGGAGGTTGCCCGCGCGTGCTTGTCGGTGGGGCTGGTGGCTGGGTGAATGGGTTTTTTGAGATGGTGTCGGTGGCGGATCTGAGAGCTGGCGGCGTGCTCACGAGTGGAGAGGACGGTGGCGATGGGGACGGTGGTTTCCGGCGGGGAGGCGGCGGCGGTGGAAGTGTCGGCGCGAACGGAGGAGGTGGGGGTGGAGGCGTCGGTGGCATGCCAAAGACGTCGCGCGCGCTCTCGGATCTTGCCTTGGCGGAGCGGCGGCACGACTGGCCGGGGCTGGACAGGAGAGGCGGGGAGGAAGGTGCAGGGGACATGGTCGCCCCGGGCGAAGACGGGTACGACGGCGTGCTGACAGCCGATCCCGGCGAGGGGGTACGGGAGCGGTCGCGCGCGGCCACGGCGGCCTGGACCGCCGCGGCGAGCGTCCGCTGCGAGCCCGACGCCTTGGACGATCCTCGCGGCGAGTAGAATTCCTCGTCCCCGGACGACGGGGAGGACCCGCCGATGCCAGGGCTCCTCGACCCGGCCGGCCCGCATTGCCGCCCCACCAGCGGCGGCAGAGGGCGCAGCTCCGGCGACCCGCCGGAGCTCCGGGACACCTCGTCTCCGGACGAGGTGGTGTCGCTGCTCTTCCCGTCCTCCCTGCCGGCCAGGGTGCCCACGTAGAGGGACTCGGCGGACGGGGCCGTGGACGCGGCCGTGGTGGCCGGCGCGCCCCTGCCGCTCCCGCCGAACTCGTCGCGCGCGAAGAGGCTGGCCCGCTCCGGGTGCAGGAACTTGCTCTCCCCGCCGCCGACGCAGCCGCCCCCGACCCCGCGGCCGGCATTGGTGCGGCGGCGCTTGAAGAAGAAGGCGATGGAGAGGCCGAGCACGGCGACGGTGAGCAGCGGCAGCAGGATGGCCGGGACGAGCTTGGAGCTCCTGGACGACTTGTTGCCCCCGGCGCCGTCGGAGGGCGCGGCCGTGGCGCTCCCGGCGGGGGTGCCGGGGTTGGGGAGCACGAGCGCGGGGTACGTGGGCTGCTCCGGCGCGGTGGGCGTGCCCGGCGGCGGCGGCGGCGCCTGCAGCGTGGGGAAGAAGGGCGGCGCCGGGCCCGGCGGCGCCTGCGACGGCGGCGCGGCGGAGGACGGGTCCGGCAGGAAGGGCTGGTGCAGCTGCCTCCTCGCGGTGGCCGGAGCGGCGAGGACGCCGGCGCGAGAGGAGGAGGGGGCGAGCAGGATCGGGAGCAGTACGAGGAGCAGCGGCGGCAGCCCCCGGCGCGGGAGCCGCCGTAAGGATGGCATCCTCACGGGAGAAGCAAGCTGAATTCCGCGTCCGTGGCAGATCTCGAGAGGTAGAGAGAGAGAAAGAGAAGGTAGAGAGAGAGTGAGGGGAGGGGAGTGTGCGTGGTGGTGGTGGCGACGGTGGAGAGGAATACAGCTAGCTTTACGTGGAGGTGGAGGTGGAGGTGGAGACGGAGGAGTATTTTGGATGGATCTCTCTTTCTCCTCTCGCCTCCTCTACGCGCAGAGTCTCTCCCGGTCTCCCCCACTGCTCCGCCTCGCTCGTCCTCTTTCCACGGTGGAGGTTGGGATTTTCCGTTGACGGTTTTTTCCTACCGAGCTAAGCATTCCGGGCGGGGGGTTGGTCATCGGCTCATCGCCACCGGCGCCGGTTTTAATTAGGGAGGCGGCGTGGGTGGTGGTTGCTGCTGAGCTCGGCATGCGTTAATTTGTTCTCATTCCTTGGCCGTTTCCGGTTTAGTTTAGCAGGGCATAACCCTTGTTTATTACGTACAATTAATAACTACTCCTACTACTGGAGGAAGAGTTGTTGGAGAGGGGAAAGTGCAATGTGGTGTATAATGTGTAGCGTAGTGTAGAACAGAAACAGGCACGAGCGGGCTCAAGTTTTATAAGTATGCATCATGTGCCTTTTGTTGTTGTTGATCAACAAACCAGTGACCCGCGCCAGCTGGTGCTCTTGTTGTTTTTCTTTTGTGGTTGGTTCGAAGCGTGCTTGGAGTTCGAGTTGGCGTGGAATTGGATTGTTGGACTATATGAGAAAAACACTTACGTTCAGACGTCTGATGGAAACGAAACATCGGACCGATTGCCCACCGTTTATTCCAACACCATCCGTCGGTCGGTCGGTCGAGATATCGCTGGAGATATCAGTTCAAGCCTCCCGATTACCACGCACCCACCCCACCATAACTCCCGTGTCTCTATCCGTAAATCATGGTTTATCTGGTTCCTCCCTCCCCACCTCACTCACATATTGCGCACTCACGTATTGGTAGGTAATTCCTAATTTCAAAAGTATGTGCTTCGCATTTCAAAACAAAAAGTGCTTCCACTATGTAAAGTTATGTTGAGATATCATGACACTGATGCTTCCAAATATCCATGCTTCATTAGTATTGTACATATGTTCCTTCAGCCCAGATAGCTTGTTGAGATATCAGCTAGCCAAATTGGTTTCCTTTCCTGGAAATAGCTCGTACTCATATTTCTGGTTATATTCACATCGGCCTATGTTCATATTAGCTATTGGATTTATTCTTGTTTTATTCGTGAAGCACAACTTTCTTCATCCAACCATGGTTGCAATTAAAATTTATACTTTTGTGTGTCATATTCATATATTTGTTGTGATAACAGAAACTCTTAAAAAGAAGCAATTGCTTCCTATCAGGCATGCTTCCTACTTTTATTTGTTGCATATGTTTCTATCTTCATGGATTTTTGCTTCAACCATTTGAAGTGTGTGCTTATTTTATTGTACATTCTGTTCAACCATTAGCAACACTAGTGGTTGCCTCAACCACTACTAGTGTGTGCTTTGACCACTACTAGCATGCGATCCAAGCATTCGCTAGTGTTGCTTCCGTTAGCGCAATTTTATTGTACAATCTCTTACTAAATATTAGTATCAACTAATATCAGTGTGTGCTTCCTTCTTTCTCATTGAATGCTTCTATTGTACAAACATTTTGCCACACCTGATTCCGGTCGTGCTTCTTTATTGCATAATGGCAATGATGTTGAGTATTCTATGCGCTACTCTAAGTTGTCGGATGTACTGTTCATGACAGAGAGTTCATGGCCCGAGCTGATCTTTTCCATGACCACCTTGTCGAGCGACTGCTGCTATCATGGCTATGTAAAATTGAAAATAGTGTGGCTGCAATAAGATTCTACTTTTGTTGTAAAAAAAGGAGTACATTTATTTGTTTTACCGGATTAATCTGTTTCAATACTTGATCATTCTTACTAAAGTTACTATGCTTCCACATGAACTCTTTCCCAAGAAAACATTTCTGTTATACAGAAAGATTGTTTCCTTTAAACCAAAATTTTGTTTCCAAAGCTCTTACAATATAGACTGCATTAAATGCTTGTGTTGAACAATATGTTCTTACGGTACCATACAGTAAAAGTTCATGCTTTGTCGGTATATTGAATAACTTTGTGCCCGTGTATATTCTTATTTTGCTTCCTTATAATTTAGTTTGTGAAAAGTAAATATTTCCATCAAACGCATATATTGTTTCTGCTACACCAAAATGAATTTCCAAATCATCGAAATGCTACCATAGCATAGACAAAATGCTTCCTCAATACAAAAAAATATATATTTCTATTATACAATCAAAAATATGTTTCCATGGCCCCATAATAGAATGGTTCTGTCGATATAAATTAATGCTTCCATGCCACCTAAAGCATGTTGCCTTGCACAAAAATGCATATCCAATAATAATTCATTTCTTATATTTGATTGTTGGAAGCAAATCACAACTTACCAAAAAACTGATAATAAAGAATATCGAGCGTGATTTATGGGAAACAACTTAATGGAAAGCACTTATGTTCAGATGCCTGATGGAAATGAAACAAATCACAGTAATATTATTTTCTTATATTTGATTGTTGGAAGCACATCACAACTTACCAAAAAAACTGATAATAAAGGATATTGTGCGTGATTTATGGGAATCAAATTTTAACTGGCGGCAAGTACTACCAGTCTACCACGTGATGCATGCACGTTTAATGGATGCAACTGTTACTAGGAAGTAGACAATTACTCCCTCAGTTCCAAAATAAGTGACTCAATTTTAAAGTACAAAGTTGACTCACTTATTTCGGGACGGAGAAAGTACTATTTAGGAATCTCCAATCCAAAATTCACACCCTTGGTTTTACTAGCTGATCGGACGACCAGGGTGCATTTGATCGGATGGCCGCAGACTGGTCTTATGGGAAGCAAATTACCAGTAGTCTGATGTCTAGTGGTTTCCTAATATAAATGTGAGCACCTTGGCATACAAGTCCACCGTGAAGGGCAGTTACAGTGCTTCACATTGAACTATATCCTGATCATGAAACATAAGGAAAAAACCTTGAGTCACTGCATTTAATGAGGGAAGAGATACTTATCATATCTTAATCTCGATATAACTCTTAGCACTAGAACCAAGAGAACTAATATTTTCCTCTGCATATGATACAACTCTTTAAATGAGAGCTCTTCTAGATACAATAATGATATTATATCCATTGAAGGAGCTACGCCTAAATATATATTTAATGTAGATGATATAGCCTTAGATATACTACTAATAATATATTGGGACTGCCACAACATCATCTTGCTAATATTTGCACAAAAGAGAATAATCTACAAAAATCAAATCACACGGCTAGCGCCATGGAAACCACATATGTAGGGCTTTCTCCGTTGACTAAGAGTGAACCATGGACAACCTCATGTTATATAAGCATGGAACAAAAACGTCAGAGCGATGTGGCCGACTATCACGTCCCTGACGAGGCCGAGCTAGGACCTCGCCAGAGATGGGGACTAAGTGGTTGGCTGCGTCGACAACGGCGCAGGCGAGAACTGATACGTCTCCAACGTATTTATAATTTTTTATTGTTCCATGCTATTATATTATCTATTTTGGATGTTTTATATGCATTTATACGCTATTTTATATGATTTTTGGGACTAACCTATTAACTAGAACCCGGTGCCAATTTTTGTTTTTCTTTGTTTTTGAGTTTCGCAGAAAATGAATATCAAACGGAGTCCAATTGACCAGAAAATTTACGGAGATTATTTTTGGACCAAAAGAAGCCCCCGAAGCAAAAGAGTTGGGCCAAAAGAGTCCCGAGTCATGTGATTGACTCGTGGACCCCCCTGACTTGTTCTCGACGCCAAAACTTCTTATATATCCCCAAACCTCCAGAACAGAACCTTGATCGAGAGTTCCGCCGCCGCAAGCCTCTGTAGCCATCAAAAACCAATCAGGACCCTATTCTGGCACCTTGCCAGAGGGGGAAATCATCACCAGTGGCCATCTTCATCATCCCGGTGCTCTCCATGACGAGAAGGGAGTAGTTCACCCTCGGGGTTGAGGGTATGTACCAGTAGCTATGTGTTTGATCTCTCTCTCTCTTTCTCTCTCTCTCTCTCTCTCTCTCTCTCGTGTTCTTTATTTGGCACGATCTTGATGTACCGCGAGCTTTGCTATTATAGTTGGATCTTATGATGCTTCCCTCCTCTACCTTCTTGTAATGGATTAACTTTTTCCTTTGAAGTTATCTTATCAGATTGAGTCTTTAAGGATTTGGGAACACTTGATGTATGTCTTGCATGTGTTTATCTATGGTGAAAATGGGATATTCATGTGATCTACTTGATGTATGTTTTGGTGATCAACTTGCGGGTTTTGTGACCTTGTGAACTTATGCATAGGGGTTGGCACACGTTTTCGTCTTGACTCTCCGATAGAAACTTTGGGCACTGTTTGAAGTTCTTTGTGTTGGTTTGAATAGATGAATCTGAGATTGTGCTATGCATATTGTATAATCAAACCCGTGGATACTTGTGGTGATATTGGAGTATCTAGGTAACATTAGGGTTTTGGTTGATGTGTGTCTTAAGGTGTTATTTTAGTATGAATGTCGGTGTCAAAACCGGCGGATCTCGGGTAGGGGGTCCCGAACTATGCGTCTAGGATCGATGGTAACAGGAGACGGGGGACACGGTGTTTACCCAGGTTCGGGCCCTCACTATGGAGATAATACCCTATGTCCTGCTTGATTGATCTTGATGAATGTGAGTATTACAAGAGTTGATCTACCATGAGATTGTAATGACTAAACCCTAGAAGCCTAGCCTGTATTGAAGGAAATATGCCCTAGAGGCAATAATAAAGTTATTATTTATTTCCTTATATCATGATAAATGTTTATTATTCATGCTAGAATTGTATTAACCGGAAACATAATACATGTGTGAATATATAGACAAACAGTATGTCACTAGTATGCCTCAACTTGACTAGCTCGTTGAATCAAAGATGGTTAGGTTTCCTAACCATAGACATGAGTTGTCATTTTATTAACGGGGTCACATCATTAGGAGAATGATGTGATTGACTTGAGCCATTCTGTTAGCTTAGCACTTGATCGTTTAGTTTGTTGCTATTGCTTTCTTCATGACTTATACATGTTCCTATGACTATGAGATTATGCAATTCCCGTTTACCGGAGGAACACTTTGTGTGCTACCAAACATCACAACGTAACTGGGTGATTATAAAGGTGCTCTACAGGTGTCTCTAAAGGTACTTGTTGGGTTGGCGTATTTCGAGATTAGCATTTGTCACTCCGATTGTCGGAGAGGTATCTCTGGGCCCTCTCGGTAATGCACATCACCTAAGCCTTGCAAGCATTGCAACTAATGAGTTAGTTGCGAGATGATGTATTACAGAACGAGTAAAGAGACTTGCCGGTAACGAGATTGAACTAGGTATTGAGATACCGACGATCGAATCTCGGGCAAGTAACATACCGATGACAAAGGGAACAACGTATGTTGTTGTGCGGTCTGACCGATAAAGATCTTCGTAGAATATGTGGGAGCCAATATGAGCATCCAGGTTCCGCTATTGGTTATTGACCGGAGACGTGTCTCGGTCATGTCTACATAGTTCTCGAACCCGTAGGGTCCACACGCTTAAAGTTTCGATGACAGTTATATTATGAGTTTATGAGTTTTGATGTACCGAAGAAGTTCAGAGTCCCGGATGAGATCGGGGACATGACGAGGAGTCTCTAAATGGTCGAGACGTAAAGATCGATATATTGGACGACTATATTCGGACATCGGAAAGGTTCCGAGTGATTCGGGTATTTTTCGGAGTACCGGAAAGTTACGGGAATACGTATTGGGCCTTATTGGGCCATACGGGAAAGAAGGAAAAGGGCCTCAAGGGTGGCCGCACCCCTCCCCTTGGTCTGGTCCGAATTGGACTAGGGAAGGGGGGCGCCCCCTTCCTTCCTTCTCCTTTTCCCTTCCTCTTTTCCTATTTCATATGGGAGGTGGAATCCTACTAGGACTAGGGAGTCCTAGTAGGACTCCACACTTGGCGCGCCCCCTCCTAGGGCCGGCCTCCTCCTCCCTTGCTCCTTTATATACGGGGGCAGGTGGCACTCCAGAGACACAACAATTGATTTGTTTGATCTCTTAGCCGTGTGCGGTGCCCCCCTCCACCATAGTCCACCTCGATAATACTGTAGCAGTGCTTAGGCGAAGCCGTGCGTCGGTAGAACATCAACATCGTCACCACGCTGTCATGCTGACGAAACTCTCCCTCAACACTCGGCTGGATCGGAGTTCGAGGGACGTCATCGGGCTGAACGTGTGCTAAACTCGGAGGTGCCGTGCGTTCGGTACTTGGATCGTTCGGATCGTGAAGACGTTCGACTGCATCAACCGCGTTGTGCTAACGCTTCCGCTTTCGGTCTACGAGGGTACGTGGACAACACTCTCCCCTCTCGTTGCTATGCATCACCATGATCTTGCGTGTGCGTAGGAATTTTTTTGAAATTACTACGTTCCCCAACATGTATGACTATGGTAAGGAATATCTATCCTTTCTGGACTAACCCCTCTGGTTTATATAAACACAAGAGGGAGATCTAGGGTTACATAGAGCCGGTTACATAAGAAGGAATCTTCATAGTCGGTCGCCAAGCTTGCCTTCCACGCCAAGTAGAGTCCAATCCGGACACTGATACAGTCTTCGGCCCATGGATAACAGGTCGGACGCCCGAGGACCCTTTAGTCCAGGACTCCCGCAGTAGTGTAAGTGCATCTAGTGCCCCTTAGCGATTTTGGTGTATTGAAGACTTATAGGTTAAGGGACTAATGCGTTTGTGAGTGTACACAGGTCTATAAGTCTATGAGGAGTTTCATATTTACAGAGAAAGTCGACCCCTAAAAATGAAGTTCTTCGACTGAAAACTTTGTATTTTTGAAGACTTTCTGAAGACTTTGAAAGTGAAGAAATTGGTTTAATACTGAAGACTTGGTATTCGTTCAAGGAACACGAAGCGTGAAGACTTTACGTAGTTTCATTTTCTCTTTCTTGAGTCATAGGAAACACCATACTGTTAAAGGGGGTCGAGGAAATACTAAGGAAAAATTTCCAAGTGATGCTCAACTCAAATCATACACCTACCAATTCCTTCGAGTGAAGCCATTGGAAATCTCATACGGCTTAGTCAATTTATTCAGTGACAGAGACGAAGTTCTTCTGGTCTCTGAGGAATTTGTTCTGACTGAGGAGTTAGGAATTCGCCAGTGCGGATTGCCTACACAGTGAGGAACATGATAGCCCTGAGGAATTTGATACTCAAAATTCTGACCATTGTTGTGCTATGCGTCAGCTGTCCCAAAATATCTACCCACCTAACGGTCATATCATTGAAGGGCAATTATGTATTATCATGTCGGGCTACTCCCTAGGCTATAAATATCCACCCCCTACAACCACTAGCTGGTTGGCTACTCCAAGAGAAACTGACACTTGTAATTTGAGAGCATCCCATCCTCTGAGAACTTTGAGTGAAAATTATCAAGTGAGGAAAACCCAAACCCAAACACCTACAAACCCCAAGTGATTGAGCAGCACTGAAGAGATCGATCCTGCATGGATCTGACGCTTGTTACCTTTGAAGACAGCGTATCTTCCAGACGGTTAGGCATCATGGTCTAGAGCATCCAAGAGGAAATTGTGGATCGCCGAGTGACCGAGACTGTGAAGGTTTGGAAGTCACCTGAAGACTTACCACGAGTGATTGAACGAGGTTTGTGTGACCTTAGCTCAAGGGGAATACGGTGAGGACTGAGTGTTCTGGACTACGTGTTTAGAACTGGGTGTCCGGGACTGTGTGTCCTCAGGTTTAAATACCTAGCCGCCCTAACCAGACGTACAACTGTCACAGCAGTTGGAACTGGTCTACCAAATCATTGTCTTCACCAAGCTACCTGGTTCCATTTCCTCAACCCTTTCATTTCCTCATTTCTGTGTTGTGAGCTTGTTCATATCTGTTTGAAGACTTTGACCGAAGACTTTCTCAATTTCCTCAGTTCAATTTCTTCAATTTGTTTGTCTTCATCTTGTGTTTTCCTGTGTTTACGCTTTCTGTACTCTGTGCTTGTTTTTCATTTCATCATGAAGACCATGCTCATGTTCTGTTATATTTACTTCTGAGTACTTATTCCGCTGCAAGTAATTCTTCACTCGGGAATTTCCTCACCCTGAAATCCTCAGTGAAGATTTCATAAAAATCGCCTATCACCCCTCCTCTAGTCGATATAACGCACTTTCAATTGGTATCAGAGCAAGGTACTCCCTTGTTCTGTGTGATTTTGGTTTAACCACCTAGAGTTTTAGTTATGTCGAACACAGGAATGAAGACTGTGACTTGCCCCATCTTTGACGGTCATGATTATCCCAAGTGGAAGGCCATGATGAAGAAGCGCCTCATGGCGATGAACAGCGAACTCTGGACCGTCACCGAGATTGGTCTTACTGACCTATGCAAGAAGACGGAGGCTGATGATATTCGCAAATACACACTTCTCAACCTCATGGCGAAGGACATCATCTGCTCCAGCTTGTCACAAAATTAGTTCAGGAACGTTATGCATCTCAGCCATGTGAAACTCATCTGGGACCGACTCTCTGAGGTCTATGAAGGTCATCGATCTCACCATGAACCCTGGTTCTAAGAATTCATTGAATCGTGCAATGCTATGAACTTCGATCCAGAATCATCATCCTATGCACCATGTCTTATGGCAAAAGGTGCCAAGGTAACTGAATGCTACTTATCTGAGTCTAGTGATGATGAATCTGGTGATGAATTTGGACCCAGTTATGTCAAACTTTCTTTCCTTGCCACTAAACAACAAAGAGCTTTCGAAAAAGTTCAATACATGCTGGATAAAAGCGATGATATGCTGGGTGAAGAAATGGATCAGTCGAAAGCTTTGGCTGATAGTCTTCAGAGACTTCAGTCTAAGTTTGACACCCTTCAAAGTCATCGTAACACTCTCTTATCTGATCATGAGAAGCTTTCTTACGAATTTCTTCACAGAAAGCAAGATCTTGAGAAGCTAAGAGTGAGTTATGAAGATCTTCAGAAGGAGCGTGATTCATTACTTGCTCAACAAATCAGCGCTACTCAGGATGAATTTGTTCCTTCATGTTTGAAGTGCATTCAACGTGAAACTGCTAATTCTTCACCTGAATGGTCAAACACTTCCAATGCTGCAAATTCTTGAACTGCCTCTGCTATCACTAATTCCTCATATGAGGACATTGCTATTGGGGAACGTAGCAGAAATTCAAAATTTTCCTACGTGTCACCAAGATCTATCTATGGAGAGACCAGCAATGAGGGGAAGGAGAGTGCATCTACATACCCTTGTAGATCGCTAAGCGGAAGCGTTCAAGTGAACGGGGTTGATGGAGTCGTACTCGTCATGATCCAAATCACCGATGACCAAGTGCCGAACGGACGGCACCTCCGCGTTCAACACACGTACAGCCCGGTGATGTCTCCCACGCCTTGATCCAGCAAGGAGAGAGGGAGAGGTTGAGGAAGACTCCATCCAGCAGCAGCACAACGGCATGGTGGTGGTGGAGGAGCGTGGCAATCCTGCAGGGCTTCGCCAAGCACCACGGGAGAGGAGAAGGACTTGGGAGAAGGGGAGGGCTGCACCAGAACATTGGTATGGCTGCCCTCCCACCCCCCACATATATATAGGGGAAAGGGAGGGGGGAGGCGCAGCCTTGGCCCTTCCTCCAAGGAAGGGTGCGGCTAGGAGGAGTCCCTCCTCCCCAAGGCACCTCGGAGGTGCCTTCCCCCTTTAGGACTCTTCCTTTCCTTATCCTTTGGCGCATGGGCCTCTTGGGGCTGGTGCCCTTGGCCCATATAGGCCAAGGTGCACACCCCTACAGCCCATGTGCCCCCCCGGGGCAGGTGTCCCCACCCGGTGGACCCCCGGGACCCTTCCGGTGGTCCCGGTACAATACCGGTGACCCCGAAACTTGTCCGGTGACCAAAACAGGACTTCCCATATATAAATCTTTACCTCCGGACCATTCCGGAACTCCTTGTGGCGTCCGGGATCTCATCCGGGACTCCGAACAACATTCGGTAACCACATACAAGCTTCCTTTATAACCCTAGCGTCATTGAACCTTAAGTGGGTAGACCCTACGGGTTCGGGAGACATGCAGACATGACCGAGACATTCTCCGGTCAATAACCAACAGCGGGATCTGGATACCCATGTTGGCTCCCACATGTTCCACGATGATCTCATCAGATGAACCACGATGTCAAGGACTTAATCAATCCCGTATACAATTCCCTTTGTCTAGCGGTACGATACTTGCCCGAGATTCGATCGTCGGTATCCCGATACCTTGTTCAATCTCGTTACCGGCAAGTCTCTTTACTCGTTCCGTAACACATCATCCCGTGATCAAATCCTTGATCACATTTTGCACATTATGATGATGTCCTACCGAGTGGGCCCAGAGATACATCTCCGTTTACACGGAGTGACAAATCCCGGTCTCAATTCGTGCCAACCCAACAGACACTTTCGGAGATACCTGTAGTGTACCTTTATAGCCACCCAGTTACGTTGTGACGTTTGGCACACCCAAAGCACTCCTACGGTATCCGGGAGTTGCACAATCTCATGGTCTAAGGAAATGATACTTGACATTAGAAAAGCTTTAGCATACGAACTACACGATCTTTGAGCTATGCTTAGGATTGGGTATTGTCCATCACATCATTCTCCTAATGATGTGATCCCGTTATCAATGACATCCAATGTCCATGGTTAGGAAACCGTAACCATCTATTGATCAACGAGCTAGTCAACTAGAGGCTTACTAGGGACATGGTGTTGTCTATGTATCCACACATGTATCTGAGTTTCCTATCAATACAATTATAGCATGGATAATAAACGATTATCATGAACAAGGAAATATAATAATAACTAATTTATTATTGCCTCTAGGGCATATTTCCAACAGTCTCCCACTTGCACTAGAGTCAATAATCTAGTTCACATCGCCATGTGATTAACACTCACAGGTCACATCGCCATGTAACCAACATCCAAAGAGTTTACTAGAGTCAATAATCTAGTTCACATCACTATGTGATTAACACTCAATGAGTTCTGGGTTTGATCATGTTGCTTGTGAGAGAGGTTTTAGTCAACGGGTCTGAACCTTTCAGATCCGTGTGTGCTTTACAAATCTTTATGTCATCTCCTAGATGCAGCTACCACGCTCTATTTGGAGCCATTTCAAATAACTGTTCTACTTGGAGTTATTCTAAATAGTTGCTCCATTATACGTATCCGGTATCTCTACTCAGAGCTATCCGGATAGGTGTTAAGCTTGCATCGTCATAACTCTTTACGTCGAACTCTTCATCACCTCCATAACCGAGAAAATTCCTTAGTCCACTAGTTACTAAGGATAACTTTGACCGCTGTACTGTGATCCATTCTTGGATCACTCTTGTACCCCTTGACTGACTCATGTCAAGGCACACTTCAGGTGCGGTACACAGCATAGCATACTGTAGAGCCTATGTCTTAAGCATAGGGGACGACCTTCGTCCTTTCTCTCTCTTCTGCCGTGGTCGAGCTTTAAGTCTTAACTTCATACCTTACAACTCAGGCAAGAACTCCTTCTTTGACTGATCCATCTTGAACACCTTCAAGATCATGTCAAGGTATGTGCTCATTTGAAAGTACCATTAAGCGTTTATCTATCCTTATAGATCTTGATGCTCAATGTTCAAGTAGCTTAATCCAGGCTTTCCATTGAAAAACACTTTCCAAATAACCCTATATGCTTTCCAGAAATTCTACGTCATTTCTGATCCACAATATGTCAACAACATATACTTATCAGAAATTCTATAGTGCTCCCACTCACTTCTTTGGAAATACAAGTTTCTCATAAACTTTGTATAAACCCAAAATTTTTGATCATCTCATCAAAGCATACATTCCAACTCCGAGATGCTTACTCCAGTCCTTAGAAGGATTGCTGGAGCTTTGCATACTTATTAGAATCTTTCAGGATTGACAAAACCTTCCGGTTGTATCACATACAACCTTTCCTCAAGAAAATCATCGAGGAAACAATGTTTTGACATCCTATCTGCAAGATTTCATAAATAATGCAGTATTCGCTAATATAATTCCAACAGACTCTTAGCATCGCTACGAGTGAGAAAGTCTCACCGTAGTCAACTCCTTGAACTTGTCAGAAACTTCTTAATGACAAGTCGAGCTTTCTTAATGGTGACATTTACCATCATTGTCCGTCTTCCTTTTAAAATCCATCTGCACTCAACAGCTTTACGACCATCGAGTTGTTCTGCCAAAGTCTACACTTTGTTTTCATACATGGATCCTCTCTCGTATTTTATGGCCCCGAGCCATTTATCAGAATCCGGGCCCACCATCGCTTCTCCATAGCTCGTAGGTTCATTGTTGTCTAGCAACAAGACTTCCAAGACAGGATCACGTACCACTCTGAAGTAGTACGCATCCTTGTCATCCCACGAGGTTTGGTAGTGACTTGATCTAAAGTTTCATGATCACTATCATAAGCTTTCACTTCAATTGGTGTAGGTTCCACAGGAACAACTTCCTGTGCCCTGCCACACACTAGTTGAAGAGACGGTTCAATAACCTCATCAAGTCTCCACCATCCTCCCACTCAATTCTTTCGAGAGAGACTTTTCCTTGAGAAAGGACCCGATTCTAGAAACAATCCCTTATTGCTTTCGGATCTGAGACAGGAGGTATACCCAACTGTTTTGGGTGTCCTATGAAGATGCATTTATCCGCTTTGGGTTCGAGCTTATCAGCCTGAAACTTTTTCACATAAGCGTCGCAGCCCCAAACTTTTAAGAAATGACAGCTTAGGTTTCTCTAAACCATAATTCATACGGTGTCATCTTATCGGAATTACGTGGTGCCCCTTTTAAAGTGAATGTGGTTGTCTCTAATGCCTAACCCATAAACTATTGTGGTAATTCGATAAGAGACATCATGGTATGCATCATATCCAATAGGGTGCAGTTATGATGTTCGGACACACCATCACACTATGGTGTTCCAGGCTGTATTAGTTGTGAAACAATTTTCACAATGTCTTAATTCTGTGCCAAACTCGTAATTCAGATATTCATCTCTATGATCATATCATAGATATTTTATCCTCTTGTCACGACGATCTTTCAACTTCACCCTGAAATTACTTGAACCTTTTAATAATTCAGACTCGTGATTCATCAAGTAAATATACTCAACATCTACTCAAATCATCTGTGAAGTAAGAACATAACGATATCCACTATACGCCTCAGCACTCATTGGACTGCACACATCAAAATGTGTTACTTCCAACGAGTTGCTATCTTGTTCCGTCTTACTAAAACGAGGCTTTCAGTCATCTTGCCCATGTGGTATGATTTGCATGTCTCAAGTGATTCAAAATCAAGTGAGTTCAAACTGTCCATTTGCATGGAGTTTCTTCATGCATATACACCAATAGACATGGTTCGCATGTCTCAAACTTTTCAAAAATGAGTGAGTCCAAAGATCCATCAACATGGAGCTTCTTCATGCGTTTTATACCGATATGACTTACGTGGCAGTGCCACAAGTAGGTGGTACTATCATTACTATCTTTTGGCATGAACATGTGTATCACTACGATCGAGATTTCAATGAACCATTCATTTTAGGTGCAAGACCATTGAAGGTATTATTCAAATAAATAGAGTAACCATTATTCTCTTTAAATGAATAACCGTATTGCGATAGTCATAATCCAATCATGTCTATGCTCAACGCAAACACCAAATAACAATTATTCAGGTTTTAACACCAATCTCGATGGTAGAGGGAGCGTGCGATGCTTGATCATATCAACATTGGAAACACTTCCAACACATATCGTCAGCTCACCTTTAGCTAGTCTCCGTTTATTCCGTAGCTTTTATTTCGAGTTACTAACACTTAGCAACCGAACCGGTATCTAATACCCTGGTGCTACTAGGAGTACTAGTAAAGTACACATCAACACAATGTATATCCAATATACTTCTATCGACCTTGCCAGCCTTCTCATCTACCAAGTATCTAGGGTAATTCTGCTCCAGTGGTTGTTCCCTTTATTACAGAAGCACTTAGTCTCGGGTTTGGGTTCAACCTTGGGTTTCTTCACTAGAGCAGCAGTTGAATTGCCGTTTCATGAAGTATCCCTTTGTTCCCTTGCCCTTCTTGAAACTAGTGGTTTCACCAACCATCAACAATTGATGCTCCTTCTTGATTTCTACTTTCGCGGTGTCAAATATCGCGAATATTTCAAGGATCATCATATCTATCCCTAATATGTTATAGTTCATCACGAAGCTCTAGCAGCTTGGTGGCAATGACTTCGGAGAAATATCACAATTTCATCTGGAAGATCAACTCCCACTCGATCCAAGCGATTGTTGTACTCACACAATCTGAGCACAAGTTCAACAATTGAGCTATTCTCCCTTAGTTTGCAGGCTAAGAAAATCGTCGGAGGTCTTATACCTCTTGACGTGGGCACGGGCCTGAAATCCCAATTTCAGCCCTCGAAACATCTCATATGTTTCGCGACGTTTCAAAATGTCTTTGGTGCCTCAATTCTAAACCATTTAGCATTACGCACTGAACTATCATGTAGTTATCAAAATGTGTATGTCAGATGTTCGCAACATCCACAGATAACGTTCGAGGTTCAACACACTGAGCGGTGCATTAAGGACATAAGCCTTCTATGAAGCAATGAGGACAATCCTCAGTTTACGGACCTAGTCCGCATAATTGCTACTATCAACTTTCAACTAAAATTTCTCTAGGAACATAACTAAACAGTAGAACTGAAGCGCGAGCTACGACATCATTTGCGAAGACCTTTTGACTATGTTCAGGATAATTAAGTTCATCTTATGAACTCCCACTCAGATAGACATCCCTCTAGTCATCTAAGTGATTACATGATCCGAGTCAACTAGGCCGTGTCCGATCATCACGTGAGACGGACTAGTCATCATCGGTGAACATCTTCATGTTGATCGTATCTACCATACGACTCATGCCCGACCTTTCGGTCTCTTGTGTTCCGAGGCCATGTCTGTACATGCTAGGCTCGTCAAGTTAACCCTAAGTGTTTTGCATGTGTAAAACTGTCTTACACCCGTTGTATGTGAACGTAAGGATCTATCACACCCGATCATCACGTGGTGCTTCGAAACGACGAACTTTAGCAACGGTGCACAGTTAGGGGAGAACACATTCTTGAAATTGTAATGAGGGATCATCTTATTTACTACCATCGTTCTAAGCAAATAAGATGTATAAACATGATAAACATCACATGCAATCAAATAATAGTGACATGATATGGCCAATATCATATAGCTCCTTTGATCTCCATCTTGGGGCTCCATGATCATCTTGTCACCGGCATGACACCATGATCTCCATCATCGTGTCTTCTTGAAGTTGTCTCGTCATTTATTACTTCTACTACTATGGCTAACGCTTTAGCAATAAAGTAAAGTAATTACATGACGTTTAAGTTGACACGCAGGTCATAAATAAATAAAGACAACTCCTATGGCTCCTGCCGGTTGTCATACTCATCGACATGCAAGTCGTGATTCCTATTACAAGAACATGATCAATCTCATACATCACATATATCATTCATCACATCCTTTTGGCCATATCACATCACATAGCATACCCTGCAAAAACAAGTTAGACGTCCTCTAATTGTTGTTTGCATGTTTTACGTGGCTGCTATGGTTTTCTAGCAAGAACGTTTCTTACCCACGCAAAGACCACAACGTGATATGCCAATTGCTATTTACCCTTCATAAGGACCCTTTTCATCGAATCCGATCCGACTAAAGTGGGGGAGACAGACACCCGCTAGCCACCTTATGCAACTAGTGCATGTCAGTCGGTGGAACCAGTCTCACGTAAGAGTACGTGTAAGGTCGGTCTGGGCCGCTTCATCCCACGATGCCGCCGAATCAAGATAAGACTAGTAACGGCAAGCATATTGAACAAAATCAACGCCCACAACTACTTTGTGTTCTACTCGTGCATATAAACTACGCATAGACCTAGCTCATGATGCCACTGTTGGGGAATGTAGCAGAAATTCAAAATTTTCCTACGTGTCACCAAGATCTATCTATGGAGAGACCAGCAACGAGGGGAAGGAGAATGCATCTACATACCCTTGTAGATCGCTAAGCGGAAGCGTTCAAGTGAACGGGGTTGATGGAGTCGTACTCGTCGTGATCCAAATCACCGATGACCAAGTGCCGAACGGACGGCACCTCCGCGTTCAACACACGTACAGCCCAGTGACGTCTCCCACGCCTTGATCCAGTAAGGAGAGAGGGAGAGGTTGAGGAAGACTCCATCCAGCAGCAGCACAACGGCATGGTGGTGGTGGAGGAGCGTGGCAATCCTGCAGGGCTTCGCCAAGCACCACGGGAGAGGAGAAGGACTTGGGAGAAGGGGAGGGCTGCACCAGAACATTGGTATGGCTGCCCTCCCACCCCCCACATATATATAGGGGCAAGGGAGAGGGGGGGGGAGGCGCAGCCTTGGCCCTTCCTCCAAGGAAGGGTGCGGCTAGGAGGAGTCCCTCCTCCCCAAGGCACCTCGGAGGTGCCTTCCCCCTTTAGGACTCTTCCTTTCCTTATCCTTTGGCGCATGGGCCTCTTGGGGCTGGTGCCCTTGGCCCATATAGGCCAAGGTGCACACCCCTACAGCCCATGTGGCCCCCCGGGGCAGGTGGCCCCACCCGGTGGACCCCCGGGACCCTTCCGGTGGTCCCGGTACAATACCAGTGACCCCGAAACTTGTCCGGTGACCAAAACAGGACTTCCCATATATAAATCTTTACCTCCGGACCATTCCGGAACTCCTTGTGACGTCCGGGATCTCATCCGGGACTCGGAACAACATTCGGTAACCACATACAAGCTTCCTTTATAACCCTAGCGTCATCGAACCTTAAGTGGGTAGACCCTACGGGTTCGGGAGACATGCAGACATGACCGAGACATTCTCCGGTCAATAACCAACAGCGGGATCTGGATACCCATGTTGGCTCCCACATGTTCCACGATGATCTCATCGGATGAACCACGATGCCAAGGACTTAATCAATCCCGTATACAATTCCCTTTGTCTAGCGGTACGATACTTGCCCGAGATTCGATCGTCGGTATCCCGATACCTTGTTCAATCTCGTTACCGGCAAGTCTCTTTACTCGTTCCGTAACACATCATCCCGTGATCAACTCCTTGATCACATTGTGCACATTATGATGATGTCCTACGAAGTGGGCCCAGAGATACCTCTCCGTTTACACGGAGTGACAAATCCTAGTCTCGATTCGTGCCAACCCAACAGACACTTTCGGAGATACCTGTAGTGTACCTTTATAGCCACCCAGTTACGTTGTGACGTTTGGCACACCCAAAGCACTCCTACGGTATCCGGGAGTTGCACAATCTCATGGTCTAAGGAAATGATACTTGACATTAGAAAAGCTTTAGCATACGAACTACACGATCTTTGAGCTATGCTTAGGATTGGGTCTTGTCCATCACATCATTCTCCTAATGATGTGATCCCGTTATCAATGACGTCCAATGTCCATGGTTAGGAAACCGTAACCATCTATTGATCAACGAGCTAGTCAACTAGAGGCTTACTAGGGACATGGTGTTGTCTATGTATCCACACATGTATCTGAGTTTCCTATCAATACAATTATAGCATGGATAATAAACGATTATCATGAACAAGGAAATATAATAATAACTAATTTATTATTGCTTCTAGGGCATATTTCCAACAATTGCTAGTATCACTGATGATGTAGGGCTGAAGGAATTGTATATGACAGGCATGTACAAAAGCCTCAAAGGGCATCAGGCTCTTTGTGACGTGCTTAAGAAGCAGATCCTCAACAGGAACCCTAGGAAAGAGGGTATTGCCTTTGAGAGGAAAATCAATGCTGATGGGACCTACTGGAAACCTGAGCAGTATCCCAAAACCTCATGGGTTGCTGCAAAGGGACCTTCAGTGGATCCATCTACTTTATCTGGCTTTACATGTGAATCTTCATATTCTTCTGATGAGTCATTTGACTCCAATTATAAACTGTTCAAAACACAGAATGGTGAAGTATTTGCTAGATATGTTGGCACTAACTGCAGGAACGGTCCTCTTATGAAGAAAATCTGGGTTCCCAAAAGGTGCCCTAAAAATCTTTAGGTGAATGTCATCATGACACCACCTTTGAAGAATAGGAACCCCAGATTAAATTCTTCATATGGGGAAATGCAAAACGGTGCTCGGGCTCATCTGCTCCTGAAATCACAACCGCACAACTGACTTGGGATAGGTGATCTGCACTATATTTGGCAGTGTATTCTGAGTGTATTTTGATTTTTGGTGGCTGCCATGTGAAAGCATTGATCATGGTGGAGCCCACTGAACAAGGCATCACCTCAATGCTGCCTGGCCGCATTTATTAAAAATCTGGAACACCATTGAACGAATGCATACTTTCTGCTAGTGTTAGAGCCCTGGGTTACATCTCTCTCCACAGTTTGACGTCTTTGGCGATTTTTTGTTACTCTATGAATTCGGACATGAGCAGACCATATCATAATTAAGAGGAAAGAGTTCTGACAGTACAATCTATTACTGGTTTCAAGGAAAACAAGGCTCATATTTTTCACTATGAGACAGGCACAAATGCATAACTGACACCAATAAAGCATGATTTACGAGCACAGGTGCAAGTTTTGCAGCGCATAACCAGTACAGAAGATTAAGAGTACAACCAAATTCAACATTCTTTGTAAAAGTTGTAAGCCTCATGTAGCACATTCGAGAGCACAATTTTGAGAACCATTACAAGCCAATCCAGTTAGCAGCACAAACACACGATTAATGCCTCCAACTAGCTAGTTACCGCACACTACAAGGGCCTCCTTTTGCATCATCGAAATACAAATGTCCAAATCAATAAAGCATCAATCAACTAACCATAGTTTACACTTTTTCATCACGAATAATTAAACAATGTCTGCTTAACAAGAAAAGCAAGAGTGATCCACCACAGCAGAACTCTACAAAAATAATTTGCACCGCAGATCGAAAGATCAACATAAACAAAAATAAATGATTAATAATGCACGCATCAGTTGATCGTTCACGAGGAAAAATCTAAGGAATAGAAAACGGCATCAGTGAGTGCAAAGCAAAACAAGTTCTTGCATTAAAAATAGATCTTGCAAGAATGAGTTAAAACACAAGTAGGCTAGGCTACCAGCAGAGAGAAGAAAACTTGGCATCAAGCCATCAACCATCCCAGCTTGCCTCCAGCGTGCTCACAACATGGCGAACTTCGGAGAACATGGCGGTTTGGCAGCGCCGGTGTGTATGAAGACCATAGTTCCAGTGGCTGCTGGAGAGAGCTGATTTGGGCAGGGGAGCTTGGGAAGGACAGGAACATGATGTCGCCGTCATCGAACAAGGGCGTGCGTGCCCTCCAAGATCGGGTAGAGTACCTCACCGCTGCAGATCTTGAGGCGTCGATCGCTAGAAAAAGTGGATCCAGGGCATGGGAGCTCGATAGAGACGGAACGGGAGGTGCTGATCTGGCTGCGAATTTCATGGTGAGCTTGAGGAGCTCACCGTCGCTGGATCTTCGCCGGGGCCGGCCTCCCCTGGTCGCCGTAGGAGAGAAGGATCGAGAGGATGGAGGATGCGGGGGGGAGGGGGGCCGGGGGACAGCGTGCGGGGGTGGAGATATTCTGTGTGGGGTTTTGGTACTGTATCACTCAGGTACAATTGTATTCGCATGTGTATTTCAAAATCGTATGTATGGCCAAAATATTAATCGTCACAAATCCCAAGCCAACACATACCGCTCAGATTCCAGAAGCATCTGGGCTCGGGAGCCATTTAGCTGCTCTCCTTCATATGGACCAAACTCCTCACATGGATCAAATTCCTCAAAAGGATCAAAGTCCTCATATAAACATCATCGTGCTAACCGTCTGTTTCACAGGGAAGATCTAAGGATTATGGATATGTGCATTATTCTTCAAATCATTATGTTCATAAGTCCTCGAAGAATTTCTCTGCTTACTCTTAAGCTTACCCTAACCCCTCTTATGTGAAACGAAGTGGATTGGCATCTATGTCACCTTTCTCTTACGGAGCCCGCAGAATGATGAACTCTTTGCCACCCCTTCAGATGTGGGTGGTGAAGAAAAAGAACTAATCTCTTATGCAGGATCTGGTCTCCAAACAAACTTAATCGTCTGAAGAATTTGCTGGAGACCTGAATGTGCTGGAAAGGACCCAAGCTAATCATGAAGAAATGAATTTTCATTTCTCACGTCCTCATACTGCTTTATCTGTTCTATTGCTTGATGAAATTGATCTGATGAAATTGATACCATATTCTTCACTGCTGAAGTATATGAGTTCGTAAATTGCATTGCTACCGTAATTTTGAGGAACTCCAGCTTCTGATTTTTGCGAAGCTGGGCCAGCGCTGCTCCTTATCTCCACGATATTTGCACTGTCTAGAACTCGTTTCCGCGGAGCCAGCCTCTCGGAGCGGAGCAGTTCAGCCGGCTTCTCAGAGCGATTTTTGGAAGCCAGCTCCTGGAGAGCTTCCGAACGGAGCCTAAATCACATATTCCTCCATCTCATAGTATAAAGCGGATTTTGAAAAGAAAAGAAATAAGTCAAACTTTGCAAGCATTGATAAAATTTATAGAAACATATATCAACATCTAGAATAACAAATCAATGACATAGTAAGATTAATCATGAAATACACCTTCATGTGATATGTGTTTCGTATCATTGATATATATATGTGATTTTCTCAATTAATTTTTTTAAATAAATGAAAACTTGACTTTTTGTGAAACCAATGTGTGCATTGTATTAGAGTAGGGAGTGAGGCGTTTTGGAGGCTGAGGTCCATGCAGCACTTTATTTTTTGAAAATTTTAAAATTCAAACTTTTCGGTTTCAAAAAAATCTGAAAAATATATGCAAGTAGAGAGAGATGAAATGTATATGTGTGTAAAAAAATCAGGATGAAATACCTTGGAATGCGATTTGTGCAAAAAAAAGACAAATTCATGGACTTTGAGGATGAATAGTATCATGTGTCGAAAAGCCTCACATTTGTTTTTCTTTTTCTTTGCAAGCCCTCATTTTAAGGTGGATGAACTAATAAAACCGAAGAATACAATAAAACCGTGGGCTTGCCTTTTCGTCCACAACCCTTGTTTCAATGCCATGGAGCTCAGCCTCCAAAAGGCATTTTCGGAGAATGCAGGTGAACCAATAAAACCGTGAGTTGGCCTTGCTTTCGTTCCTCCCCTCGGCGGACCGCACAGCTCACCGGTACTTGTCACGTCCAAACCGAAGAGGACAGCTCACCGGCTTCGCGCCAAATAAGCACGCCCGCGCGGCCGAGAGAATTGACCGCCCTCCGCTCCACCCATGTCCATGCAAGAATAAACAAGCAAGCAAACCAACAAACTTGAGGGCGAAATACATATTCCCACGAGAACAACGTGCAAATATGTACGGCGCTTTGATCGGCTCACGTGCCCGACGTGATGCTGCACAGTGTAGCTAGCAGCTGGCAGTTACCGTTGGTCATCGAGCTATGGTGAACGGCGGATGATTGATTACGGCGGCGGGTTAAAAGCTTTGGTGAGCCGGTCGCGAATGATCGATAACTGCGGCGGAGACGGGTGGCGGTAGTAGTAGTAAGTATCTCAATATCTCATCTCTGGTGGGAGACTGACCGGCCGGACGAAGGCAGCCTGCAGTGTGCCCCCCGATCGCCGTGCGATACGCTCAACGTCAGAACGTGGGCCGCGTGAGAAAGGTCAGGTCGAGGTACAGTTCGGGGACGTGGTAGATGCCTGGACGGACGGGATCCTCTGCGGCACCCGGTGGCGGAAGGAGTAGAGAGTGTGGTGCGGTGTGGTGGTGGCGCGCGGAGGCAACGCTTTCCTCCCCACCTCCGTCAACAGTTGCTGAGCCTGGGTTGGAAATCTCGGCCGTCGGCTTCTCTTTGGCCCTTGCTACGTGCTCTTCCACACGCGCCAAAACGACTCGGCCACAGTCGCAGTCGCACATATACGTACAACAACTGTGCTGCTCGACTCCCTTGAAGAAAAGAAAAAAGTTGCCCGTGCGGTGCGCGGCAACCACAGTGCGACCATGCATCCAGGGGCTGCCCTCGGAGCCAGGCGTAGCCACATGCATCCAGGGGCTGCATCCCCTGATATTGGTAACTCATGTACATGTACGCATGTACGCGCGTGCGGGTCCGACGCTTCCTCCTCCGTATCTAGTACTAAAATCCGAGACAAGTAATTCGGAACAGAGGAAGTACCTACGTACGTGCATCCAGCATTATTACCGGAGGACATGCATCTTTAAGCTCGGCAAGGTAGGTATAGTGCGTGTTGCCGTTCGGAGCGAGAGTGATCACCCCTCCATCCGCTGTCCTTTTCTTAGGCATGCTAGCTATCAAGACGTCCAATGATCACACACACACACACATCCATGGGATTCACGGCCTGTACCGTTCGTGGTTCATGCCGCAACAATAATGCATGCACGACGCCACAGGTATCGCACAGTTGCACACACACACACACCGGGCGATCGACGACCGTACACCTAACCCGGATCCTTCAGCTGGCATACCACCGGGGGAATAATCGAGTGTGGTGGTGATGACATTGACACGGTACATGTACACACACATGTAGTGATACCGCCGGCCAGTACTGCTCCCTTCTTCTGCTTTTGGGGTTAATTGAGCGCATACTGTACAAGCACGAAGCTTTCGGTACGTACTTTGTACTACTAGTTGTACAGGCATGCATCCATTGGTCGATCCAAGGACCGGGTGTACTTATGATTACTCGCTTTCTCGCTCTGAGTTTACGACCGTTGCTGACAGCAGGAAGAGGAATCCCCCCGTTATTTTTGGCCGGTGACATGTGGGTACTTTGAACAGTTTTTCCTGGAAAAAGAAAAGAAAAAAAGCCCAAGTGTATGAACAGTCTGACTGGACATGTGCTGCGCCGGCCACCCCTCCCGGTCGAAGCGAAGAAGGCAACGAACCTTCTCCCTCCTGTTCATTCCCATGCCGACGCCGATGCATGTCGGTGGCCTCCACCTCGAGAGCGGTGACCGTCGCCGTCCGTGGCGAGTCGCTTGCGTAGCGTGTGGACTGTTCCGAAACAAAAGGGTGGTCTGGAAAACGCGCCCTGCTATGTTTGTTAATCACTAGGGTGGTGACGTTACCACTAGCACAGCAGTAAACAATCGCTCTCTCGCTCCCGAGGATGACTCATTGAGATCGGTAAACTACGCTAATCTCAAATGGACGCACTCTGTCAGCAGTGTAGTAGTAAGAGAGAAGAGATGCATGGGGACCTGTAAACTGCAGGTGAAACGTGGACTGATGCCGTGCTCGATCTCAATGAGTCATCCTCATTGAGATCTCGGTTAATCAACTGGCGCCATAGGTAGCTCGGAGACGCGGCATCATCGTTAATCATCAAATTAACCGAGACGAGGTCCACGAGGAGCGCCCGCACGTGAGTGACGGGCGGACGGGTGTGAAGCGTCAGTGGCCGACCTCGTGCCAGACTGCAAGTCGAGTCGGGCGGGGCAGCAGCCCGGAAGAAACGCCGACGCCTCGTTCTTGTCGTGCCCGCGCCGACGCCGGCCTCGGCACGCACTCGTACACCGGAAGGGACACGCCCCTGCGCCCGCGGGTGCCTCTGGCGTCCGTCAGCTCTTCATTGACGACCGTTTGGTCCCGCGTGTCACCAAATTTCTACTACAACGGTAGTACGTGCTAGGATCATTCGTGCACGCAGTACATACACTCCCGCTGTCGACACTACGGGGCTCTACTCTAGTGCTGCAGCGAATGATGAAAGGGTCTCTACGGGTGGCCTCAGGTCTCGACCGTATCGGACAGGACGCGGCAACCACCGGCGCCCACAAAGCACACTTGGTGCGATAGCCTACATCCACATAGGATGGATTACCAGTGCATCCCATGCATGATGAAGCGATCCGGCAGGCAAACGCTGGTGGGCTGGGAGATGCGTGCGACTGTGCATGCTGCTGAACGATGCTGCTGAGCAGAATCTACATATCATCACTTTCCGTGTCAGCCTTTCTCGGCCCCCCCTTTCATGGCGAAAGCGTTTCCCATCTTTTCAATCGGCGGTGGATACATGACGCATGGAACCATGATGTGGACCGGCGAGCCCATCTATGATCCATGAAATCTCTCTCTCTCTCTCTCTCTCCCCCGGCGGGCCTTGCGTCGTAACCAAAACAAAAGAGGAAGGGGGAGGCCACCTCTACCTGCTCCGTCAGACATTAGCGTCTGCGCTTGTGCGCGCGTGGGTTGTTCCTTTTGTTTGGTCCCTTTGCTCCGTCGATTGGACCCTTTGTTAACTGCCCGTGTCATCTGTGGTGGATTGTGTCAAGGCTTACTTACCTCGCATGCATGCATGACTGACTGTTGTTTCTTTGGTCGTTTTCAGGGGTGAGTTTTCACAAAAGCGGAGTTATTCCCCCGTCTAATCGTTAGCAAGCGCGTAAAAGGCAAATGGCACGATCAGCTGATATTTACATCCTACTTAATCCCAGGGAAATCGGTTGTGATGATGATGTGGTCGATTCGATCATGGGGACATAGGAGGGGGTTGGCCCGGGAACGGCTGATGAAACGCAGGAATCAGCGGAGGGCGACACTCCGGTACCAGTCACTGTGGGTTGTTGCTTGCACCGAGTACTACATCACATACATGGCCTCTCAAGTGTGTTAGACTGTATTTACATGTGTATATTGTAACGTTGTATACCACCTCATTATATATATATGTGATAGGCCACCCCTAGAGGGTTGTGCCGGTTCCCCCCAAAGCCTATTGTCTTACATGGTATCACGCTAGGTTACGTCCGCTTCCGCCTAAAAACCCTAAACCGCCGCCGCCGCCGCCGCCGCCGCGCCCGCCGTCGCCGTCGCCCGACTGCTATGACGTCCGCCGCTGCGTCCGGCTCCACCGCCACCGGTTTTCTGCCGGCCTCCCTCGCGGCACTTCTCTCGAGGCCGCTGGATGCTGCCTCCCTTCAGGCGCCGATCAGGACACGGAGCGTCGGCTCCCTCTTCGCGCTCCCGCCGGCTGCTACTTCGCCCGGGCAGGCGCTTGTGGCCCACACCGCCGCCGCCCCGTCAACCGCGGCTGTCGCGCCCTCGGCCACTGCGCCGCTTGTGGCGGAGGACGTCGCGCTGGCAGGCTTCGCGGCGTCAACCGCGGCCATCGCGCCCTCTGTCACCGCGCCGGCTGCCCCTCTGACTGTCTCCACGGTGGTCTCACCTCAGCCAGTCTCCTCGATGGGATCGCAGCCGCCGCCGCTGTTTCACTTCGGCCATCTCATCACCATCAAGTTGTCGTCGGACAATTACATCTTCTGGCGCGCGCAGGTTCTTCTGCTTCTTGGGAGTCACTATCTGCTTGGCTATGTCGACGGCTCTCTCCCTTGCCCTCCTGCGCTGGTTGACAGCGTGCACGGTCCGGTCTATAATCCGGCTCACCGTGTCTGGACAGGGCAGGATCAGGCGAACCTCTCCTCCATCCAGGGGTCGCTCTCTCCGGCCGTTGCTGGGCTTGTTGTCTTCGCCAAGACGTCCCACGAGGCATGGACTATTCTTGAGCGCTCGTTTGCGGCACAGTCGCAGGCTCGTGTATCTGGGCTCCGTCGCCAACTTGGGGAGTGTCAGAAGCTTGACTCCACCGCCACTGAGTTCTACAACAAAGTCAAGAGTCTCGCCGACACGCTGGCCTCCATTGGACAGCCCCTCACCGACTCCGAGTTCAACTCGTTTATTGTCAATGGTCTTGATGAGGAGTATGACGCCCTAGTCGAGATCATCAATGAGAGGGGCAACTCCACGCCCATGCCAGCACACGAGGTCTTTTCACGCCTCCTGCTTACTGAGCAACGAGCCGAGACGCGCCGATCCAGGGGCAACGGCGCCCTCTCGGCAAACGCCGCCACCAAGGGTGGTCGCTCCTCTGCTTCATCCAGGGCTCCTTCGGGGCAGTCACCACCACCCGCCTCGGCCCCTCCTCCTACTGCGACGCTACCAGGGGCTGGCGGTCCACGTGTGTGCCAGCTTTGTGGTCGCGATGGGCACTGGGCCTCGAAGTGTCACAAGCGCTTCCAGCGGGGTTTTCTTGGTCTCGGCAATGACGGGAAAGATACACGCAACTTTGCTCGTCAGGTCGCCATGGCTGATCGTCCGCCGCCGCAGAAGCCACAGGGACACACTCAGTCCTACTCCATTGATCCTCACTGGTACATGGACTCTGGGGCGACAGAGCACCTGACCAGTGAGATGGGGAAGCTTCACACTCGTGAACCCTACCATGGCTCCGACAAGATCCACACCGCCAATGGAGCAGGTATGCACATCTCTCATATTGGTCAAGCATCACTTCTCACTAGACATGCCAATAGGAGTCTTCAACTTCGCAATGTTCTTCGAGTTCCATCTGTGACACGTAATCTTCTTTCAGTTCCTAAACTCACTCGTGATAATAATGTGCTTTGTGAATTTCATCCTTTTGATCTTTTTATTAAGGATCGGGGCACGAGGGACATTCTTCTTAGTGGGCGGCTCTGCCAAGGTCTCTATCGTCTGGAGCATCCTGGCGTCGCTCGCGTTTTTAGTGGAGTTCGGGTATCTCCGTCACAGTGGCATGCTCGTCTTGGTCACCCGGCCACACCTATTGTCCGGCATGTTTTGCGTCGTCATGAGCTTCCTAGTGTGTCTAGTAATAAAGATGTAGCAGTGTGTGATGCTTGTCAGCAGGGGAAGAGTCATCAACTTCCTTTTTCGGAGTCCAGTCGTGAGGTGAAACATCCTTTAGAACTTGTGTTTTCAGATGTATGGGGTCCTGCTCAGACTTCTGTTAGTGGTCATAATTACTATATCAGTTTTGTTGATGCTTACATCCGCTTTACCTGGCTTTATCTTATCAAACGTAAATCTGATGTGTTTGACATTTTTGTTCAGTTCCAAAAACATGTTGAACGCCTTCTCAAGCACAAAATTGTTCATGTTCAGTCGGACTGGGGTGGCGAGTATCGCAACCTCAACTCCTTCTTTCAGTCGCTTGGGATCACTCACCGTTTAGCATGTCCACATACACATCAGCAGAATGGTTCAGTAGAACGTAAGCATCGTCACATTGTTGAAGCTGGTCTGACTCTTTTGGCCCATGCATCTGTTCCGTTTCGTTTTTGGAGTGATGCTTTCACCACTGCATGTTTTCTCATCAATCGTACTCCCACTCGTGTTTTGAATATGAAGACTCCCATTGAAGTTCTCCTTAATGAACAACCGGACTACACCTTTCTCAAGGTGTTTGGGTGTGCTTGCTGGCCCCATCTCCGTCCATATAACAAGCGTAAGCTCGAGTTTCGTTCCAAGAAGTGTGTTTTTCTTGGTTATAGCTCTCTTCATAAAGGATACAAATGTCTTCATGTGCCCACTAATCGTGTCTACATTTCTCGGGATGTTGTGTTTGATGAGCATGTTTTTCCCTTTGCCAAACTCCCTGTGTCCACTACCGAGCCACCTGTCATGCATTCATCCTCTGTTGCTTCTGACCAATTTGATGATGTTGCATATTCTCCTCTATTGTTGCCTAACCATGGTGCAGGCACTGGTCGTGGGGCTCGTTTGGAGATTCTGGAAGTGCCATCTTCCTCTTCGTCGCCATCGCCTTCATCCTCGGCACCTTCTGTTGTGCATGAGGAGCACATGGCGCCCCTGCATGGCCTCGGTTTCCGTGCTCATGCACGGCCGATCGACGTCCTGGCCTGGTCGCCTCTGGCTTCTGGGCTGCCTTCGCCATCGTCGCGCCCTGCAACCCCGCCGACTGGGCCGGTCCCCGTCTCGCCCAGGGCGTCGGGGCAGTCATCACTAGGCCTGGCCTCGCCCGCCCCTGCCTCGCCCAGGGTGTCTGGGCCCTTCTCACCAGGGCCGGCCTCGCCTGCTCTCGCCTCGCCAAGGCCGTCTGGGCCGGTGTCACCGGAGCTGGCCTCGCCCACTCTCGGTTCGCCCATGGCCTCTGAGCCCCTGTCGTCGGGCCAGTCTTCGCCATGCAGCCCAGAGTCGTCTGTCCCGAGCTCGCCTGAGGTGATTCCTGCATCTCCGGCGACCGTCACGTCTCCGTCACCTTCGCCTTCGCCGGCTCCTGCTGCTGCTCTACGTCCACATACGCGCAGTCGGAGTGGCATTTTTCAGCCTAAGCAACGTCACGATGGCACCAACGGCGTGCATGTCTGCTGCTCTCGCAGATCCATCCTCTGAGCCACGCACGTATCAAGCTGCTATGCGCATTCCTCATTGGAGAGAGGCCATGGAGCAGGAGTATCAAGCGCTTCTTCGCAATCAGACATGGACTCTTGTTCCTCCACAATCACGGGTAAATGTCATTGATTCCAAATGGGTTTTCAAAGTGAAGAGGCATTCTGATGGGTCCATTGAGCGCTATAAGGCTCGTCTGGTTGCTCGTGGTTTTCGACAGCGTTTTGGACTTGACTATGAAGACACCTTCAGTCCAGTGGTCAAGCCTACTACCATCAGACTTCTTCTCTCTCTGGCTGTTACTCGAGGTTGGTTTCTTCGTCAGCTTGATGTTCAAAATGCTTTTCTTCATGGTGTCTTGGCGGAGGAGGTTTACATGCGCCAGCCTCCGGGTTTCTCTGATCCGGATCGCCCTGATCATCTCTGTCGTCTGTCCAAGGCAATTTATGGTCTGAAGCAGGCTCCTCGTGCTTGGCATGCTCGTCTTGCAATGGCTCTTCGTGCTCATGGTTTTGCATCATCAACTGCTGACTCCTCATTGTTTCTTCTTCAAAGGCCTGAGGTTACTATGTACTTGTTGGTCTATGTAGATGATATCATTTTGGTCAGCTCCTCCCAGTCGGCTGCTACTGCGCTTGTTCGCTCACTTGGTGCAGATTTTGCGGTCAAGGACCTTGGGAAGTTTCATTACTTTCTTGGTGTGGAGGTTACTTCTCGTGCTGCTGGCCTTGTTATGACGCAGAAGAAGTACTCTCTGGATTTGTTGCAGCGAGTTGGGATGCTTAAGTGCAAACCGACGACTACACCCATGTCTACCACTGATAAGCTCAATGCTGTTGATGGTGTGCTTCTTTCTTCTTCTGATGCGACAGGAGTATTGTTGGTGGGCTCCAGTACTTGACGATCACGCGACCAGACATTTTCCTATGTTGTTAACCGAGTTTGCCAGTATCTGCAGTCACCCCGTGACACTCATCGGTCTGCTGTTAAGCGGATTTTACGCTATATTCGTTTCACGGTGGCTCATGGTTTGCATATTCGGCCGTCTGACTCTGGTTGTCTTTCAGCATATTCTGATGCAGACTGGGCTGGCAATCCGGATGACAGGCGATCCACGGGGGGTTATGCTGTCTTCTTTGGCTCTAACCTGATTGCCTGGAGTGCTCGGAAACAGGCTACTGTCTCGCGTAGCAGTACTGAGGCTGAGTATAAGGCTGTGGCCAATGCCACATCAGAGATCATCTGGGTACAGTCCTTGCTTCAGGAGTTAAGTATACCCCAATCACAGCCTCCTGTTCTTTGGTGTGATAACATCGGTGCTACATACCTTTCTGCAAATCCGGTATTCCATGCCCGAACGAAACACATTGAAGTTGACTATCACTTTGTGCGTGAACGTGTCTCCCAGAAGCAACTACAGATCAAGTTTATTTCTTCCAAGGATCAACTTGCTGACATCTTCACCAAGCCATTGCCTTTGCCACAGTTTGAGACTTGCAGGCGCAATCTTACCCTTCTAGATTCATTAGAAAGTGGCTAAGATTAAGGGAGGGTGTTAGACTGTATTTACATGTGTATATTGTAACGTTGTATACCACCTCATTATATATATATGTGATAGGCCACCCCTAGAGGGTTGTGCCGGTTCCCCCCAAAGCCTATTGTCTTGCAAAGTGGAGTGCCACTCGGGTATGTATCTCCCTCGACCATTATTTCTGAATCCACGAATACGTCTAAATAATTGCGGAATGAGGACAAGGCGTATCATGGTATAGTCATGCGCAAACAAGCCATGCCATGTGCGCCTACGCCTAGCTAGCATATATACATACACGCCGAATCAAAATGACAGGCCAACTTTCCGCGTTTAATAATCATGTCTACGCATAGATGCGTACACATACTACTACTTTGCAGATCAAGTGGGTGGCGGAAAAGCGGCAGATTCCGTCGCAGAAACTCGTAGTGTGCCATGAGCTTGAGCTGAGGCTATGTCTGGGATGACCTCTCCGCTTTAAGGCTTTATTAAGCACGCAATCTGTCCTCCTCCGCTCTCAGCTCTGTTCTCAGTCTGCAGCAGTGATCTGACCTCACGGTGCACCGCAGCGTATAGCTCGGGTCAGTGGCAGATCGAGTGAGGTGTTTTCAGGTCGGCAGAGGTATTATACGAGGGCAAAAGATGGATGGGTGCACCGACACGGGCACGTACGATCGATAGTTGCCTGCTTGATTTCCGTGCTCCGGTCTCTGAAGGTGTAATTTTGAGTCGTTTGATTACCCATGCTTCGGGAGATCAACGAGAGACTAGCCATGGACCGTGGATGGGCTGGCTGGCTTCTCCGGATCGGCTACCTCATCACCTTCAACGTGATTGTCCTCGCCCTTTTTCGGAGCTGAGGTGGTGGGTGGCCTCGTAGGACGAAGCACTTGCCTTGATCCCCCGAAGTATAATGTGTTTTCGTTGGTCCGTCGGTCTATGACAATCTACTTATAACCACGGCGACTTCAGCACACGAGGCACGGAAACGCTTCCAGAAATGCTCGAGCACAAGTAGCGAACCGATAACATAGTTTCGGCACCGACTTTGGCTGCGCCCCGTTCGTTTCCGTCGCTTTTCTCTTGAGATGAGAGGATTTTTGTTGCTTTCCGTCGTGCTTCCTGCTCCATCCATCCATCCATCGTCCATCACGAGGAATAATATCAGGCAGCATGGCACGGACCGTTGCCTGCATATCCTCCATCCCGCCGATTTTGATCAATCAGTCGGCACGTTTTTATCATCATTCCTCTTGTTTTCTTCTGATTTTCAGCTTTCAGTGAGCGAGTGCGGCACACTTTTCTGTCTCCGCATAAAAAAAAGGGTGACGCTCCTTACGGTTCACAGGTCGCTTTGCAATCCCTTCCTCATCAAGTGGAACGGCGGTACTGTTGCAATCTCATTCGTTCATGTATCAATGATACATCACCATCATGTTCAGAAAACAACAAAAATGTTCAGAAAACAAACAGGAAGAAAGAAGGAACAAACGGAGCAAGTTCTTGCCAAATTGCATCAAGACAGTAAAATTCATCAGTCCTGAAACTTGAGGAAAACTTCCAAATACAAGCAGTCCAACAGATCCAGATGCATACAGTTCCCAAGGACTGTTCAAGGTAAAACAACAGGCAGTCAATAACATCCTCCGAGCCAACGACACTACCACATTACACGACATATAGAACTTAACTTTACACGGGCTAATCATATATGTACACTGACATGGATGGAGCACAACAACACAGCCCTACTACTTCAGCTCGGCTCAGCTCTGCTAGGCACAGATTAGTGCGGGGGGCACGATACTACTACGGAGGGGGATAAATTTAACAACAAACAACGAAAAACGGGGGCCAAGTCACGACGACGATGACAAGGATGAAGAAGACGATCTGTATGTTGTTGATGGTGCTGTGACAGATATTGTAAGATGTATGTATATCATGCCACTCTTGCTAGGGCGGTCTTGGTCTAGAAATCTGTCTTCAGGAGCTTGGATACTGGCTTCACGTTTATTAAACCAAAGGGAATTGGTTGCTCCACCTGAATGTAGTCCTTCGTCGACAGGACCTGTCAATGGAGCAGAGCACGTAAGTACTGGCGGCCTGTGATGGGTGGTACGATCCCATGCGACGCAGGGTTCAAACAACCAGACTCGGCACAAGAGCGTTGGGGATCTAGTTTGAGAGATGTTACAGAACGGGACTATTCAAAGGCATGGTGCTAGCAGGCATGTTCATGGAAGATGCTGAATGTGAAATGCCATGTTTAATGGAGACGTAACTACAAAATGCGGCCTACTTGCCTGCACACGCCTTTTTCTACAATGGGTAAAAATGCACTAGCGTCAAGCAAAACAAGGCACAAGGACCATGAAGTGGAACTGATGACGTACCAAGGTCTCGAAGAACATCCTTGAGGCTTCTTTCCGAGACTTTCCATTTACCAGATGATCAATGACAACATTCTTTCTCCCCCGACCAGACTCTTCATCGAACAGAGTCTTGAGATATCTTGCAACACCCCTGGCATAGGAATAAATAGCAACACACGGTGAAAAAAACTGGGAAAGGTCTGAACGCAAGTCTGAAGGAATTAAAATCAAGTCCATCCGTACTTGGTACGAGAAGACCAGCCACTAAGTGCATCATGAGACTGGAATTCGTCAGGATTTGGCTCATCGTCATCATCATCGAGATCAATTGCCTCATCAAAGTCCCCATCATCATCATAGGGTAGAAAATCTGAAACGATATACAGTATAACTATGTCAAATGCTTAATAAATCTCTCGCAGCATAAGACCAACATAGTAAGCACATGATTGGGAAGAACTTGATGTACTATAATATTAGTTAACAATATGAATTTGGACCCCGGCTGCAACATTTATGAATCCAGTGACACAGGAAAAAAGGTGTCATGAAGATAATACATGGGACATGCTTTTTCTGATACATTTACAGATGACCGGCAACCATAATGAATCCACACCATGCTAGGGTACAAATTCATTGTTCTTATCTGGACAGAAGAATTACCTGCGTCAACACCATGAATTGCACTTCCAAAATCCTGTAATTTAAACCAAATACCAATTATGATCTGGCTTTAATGGCAATGAAATAAAACAGTGCATACAGTTGCATTGCAAGATGTGCCAGAAGCGGCCAGTAGAACACATAGCAGTTATAGAAACAAAGCATTCCGAAAGCGTGTATAATAGTACAAACTTCTAGGTGGACTTACACTGCATTCCTTAAGTGCAAAGTCATGCCCAGTGTGGTCCATGTCCGTGAAGTCATGCCCCATGTTGTCCATGTCCGTGAAGGATCCTGCATTGTTTCCTTGCAAGCCAGAATTTTCTCCCATCGCCGACACAGCATTCTCATCCTCTGTTGGTTGAGGAAAACCAGAGGCATGTTCAGTGAATTCCAGTCCAGTAACCTCAGAAGTGGGCATCTCCTTATCCTCAAAAGTATTAATATCACTGCGAACAATGTCACTCAATTCCCCTTCCCGGGCGTCCACTGCTTGCGCACAAGCTGGACCAGAACTATGCAAAGCAACATCTGGAGCATCTGTTATAGTAGCAGAATCATGGGTTATGTCATCTTGCACAAAGAGAGGTGTATCAGCATTTGTATTCCTCTGCATATCTGCTGAAGCATCTTGATGGCAATCCTTATCCAGTGTATCAACATGAGCAGTAATGTTTGCAGCAGCATTTGTTTCGTCAACAAGTGGGATTTCTTTCCCGTCACCAAACTCAGTTACTTTTTCAATGTTGTTATCACGTTCATCAGATGGCATTTGCAAACCAAATGCAGCTGTAGCATCAACTGCATCAGTTGCTTCTTGTGGTGTAGCATCTAATTGAGCACCATCTGGTAGTCCCATATGAAGTTGGTGATCAAGAGCTGCACTGTCATTTGCACCAGAGATGCCAGCGTTGTGAGCTCCATCTGGTAGTCCCAGATCAAGAGCTGCAGTGTCATTTGCACCAGAGATACCAACGTTGTGAGCTCCATCTGGTAGTCCCATATTTAGTTGGTGATCAAGAGCTGCACTGTCATTTGCACCAGAGATGCCAACGTTGTGAGCTCCATCTGGTAGTCCCATATTTAGTTGGTGATCAAGAGCTGCACTGTCATTTGCACCAGAGATGCCAACGTTGTGAGCTCCATCTGGTAGTCCCATATTCAGTTCGTGATGAAGAGCTGCACTGTCCTTTGCACCAGAGATGTCAACATTGTTGGTATCTGGTAGCACCATATGAAGTTGGTGATCATGAGCTGCACTTTCCTCTGCACCAGAGATGCCAGCATTGCTGTAATCTGCTCGGATAGTTTCAGACATGTCTACTTGTCCTTGCGGTTCCCTGTTATGTACGGTGAATTGAGAAACAGACTCATAGGTTCGATAGTGTAAACCGTTCAGGTCCTTGTGCATACCTAATTGGGAAGCAAAACATCCATGAGTAAGGGAAACATGGAATTAACAAGAGAATACTATAGAATAATACTACTCCCTCCGTCTCGGTTTATAGGGCGTGCGCGTAGTTCTAAGTCATCCATTTGACTAACTAAATATGAGTTATATATCACAAAAAGTATATCACTGGATTCTTAAGCGGATGTAGTTTCTAAACATATATTTTTCATCACATATAATACATATAAAGCTAGTTAAATTCTCAACCTAGAATGACGTGCATGCCATGTAAACCGAGACGGAGGAAGTAAGATGGTAAGAGTAATAGACCAATTAACTCTGCTTAATTTGCTTCCTCTGGGGAGACAAAAGAGGATACAGAAAATCAAAAACAATTTAGAGAACTTACAGGAAAATATAGGCTCGCGGAATATATCATCTTCAAGTGAACCTTTCTCGATCATCCATATTTCAGTACGGGTGCATGGAGCCTTTCTACGGATGCGCCTTATATCCTCGGTACTAATCAACTGCTGCCGTATAATACTGGAGAAGGGAAGAGTCAATAAGTAAGCTAACAGTAGAACATTACTTGGACGAAATGATCTGTACTATTCAGTGATTGTATATTCTATGTGCATATTACAGTGGAATTGTACGCTGAAGAATGACAGTCTGATAAAGAAAGGTAGCAATAGCACACTTGTGAAGGTGCAATAGCTTGGCAAGAACATTTCTTACAGGAGTTGCAATCTCAAAAGCATGCCATAATTTCTCCACTACTCGCCCAATGACAAGAATGTCATAATAAGAAAACCTTAAAGAAAAGTGCAGCATGTTTTCTTTAAAAGAAAGAAACAAAAATTATACAAAGAATTTCTTGAAATGGTAAGAGGTGCAAGAATTAACAGGTTTATCGCACTGAGGAGAATGATGAATGTTTTACTAGCAATGGTCTTTGTTTCTACTACAGCTGATTAAGACAAGAATTAAGTTAAGGATCCAAGGAAAGATCATCATATTCATTTTGGACCAGGAAGGAAGTGACGGTAACAAAAGAAGGATACAACAATACGTTTTGAAAGGATAGTCACACAGTTTCCACAAACAAGTTCTTTAGAGGCAGGCAATGAAGCATATACGTACTCAGCATGTATAACCATGGCATCATCCATTTTCACTCTTCTCTTGGGTGTCCTGGTCTTGGGTGTCAATGCGGTCTTCGGTGTCAACCTTTGGCGTTTTGAAGTTGATGCATTAGGTGGTAATGGAGTTGAATCAAGCACCAATCCAGGGGTTCTTCTACCAACTAATACAAAAAGATGTAATTAGGCAACACAGGAAGATGATGCAACAAAAATCTGAGGATTAAATTATCCATACCTAAAATGGATGCCAGTATATCATCATCGTTAGGAATAGCATCAGTGGTTCTTTGACCATCTGGTGTGCTGGACAAATTTTCAGTAGTCCTACTCTCTGGAGCTGGCATGCTATCCTCCAAGTGACGTTTTCTGCTACTAAGGCTACCTATTTTGTTACTTCCATCAGATTCAGTGATTCCTTTCTCTGCAGTTAACTGCCCCAAGTCATTTGTCTGGTGGAATCCAATATATGGAGCTGAGAGCATTCTCTCGCGTTCTGGGAAATTTGAGGTGAACATGTCATTTGGTCTATCATTATATGACATGTATTGCGGTATTGTTCCAGTGTTCTGTTGGAAAGCAGCAGTTGATATATTACTGTGTGTCATTCCTGGTGGTATTTCTTGTAAGTTATGTCCGAGAAACACATTAGGAGCATGCAGATTATACCCTGCCAAAAAGCATATTAAAAAATCAGATGGCCACAAAAATTGTGAATTCGAAAAGAATACAATAAAGTCAACTCTACCTTGCACATTTACTGATCCCTCATTAAAATGTGTTGGATGCCCTGTCACGCGTGGCTCGGTAGAACCACTAGGCCTACCCCAACTTGCTTGGGACAAGAAGCTTTGTTGTTGTTGCCCTGTCACCCATGGCTCGGTAGAACCACCAGGGTATGGCTCTACAGATACATTAGAAGCAAGAAAATTATACCCTGCCAAAAACATAGTAAAAAATCAGATGGCCACAAGAATTCTGAGACTTCGGAAAGAAAAACAATAAAGTCAACTTTACCTTGCATGTTTACTGACCCCTCATTAAAATGTGTTTGATTCCCTGTCACGTATGTCTCGGTAGAACCATTAGTGCGTGGCTCCGAAGTATTCTGAACAAATGGCACACTTCCCATGGTTGCTTTAAAAGGCAGTGTTTTACCTGATACAGCTATATCCTCAGTATTTACCACCAACTTATCAACAGTAGCCTTTGATGTTTGTGGTTCTGGTGGCATATCCACAGTTGCAGAGTGTTGCCTCAGAAAATCCATCTCCCGCACAGCACCAGAAGACTCAACTTGCACCGGCTCAGCCAATCTAAATTCAGCCATCCCAGCACCAACAGCATCATTAGCATGTGCTGCACCTGGATGGAGAAAATCTAACGGTGGAGCAGCAAAATTATGATGTACAGCACCAGAAGACTCAACTTGCACAGGATTAGCCAATCTAAATTCAGTCATCTCAGGACCAACAGTATCATCAGCATGTGCAGTATCATTAGCATGTGCTGCACCTGGATGGAAAAAATCTGAGGGTGGAGCAGCAAAATTCTCTTGTACAGCACCAACAGCATCATTAGCATTAGCTGTAGCTGAATGGAGAAAATCTGAGGGTGCACCGGAAGACTCAACTTGCACAGGATTAGTCAATCTATATGCAGACATCTCAGCACCAACAGCATCATTAGCATTTACTGCAGCTGAATGGAGAAAATCCAAGGGTGGAGCTACAGCACCAGATGATTCAACTTGCACAGGCTTAGCCAATCCAAATTCAGCAAACTCAGCACTAACAGCATCATTAGCATTTGCTGCAGCTGAATGGAAAGGATCTGAGGATGGAGCGGCAAGATTCTCCTGTGCTGCACCGGAAGACTCAACTTGCACAGGCTTAACCAAGCTAAACTCAGCCATCTCAGCACCAACAGCATCATTAGCATTAGCTGTAGCTGTAGCTGAATGGAGAAAATCTAAGGATGGAGCGGCAGAATTCTCCTGTGCGGCACCAGAAGACTCAACTTGCACAGGCTTAGTCAATCCAAATTCAACCATCCCAGCATCATTTGCTGCGGCTGAATGGACAAAATCTGAGGGCGGAGCAGCAAAATTGTCAATCTTTGCAGTTTCCTCGTTGCTTGATGGTGAAGCTTTCCGTTGCGGACTCAGAACAGGACTTTCATGCACTCTGGAAGGAACTGTTTCTTCCATTAAGCCAGGTGTAGCTGGGGCTTGAGCGCTTACAAACTCAGGAGAGGCAGGAGAGGCAGGAGATGCAGGATCATCACAAGGGAAGGGACTAGGCTGATAGTATGAAGAAGATGGCCCCGCGTCACCTTCATTGTGGAAAAGCATATCATTCAAATCAGGGGTACGCAAATTGTAACCAGTCCAGTTAGGAATATTGTTTCTTAAATCATCTGCATTCGATTGATTTTGCTTGCTGGAACTAGAAGGTTCATCATCCATTTTGTTATATGCTTCAGCCTCTTCATCTTTACTTGGGTTATCGTCAACATCCATATCAGTAGGATGAAGTGATGATTGACCTTGAATGAGGATACTGGAGAGACAAAAAGAACACAAGGAATGTCAATGTAGCAAAATAAGAGCAAAAAGGCAAGATGCAAGGCATTGCCACTTCAAAAATGCCTAGGCAACTAAGTAGTAAAAAATGTTTTCATGGTATGCATGACAAATCAATGAAAACTGCAACTCAGCGTGCAAACAGTTACACCCTCCATCCCATAATATAAGATGTTATTACAACCAGTACATTGGTTGTAATAACATCTTATATTATGAGACGGAGGGAGTAACATATATGGAAGGACATCTGGACATATGGAGGGAGTAACTGATCTTATAGTAGGCTTACAATATAAAATTTGACACTAAAATCAAAGTAAACACTAAACAGCCTGGAGAAACGTAAAATCATTCTTGGAAACTATGAAAGTGAACCCCTTTAATGAGAGCCCAAATGCAGGCCATGCAACCGGGCAATATAACAGATTCCAAGAAAAGCAATGGACCAATGGGATTAGTGCTCAAAAGACAAAAGATGCAACTTTACCCATCACCAGATTCGAGTTGAATTGGATCATCCTTCGCCAGCAATAATTCCTGAGGATAAAAAAAGGTCAGCATTTGAAAGAGAGTTTAATTAAGTCAGTCACATGATGTAAAGAAGACACAGAACTTTACAATCTTTGACTTGCATAAGCGACCTTAATTTCAATGAATTGGCACATTTATTATGTAAGGAACCGAAAATAACCCAATATAAATGACCTTTTTAAAAGAATTAGCAGATTAATTATGTAAGGAACCAAAAATAATCCAATACAGCTGGAAGACAAGTGCATATAATTTCAAGAACAAATCAATGCATGGCACACTCAGAACCATTGACCAACTGTCCAATGTCATCCTCCAAATGATCCTATAAAAATCTTAAGCCTTAACAGCAGGCAGACTATAATGTGCAATGTGCACCACAAAAGTTTGCAGTAAACACATGGAAAAAAGGTTCATTAAGTTAAGATTACCTCCTCCAAATCAAAACCCATATGTGAAGAACTGCCATCACCAAATCTTTCTGCACATTCAGATATGCTTAAATTATTAACAGATAAGTTCATAATTTGAAAAGTAAAAGATGTGAACACAGAAAGGACCAACCATCTAAACCAAATTCAGATGTTGAATATCCTGTTCTCTCTGGGTTGTCTTGCAGGGTAATCTGTTCTTTTGAGCTTACATGATGATCAATGTCCCTGGAGCATGGTGGGAAGTCTTTAGACAACTGAAGAGCATATTTTAAACAAACCTAGATCACCAAGAGTAGTGACCTTACCCCTGAAACTCAGCCTCCGGTAACTCAAAATCATCAAGATGGAATGTCTCAGGGAGTGTTATAGAATGATATGGAGCAGTTGATTCTTCAGGGGGGAGATCAACAGCAGCAGACCTAAATGCTTGTTTTATCTTGAGCAAGGCTTCACTGCAATCATGAAATAGGTAGTTGACCTTCCGAGAATAGATTCTGACCACGCCTACCATAAGATGACTGGATAACCGCAGCGCAATTGGAACCTCAGGGAATATAATTGAATCTGCGCGAATATGGATAATTAGCACTCAGCTAGAAAAAAAGAGAACATGGCACAGAGAAATGAGAAATATCAGGACAAAACAGCATTTCTATCGAAAATCAATTGCCCATAGAGATTGTTTCAGAGATGTGTGGTGGGTTTCCCTGTCCAACTGACTCATAGTACAGTAACAAACTTACAACATTTTCTAGTTCCTTCAAAGTAAGTATGCGCCAGTCATAAATAGCTGATTTTTTTTACTTTGTGAGATAAAACCTTCCTGTGATTACCCACCAAATTGTTGATTAACTAGAAATATTAAAGCCATGTGAGAGATCATTGTTTCCATATACTGGAAACTCGAGATAACTCTTCTCACTGATTAACTTTCTAAGCTGATGCTCTTACTCAGTGATGCTTTACCCGTGATTTGTGATTAACTATGCCATCTGTTCATGAATAAGCTCGATTACATGCGTCAAGGACACAGTTTATGGAGCGCGATGGCTCGATCAAAATGATAAGAGCCTACAGCAAATAATGCCAGAAAAGTAGCATCAGCATGAGACCAAAAGCGTCCTACCTGACACTCCGCCGTTTGACTCATGACATAGTAGACTACTTCTGTCAACAAAAGATAAACTATCCACACATAGGTTCCTTTTTTCATTAGAGAAAATTACACCCACCATTTTTTCGCCATAAAGATAATCGTTAACAGGGAATTCCATAATGACAACTAGCAGCAGGCAATACCCCTGGGCACAAAAATGTATGTGCATGCCAAAACCCAGACAAGAACAGTTCTCTAGAAATCTTCTACGTTAAAAAAAGAAAGTACACATGATTTCTTGTTAGAAATTCTACGGCTTCATGTCCGCTTGTAAAACATGTAATTATGCTATGCATGTGATGGCACAATAAAAAATGTTATAGGAAATTGGAATAATATTTCTATTGGTCTTGCTTACCTCAAAATGACATCATTATAAACCTAGCCTAGTACTACCTGAAAGTAACAGGAAAATTAACTATATGCATCTCTCAGGTTTGCTGCGCAGCGCACAACTAGATGAAGCTTTCTTGGGTTAACTTTGAAGCCTTATTTGTCTCACTCCAAGGTTTCTCGTCACAAAGTGCTACACTTACATATCATCACTGCCTGATTATTTCAAGTCCATGGTTCCTCATAATATGGAGCATCATGTGTTAAATGTTATACTTTAAATGGATACTGAGATGGATTAGTAGGTAACCCTTTGGAGCATTTCAGCATTATCATTTTCTACATAAAGTGGGAGCATTTTTTTACTTTAAATGCAAGCATCACCTAAGAGCATTGCATATGAAGAAAGAACGTGGCGGTAAAGACACAGCCCAATCGTCACTCAAAACTCCAATAATAATAGGCTTGTGGATTACTACCGCAAATACACTCACAGATCAGTTGAAAGTTAAAAAAGTTTACGGCTTTCAAGCAATAAATAACTCAATAGGCATAGCAATACACATGCTGGTCAGTTCCTTTACTTTCTATTTGCAGGCTTTATTTCAGAAGTGCGTCAATAGCTAATGTGCACATTTACTAGAAGTCTTCCCTCTCGCTTTATGCTTCATTTTAGTAGTACATGACTACATGTACAACAAAGAATCAAATTATCTGTATCAAGAAAACTAAAACAAATAGCCATTTGTGAAGGTTAAATTTGAAACAGCCGATGTTAAAGAAAACTCTCATATGTGTACTTCTCAAACATGGTCGGCACGTGGGAGTTCGGTAATGTTGCTATTCATCGCATGCACAATGCATAAATACACTCCCCGAAAACAGATACGACAAAACACGAAAAACTAGTCAAGGAGTAGTATGCCTAGAAAGATGAACTATTATCCTTAGGCCATAGCCCGTAGACAAGTACACATGAGACATGAGGCATCAGGAAGCTGCTAACATTCTTGGACTATAAGCATTACATAACCACTATGATAGACTTTACAAGTCCACCGGTACCTAGTTCTCGAAACAAAGTCCACCGATAGCCATGGATATACAATAAACTTAGACCTTTGTGACTCTTGGTGACCCAGCGACTAGCGAGGATCAAGGTGACATTTCCTTTCACTCCTAGAAAGCAATGAACCACAATAGGAAAGCTCTAAAAGCATGGCTCTTTTCAAGATCCCATCAAGACTATATAGAAATGCACCTGGACTGTTAACATTACTTAACTAACTCAAATGGGTTGAAAACTTCTACGCACTACTCAGGCAGTAGCAAAGCAGATAAATACCATGTAGTACAATACCAGTAATCCAGCAGTCGAGCATATACATAAAAAAAAGCAGCTTGTTGGCATACTCAGCAACTAATCACACGTCCGCTGGGGACGACTAGGAGCTGGCTAGGCTAGCAGCCGGCAAAAAGGTAACATCTTTACTAATCCACTAGCAATAACTAAGCAATAACTAGGCAATACGCATACATCAACGCCATAAACGCGCCAAATATGGCAAATTTTAAGTGTTGACAGATACAGCAGCAATGAAATGAGCATTAGCAAAAGAACATATTTTTTCTGCCACTCTGCATGGCAAGCAGGGCAGATCCGAAAGAGAGCTTGTGAGGCAGCGGAAACCACCCACCTACGGAGACGCCGATGTCCGTGTCCGTGACCTGGTTCTTGCGGAGCTTGCGCTCCAAGTGCGCGGCGATCCATATGGTCCCGAGCGGGCCCTTCTTGGCCAAGATGAACTGCGAGTAGAACATCTCCGGCTGCCCTCCTCGCTGACGGAGCACGCAGCACGAAACCCTAGCCTAGCCTGAGCTCAGCTCAGCTCACCTCAGCTCCCCGACGGACGGGGAAGAGCAAGCAAGCAAGCTCCGGCGTTCACGACATCCCCCCCGCCGCCGGAAATCCAGGCCCTAGGCAGAGGGAACCCGCAGCTCGCCGCGGCCGGACGCTCCTCTCCGGCTCCAATCGCCCGGAAGGGGAAGCTCCGGGAGGGCGGAATGCGAGATGGAAACCCTAATCTGGCGGTGGGGAGCTGGCGTACGGGCGGGGAACCCTAGAATTGGGCGGAGCTGGGGGCCGGGGCGCGCGGGAGGAGGTGGGGATCTGGGGATTCGGCGGGGGCGCGGGCGATTGAGGCCAGCGATTTGGGAAAATTTGGAATCTTTGGGGGAGCGGAGCGGGGAGTTGAACTTGACAGTGTGTGGGCGAGCGAGCGACCTGCCTGTGAGGGGAGAAGAGGGAGAGCTCGCCGAAGCAAAAGTCCTACACGCTTCGCCGCCGCGCCCCCGAGGAGTTTGTAAATTACACTTGGCCCCTCGCGCTGCTTGTCTCGGGGGTGTTTCTGTTCGTTGCGGGATATGCTAGGGGGTGAAATGTAAAAAGGCGAGTTGGTAATAAATGCGCGGTTGCCGGGGCGAGAAACCCGCGCGAGAATATCGTGCGCTCGTGCGGCCGCCGTCGGATCCGGCGACGCGGGGTATCGTGTCCGTGCGACCGTGTCGTGGGAGGGTCGTGTCGTATCGGGCGGGGACGGGCAGAGGCACGCGCGTCTGGCGCCGTGTAATGGAAGCTGCTGCTACCGGTTCAGGCCCCTGTTTTCGGCTAACCGGTTCGTGCCAGCCACGTAGTCCCTCCGGCCCGGCACAGAGGCCCGATTTGGAAATGCTGGTGGTCAAGACAAAGGCGTGAATCTTGCAGGAATGTTCGGATCAGTTTTCGGCGAGGAGGCCAGAAATAGAAACACAAGGTGAAGTAATTGAGACGGGGCAAGTGAATTTTGAACAAATGTTTGGCTTTATTTCCTGCCCAGAGGTCAGATATACTTCTAGAAGTGCAAGTAATTAAGACGAGTGATTTTCACTCGTCTTGATGACGGTTGCAATGGCGAAAAAATCTCTTGCTCCGGAGAAAAGGTTTCTCGCCCTGCTTCTTAAATGCATCGCTCGTCTTTCTCGGTCTAACCTTGCGTCTGCGTGCCTAGCGGAGTGCCTTGGTGAATCGGGACGAGCCAGTGTTGACACCTTGTTGGTTGTTGCCGATCCGAGCTAAGTGGGCCAGTGGGGGTTTACGCCTTGTTGGCTGTCGCCTTGTTGGCTGTTTCTAGTTTGCATATATAAAATTTTGTCAGAAGTCAAACTTCATGAAATTTGATCAACTATATAAGAAAAATATAATTCGATGCATCATGAAATTAATTTGTATGCTATATAACTTTTTCAATGCAAATGTTGATATTTTCTAAGATGTAATTGATGGAACTTTACATAGTTTTGATTCAAACAAACTTTATACGCATCGTAAGAACTAAGAAGAAACGAAGGGAGTACTTGGCATTGGCAGCAAGTCAACAGGGCACCAAGGGCATGTATAACCATATACTTTGCGGTACCTTGTAGATTTGGCCTGGGCGTTAGACGCATGACCCGTGGAAGATTTGGTATTAATGTTGACATATAAATGGACTAATGAGACCACTCAAATGATGAGCAGATCTTAGTATCAGTTTGTGAAGGTTGTCGTGAACGTAAAAAAAGTGAAAGAAAACTCAAACGTCTTTTCACGCATGTTATTTTATAGTGTTCATTTGCTTCTCTTGAGCTTAGGAATCCCGCACTATTTAATAGGGGATTTAGTTGACGAAGTCCTTCCTCGAAACATCTCTACACCACATAGCCTTTCTCTTCACCAGAAATCTCAAAAGACGAAATGCCAAAATTCCTAGTTGTTCTCCCTTTTAAAGTGTCGCTCTTGACAACCCGAACGTCCAGACGTGCAAGATGGGCCGGCACGGATTGAGCTCCCATCGGACCGTCCAAACTCAGGTCCAAGGTCGCTGAGTTTGGTGCCGGAGACTAGCATCCACGACATGTCCAGGATCGCTCAGTTTGCACACCAGACTGTTCAGGCTAGCATCTGTGGCGAGTTCAGGGTCGATCGGTTTCCCGTCGGGCTGTCTAGGACAAAGGCACGTTGAAAGGACGTGGATGTCACCTAGAGGGGGTGAGTAGGAATTTCGCTTTAGGCTTCAATAAATGTGAAATAAAACCTAAACAAGCTAGGCTCAATTATGTGCACCAACAAATTATGCTAATTAAACAAGATAATCAAGTATGTGATAGCAAGATATATAACTTGAAGTATGATGGCTATCGAAAAGTAAGTGCATAAGTAAAGGAATCAGGTAAGAGATAATCGAGGCATGTAGAAACAATAATGTATCCCGAAGCTCACACCTTACGGTTGTTAACCTCCGTTAGAGCGGTGTGGAGGCACAATGCTCTCGAAGCGCCACAAGTGGCTCACCGTATTCTCATCACGCCCCATGATGACCCACAAGTATAGGGAATCGCAACAGTCTTCGAGTGTAGTATTTCACCCAAAATTATTAATTCGACGCAAAGGGAGCCAAAGAATATTTATATGTCTTAGCAGTTGAGTTGTCAATTCAACTAGACCTAGAAAATTATTTCTCTGGAGCAAAGTGTTTAGTAGTCCGGTAGTTTGATACTCCCTCCTTCCATATATAGGGCCTAATGCATTTTTCGAGACTAATTTTGACCACATACTAGAGTAATAATATATGACATGCAAGTTACACAAAGTACACACTAGTAGAAAAAGGGCCTAATGTGAAGCACAAGAGTCCCAATTTGTAACTGAACTAGCACTAATGTGACCATTAGTGCCGATTCCAACGGCTAGGCGGGCAGCGCTCATTAGTATCGGTTTGTGGTGAACCTTTAGTGCCGCTTCGTGCCACGAACCGGTATTAAAGACGTGGTGGCAGGTTTGTGTCAGGCTGTGGCCCTACCAGCACCTTTAGTACCGGTTCATGCTACGAACCGGGACTAGAGATGAACATTTAGTCCCGGTTCGTATAACTAACCGGTACTAAAGGTCACGCTATATATAGTGCTTCGTCCAGCCCGAGCCAAAGCGCTCTGTTTTTCCCCCCTCTCTGTTTGCTTCCCCTCTTGCTCGAGCTCACCTTCATGTTTGCCAAAATTTGTCCAAGATTTGAAGGCACTCCATCCATCCAAGTGATCACAAAGGTTAGCAACTTTGTCCTTTCATCTCTCATCCTAGATTAGCTCTTGCAATGCTCTATAAGTATAGTGATTTGTGGGTTTTATTTTGGAAGGAATTATACGTGGTAGTATTTGATTTATATGCAATTTGAGGTCAAAATAACTCTTAGTTTGCATATGTAGGTGTGGTTTACTTAGTGCATTCCCGTCTCTGTCTTAACCACCGTCGATCGCCCGCACCGTCCCTTCACCGGCACCACCTTGTGGTGAGCCTCTTGTTCTTATCTTTTTTGTATAAAAAAATCATATTTGTGTGATTTAGATATATAGTTACTTGTATAATTATCTTACCCGTACGTTGTTTGTTATACATAGTGCCATGGTTTTGATATCTGTCCCCGTCGGCCCTTGTCTGGGTTATGATTCGGATGTGGTATATTCTCTTTTATAACTATTTGTTGAATTTCGTGTTTATGACAAATTATGCTCATCAAGTTGACATAGATATTTTTATCTAGGAGGTATGTGAACCAGAAATTCCAACCGACCCTATTGTCGAGAGGTTAAATTTAGTTGAAAGAGAAAACGAGTATTTGAAAGAAAAATTGAAAAGAATTGAGGGGGAGAAGATGGAATTGGAGTTGTATGTTGCCAATGTCGTTGATAATCACAAGATCGAGATGGAGAAAATGCGCTTGAAGATTAGAAAGATTAAAAAAATATGCCATTGATAGTGAGGCTTGGCATCATTATGCTGTTGGGTTAATTGTTACCTTAGTTGTGATCTTGACCGCATTTGTTGTTGCATTAAAATGGTTTAGCTAGAGAGTTATTTGTATGTTTGTTTTATGAGAATAAGTGTTGTATGAACTTTATGTATGAACTTGTATTAATTTGGTCTATTCGGTGTTGTGTAATGAAGATGAGCCGGCAACGGATGTACGATGACTGATGCTCTCCCCAGTTCGTTAATGGTGTGCGTACTTTTCTGCTTACGACTAAGGCAAACAAGCGAGCGGATGGTTTTATGCCTTGTCCATGTGCCAGCTGTAAGAATAATCAGAATTACTCTAAGTCAAGAACCATTCACGTCCACCTGTTTGAGTCCGGTTTCATGCCCCATTATAATGTTTGTACCAAGCACGGAGAAAGAGGGGTTATGATGGAAGACAATGAAGAAGAACAGGACGACGACAGTTATCCTGGCCATGAGTTCCCTGAATACGATGGTACAACAATGGGGGAAGAAACTGAGCCGGCAATGTGGGAAAAAGCTGAAGAAGAGGCATCAGATGAGGCCGCTGATGATCTAGGTCGGGCCATTGCTGATGCAAATAGAAACCGCGCAAGTGAAAAGGAGAAGAAGAAGTTGCAACGCAAGTTAGAGGATCACAAGAAATTGTTGTACCCGAATTGCGAAGCTGACAAGAAAAACCAGGGCACCACACTGAAACTGCTGCAATGGAAGGCAGGGAATGGTGTATCTAACAAGGGATTTGGAAAGTTGCTGATAATGTTAAAGAAGATGCTTCCAAAGGACAACGAATTGCCCGAGAGTACATATGAAGCAAAGAAGGTTGTATGCCCTCTAGGGTTAGAGGTGCAGAAGATATATGCATGCCTTAATGACTGCATCCTCTACCGCGGTGAATACGAGGATTTGAACGAGTGCCCGGTATGTGGTGCATTGCGCTATAAGACTAGCCGCGACGACCCTGGTGATGTCGAGGGCAAGCGCCCCAGGAAGAAGATTCCTGCCAAGGTGATGTGGTATGCTCCTATAATACCACGGTTGAAACATTTATTGCAAAACAAAGAGCATGCTGATACGTCTCCAATGTATCTAGCTATAATTTTTAATTGTTCCACGTTGTTATATTATCAATCTTGGATGTTTTATAATCATTTTATAGTCATTTTATATCATTTTTTGGTACTAACCTATTGACATAGTGACAAGTGCCAGTTGCTATTTTTTGCATGTTTTTACATCACAGAAAATCAATACCAAACGGAGTCCAAATGCCACGAAACTTTACGGTGATTTTTTATGGACCAAAAGACACCTAATGGGCCAAGGCTGCATCTGGGGGTTGCTCCGAGGAGAGCACAACCCACCAGGGCGCGCCCTGGTGGGTTGTGCCCACCTCGGGTGCCCCCCGGACTGCCTCTTTGCTCTGTAAATACCCCAATATTTCAGAAATCCTAGGGGCGTCTACAAAAATCAATTCTAGCCGCTGCAGAGTCCAGAACCACCAGATCCAATCTAGACACCATCATGGATGGGGTTCACCACCTCCATTGGTGCCTCTCCGATGATGCATGAGTAGTTCTTTGTATACCTTCGGGTTCGTAGTTAGTGGCTAGATGGCTTCCTCTCTCTTGTTTGATTCTTGATGTCTACTGCACAACCTTCTTCTTGTAGACGTTGTTGGGCCTCCAAGTGCAGAGGTTTGTAGGACAGTAGCAAATTTCCCTCAAGTGGATGACCTAAGGTTTATCAATCCGTAGGAGGTGTAGGATGAAGTGTTGGAGAACGTAGTAATTCAAAAATTTCCTATGCACACGCAAGATCATGGTGGTGCATAGCAACGAGAGGGGAGAGTATTGTCCACGTACCCTCGTAGACCGAAAGCGGAAGCGTTAGCACAACGCGGTTGATGTAGTCGTACGTCTTCACGATCCGACCGATCAAGTACCGAACGCACGGCACCTCCGAGTTCTGCACACGTTCAACTCAATGACGTCCCTCGAACTCCGATCCAGCCGAGTGTTGAGGGAGAGTTTCGTCAGCACGACGGCGTGATGACGATGATGATGTTCTACCGACGCAGGGCTTCACCTAAGCACCGCTACGATATGATCGAGGTGGATTATGGTGGAGGGGGGCACCGCACACGGCTAAGAGATCAAGAGATCAATTGTTGTGTCTTTGGGGTGCCCCCTGCCCCCGTATATAAAGGAGTGGAGGAGGGGGAGGGCCGACCCTCTCTATGGCGCGCCCTAGGGGAGTCCTACTCCCACCGGGAGTAGGATTCCCCCTTTCCTAGTAGAACTAGGAGCCCTTCCAAGTAGTAGGAGTAGGAGGGAAGAAAAGGGAAGGGAAAAGGAGAAGGAAGGAAGGGGGCGCCCCCCTCCCTAGTCCAATTCGGACCAGCCCATGGGGAGGGGTGCGGCCACCCTTTGAGGCCTTTCTCTCCTTTCCCGTATGGCCCATTAAGGACCAATACGAATTTCCGTAACTCTTCGGTACTCCCAAAAATACCCGAATCACTCGGAACCTTTCCGATGTCCGAATATAGTCGTCCAATATATCAATCTTTACGTCTCGACCATTTCGAGACTCCTCGTCATGTCCCCGATCTCATCCGGGACTCCGAACTCCTTCGGTATATCAAAACACATAAACCCATAATATAACCGTCATCGAACTTTAAGTGTGCGGACCCTACGGGTTCGAGAACTATGTAGACATGACCGAGACAAGTCTTCGGTCAATAACCAATAGCGGAACCTGGATGCTCATATTGGCTCCTACATATTATACGAAGATCTTTATCGATCAAACCGCATAACAACATACGTTGTTTCCTTTGTCATCGGTATGTTACTTGCCCGAGATTCGATCGTCGGTATCTCAATACCTAGTTCAATCTCGTTACCGGCAAGTCTCTTTACTCGTTCCGTAACACATCATCCTGCAACTAACTCATTGGTTGCAATGCTTGCAAGGCTTATAGTGATGTGCATTACCGAGTGGGCCCAGAGATACCTCTCCGACAATCGGAGTGACAAATCCTAATCTCGAAATACGCCAACCCACCAAGTACCTTTGAAGACACCTGTAGAGCACCTTTATAATCACCCAGTTACGTTGTGACATTTGGTAGCACACAAAGTGTTCCTCCGGTAAACGGGAGTTGCATAATCTCATAGTGATAGGAACATGTATAAGTCATGAAGAAAGCAATAGCAACAAACTAAACGATCAAGTGCTAAGCTAACAGAATGGGTCAAGTCAATCACATCATTCTCCTAATGATGTGATCCCGTTAATCAAATGACAATTCTTTGTCTATGGCTAGGAAACATAACCATCTTTGATGAACGAGCTAGTCAAATAGAGGCATACTAGTGACACTCTGTTTGTCTATGTATTCACACATGTATCATGTTTTCGGTTAATACAATTCTAGCATGAATAATAAACATTTATTATGATATAAGGAAATAAATAATAACTTTATTATTGCCTCTAGGGCATATTTTCTTCAGTCTCCCACTTGCACTAGAGTCAATAATCTAGTTCACATCTCCATGTGATTTAACACCAATAGTTCACATCACCATGTGATTAACACCCATAGTTCACATCGTCATGTGACCAACACCCAAAGGGTTTACTAGAGTCAACAATCTAGTTCACATCGCTATGTGATTAACACCTACAGAGTACTAAGGTGTGATCATGTTTTGCTTGTGAGAGAAGTTTAGTCTACGGGTCTGCCATATTCAGATCTGTATGTATTTTTGCAAATTTCTATGTCAAGAATGCTCTGCACGGAGCTACTCTAGCTAATTGCTCTCACTTTCAAAAATGTATCCAGATTGAGACTTAGAGTCATCTGGTTCAGTGTCAAAATCTGCATCGAAGTAACCCTTTACGACGAACCTTTTGTCACCTCCATAATCGAGAAACATATCCTTATTTCACTAAGGACAATGTTGACCGCTGTCCGGTGATCTACTCCTAGATCACTATTGTACTCCCTTGCCAAAAAAACAGTGTAGGGTATACAATAGATCTGGTACACAACATGGCATACTTTATAGAACCTATGGCTGAGGCATAGGAAATGACTTTCATTCTCTTTCTATCTTCTGCCGTGGTCGGGCTTTGAGTCTTACTCAATTTCACACCTTGTAACACAGGCAAGAACTCTTTCTTTGACTGTTCCATTTTGAACTACTTCAAAATCTTGTCAAGGTAGGTACTCATTGAAAAAACTTATCAAGCGTCTTGATCTATCTCTATAGATCTTGATGCTCAATATGTAAGCAGCTTCACCGAGGTCTTTCTTTGAAAAACTCCTTTCAAACACTCCTTTATGCTTTGCATAATAATTCTACATTATTTCCAATCAATAATATGTCATTTACATATACTTATCAGAAATGTTGTAGTGCTCCCACTCACTTTCTTGTAAATACAGGCTTCACCGCAAGTCTGTATAAAACTATATGCTTTGATCAACTTATCAAAGCCTATATTCCAACTCCGAGATGCTTGCACCAGTCCATAGATGGATCGTTGGAGCTTGCATATTTTGTTAGCACCTTTAGGATTGACAAAACCTTCTTGTTGCATCATATACAACTCTTTCTTTAATAAATCCTTTAAGGAATGCAGTTTTGTTTATCCATTTGCCAGATTTCATAAAATGCGGCAATTTGCTAACATGATTTAGACAGACTTAAGCGTCGCTACGAGTGAGAAAATCTCATCATAGTCAACACCTTGAACTTTGTCAAAAACCTTTTTCGACAAGTCTAGCTTTATAGATAGTAACACTACTATCAGCGGTCTTCCTTTTGAAGATCCATTTATTTTCTATGGCTTGCCGATCAACGGGCAAGTCAACCAAAGTCCACACTTTGTTCTCATACATGGATCCCATCTCAGATTTCATGGCCTAAAGCCATTTCGTGGAATCTGGGCTCATCATCGCTTCCTCATAGTTCATAGGTTCATTGTGGTCAATTAACATGACCTCCAGAACAGGATTACCGTACCACTCTGGTGCGGATCTCACTCTGGTTGACCTATGAGGTTCGGTAGTAACTTGATCTGAAGTTACATGATCATCATCATTAGCTTCCTCACTAATTGGTGTAGGAGTCACAGAAACAGATTTCTGTGATGAACTACTTTCCAATAAGGGAGCAGGTACAGTTACCTCATCAAGTTCTACTTTCCTCCCACTCACTTCTTTCGAGAGAAACTCCTTCTCTAGAAAGGATCCATTCTCAGCAACAAATATCTTGCCTTCGGATCTATGATAGAAGGTGTACCCAACAGTTACTTTTGGGTATCCTATGAAGATGCACTTCTCCGACTTGGGTTTGAGGTTATCAAGATGAAACTTTTTCACATAAGCATTGCAACCTCAAACTTTAAGAAATGACAGCTTAGGTTTCTTGCCAAACCATAGTTCATACGGTGTCGTCTCAACGGATTTAGATGGTGCCCTATTTAATGTGAATGTAGCTGTCTCTAATGCATAACCCCAAAACGATAGTGGTAAATCGGTAAGAGACATCATAGATCGCACCATATCTAATAAAGTACAGTTACGATGTTCGGACACACCATTACACTATGGTGTTCCAGGTGGCGTGAGTAGTGAAACTATTTCACATTGTTTTAACTGAAGGCCAAACTCGTAACTCAAATATTTTACTTCTGTGATCATATCATAGAAACTTTTTTTTTGTTACGATGATTCTCCACTTCACTTTGAAATTCTTGGAACTTTTCAAATGTTTCAGACTTGTGTTTCATCAAGTAGATATACTCATATCTGCTCAAATCATTTGTGAAGATCAGAAAATAATGATACCTGCTGCGAGCCTCAATATTCATCGGACCACATACATCAGTATGTATGATTTCCAACAAATCTGTTGCTCGCTCTATTGTTCCGGAGAACGGAGTCTTAGTCATCTTGCCCATGAGGCATGGTTTGCAAGCATCAACTGATTCATAATCAAGTGATTCCAAAAGCCCATCAGCATGGATTTTCTTCATGCGCTTTACACCAATACGACCTAAACGGCAGTGCCACAAATAAGTTGCACTATCATTATTAACTTTGCATCTTTTGGCTTCAATATTATAAAAATGTGTATCACCACGATCGAGATCCAACAAACCATTTTCATTGGGTGTATGACCATAGAAGGTTTTATTCATGTAAACAGAACAACAATTATTCTCTAACTTACATGAATAACCTTATTGCAATAAACATGATCCAATCATATTCATGCTCAACGCAAACACTAAATAACATTTATTTTAGGTTTAACACTAATCCCGGAAGTATAGGGAGTGTGCGATGATGATCATATCAATCTTAGAACCATTTCCAATACACATCGTCACTTCACCCTTAACTAGTCTCTGTTCATTCTGCAACTCCCGTTTCGAGTTACTACTCTTAGCAACTGAACCAGTATCAAATACCGAGGGGTTGCTATAAACACTAGTAAAGTACACATCAATAACATGTATATCAAATATAGCTTTGTTCACTTTTCCATCCTTCTTATCCACCAAATACTTGGGGTGGTTCCGCTTCTAGTGACCAGTCCCTTTGCAGTAGAAGCACTTAGTCTCAGGCTTAGGTCCAGACTTGGGTTTCTTCACTTGAGCAACAACTTGTTTGCCGTTCTTCTTGAAGTTCCCCTTCTTCCCTTTGCCCTTTCTCTTGAAACTAGTGGTCTTGTCAACCATCAACACTTCATGTTTTTCTTGATTTCTACCTTCGCTGATTTTTGAATCGCGAAGAGCTTGGGAATTGTTTTCGTCATCCCTTGCATATTATAGTTCATCACTAAGTTCTACTAACTTGTGATGGTGACTAGAGAATTCTGTCAATCACTATTTTATCTGGAAGATTAACTCCCACTTGATTCAAGCGATTGTAGTACCCAGACAATCTGAGCACATGCTCACTGCTTGAGCTATTCTCCTCCATCTTTTAGCTATAGAACTTGTTGGAGACTTCATATCTCTCAACTCGGGTATTTGCTTGAAATATTAATTTCAACTCCTGGAACATCTCATATGGTGCATGACATTCAAAACGTCTTTGAAATCCCGATTCTAAGCTGTTAAGCATGGTGCACTAAACTATCAAGTAGTCATCATATTGAGCTAGCCAAACGTTCATAACATTTGCATCTGCTCCTGCAATAGGCCAGTCACCTAGCGGTGCATCAAGGACATAATTCTTCTGTGCAGCAATGAGGATAAACCTTGGATCACGGACCCAGTCCGCATCATTGCTACTATCATCTTTCAACTTAGTTTTCTCTAGGAACACATATAAAACATAGGGAAGCGATAACGCGAGCTATTGATCTACAACATAGATATGCAAATACTATTAGGACTAAGTTCATGATAAATTAAAGTTTAATTAATCATATTACTTAAGAACTCCCACTTAGAAAGACATCCCTCTAATCTTCTAAGTGATCACATGATCCAAATCAACTAAACCATAACCGATCACCACGTGAAATGGAGTAGTTTTCAATGGTGAACATCACTATGTTGATCATATCTACTATATGATTCATGCTCGACCTTTCGCTCTCAGTGTTCTGAGGCCATATCTGCATATGCTAGGCTCATCAAGTTTAACCTGAGTATTCTGCGTGTGCAAAACTGGCTTGCACCCGTTGTAGATGGACGTAGAGCTTATCACACCCGATCATCACGTGGTGTCTGGGCACGACGAACTTTGGCAACAGTGCATACTCAGGGAGAACACTTTTTATCTTGAAATTTAGTGAGAGATCATCTTATAATGCTACCATCAATCAAAGCAAGATAAGATGCATAAAAGTTAAACATCACATGTAATCAAAATATGTGACATGATATGGCCATCATCATCTTGTGCCTTTGATCTCCATCTCCAAAGCATCATCATGATTTCCATCGTCACCGGCATGACACCATGATCTCCATCATCTTGATCTATATCAATGTGTCATCACATGGTTGTCTCGCCAACTATTGCTCTTGCAACTATTGCTATCGCATAGCGATAAAGTAAAGCAATTATTTGGCGCTTGCATCTTATGCAATAAAGAGACAACCATAAGGCTTCTGCCAGTTGCCGATAACTTCAACAAAACATGATCATCTTATACAACAACTTATATCTCATCACTTCTTGACCATATCACAGCACAACATGCCCTGCAAAAACAAGTTAGACGTCCTCTACTTTGTTGTTGCAAGTTTTACGTGGCTACTACGGGCTTAGCAAGAACCGTTCTTACCTACGCATCAAAACCACAACGATAGTTTGTCAAGTTGGTGCTGTTTTAACCTTCGTAAGGACTGGGCGTAGCCACACTCGGTTCAACTAAAGTTGGAGAAACTGACACCCGCTAGTCACCTGTGTGCATAGCACGGCGGTAAAACCAGTCTCGCGTAAGCGTACGCGTAATGTCGGTCCGGGCCGCTTCATCCAACAATACCGCCGAACCAAAGTGTGACATGCTGGTAAGCAGTATGACTTATATCGCCCACAACTCACTTGTGTTCTACTCGTGCATATGACATCTACACATAAAACCTGGCTCCGATGCCATTGTTGGGGAACGTAGTAATTTCAAAAATTTCCTACGCACACGCAAGAGCATGGCGATGCATAGCAACGAGAGGGGAGAGTATTGTCCACGTACCCTCGTAGACCGAAAGCGGAAGCGTTAGCACAACGTGGTTGATGTAGTCGTACGTCTTCACGATCCGACCGATCAAGTACCGAACGCACGACCTCCGAGTTCTGCACACGTTCAACTCGATGACGTCCCTCGAACTCCGATCCAGCCGAGTGTTGAGGGAGAGTTTCGTCAGCACGACGACGTGGTGACGATGATGATGTTCTACCGACGCAGGGCTTCGCCTAAGCACCGCTACGATATGATCGAGGTGGATTATGGTGGAGGGGGGCACCGCACACGGCTAAGAGATCAAGAGATCAATTCTTGTGTCTTTGGGGTACCCCCTGCCCCCGTATATAAAGGAGTGGAGGAGGGGGAGGGTCGGCCCTCTCTATGGCGCGCCCTAGGGGAGTCCTACTCCCACCGGGAGTAGGATTCCCCCTTTCCTAGTAGAACTAGGAGCCCTTCCAAGTAGTAGGATTAGGAGGGAAGGAAAGGGAAGGGAAAAGGAGAAGGAAGGAAGGGGGCGCCCCCCCTCCCTAGTCCAATTCGGACCAGCCCATGGGGAGGGGTGCGGCCACCCTTTGAGGCCTTTCCCTTTCCCGTATGGCCCATTAAGGCCCAATATGAATTTCCGTAACTCCCCGGTACTCCCGAAAATACCCGAATCACTCGGAACATTCCCGATGTCCGAATATAGTCGTCCAATATATCGATCTTTATGTCTCGACCATTTAGAGACTCCTCGTCATGTCCCCGATCTCATCCGGGACTCCGAACTCCTTCGGTATATCAAAACACATAAACTCATAATATAACCATCATCAAACTTTAAGCGTGCGGACCCTACAGGTTCAAGAACTATGTAGACATGACCGAGACACGTCTCCGGTCAATAACCAATAGCGGAACCTGGATGCTCATATTAGCTCCTACATATTCTACGAAGATCTTTATCGATCAAACCGCATAACAACATACGTTATTCCCTTTGTCATCGGTATGTTACTTGCCCGGGATTCGATCGTCGGTATCTCAATACCTAGTTCAATCTCGTTACCGGCAAGTCTCTTTACTCGTTCCGTAACACATCATCCCACAACTAACTCATTAGTTGCAATGCTTGCAAGGCTTATAGTGATGTGCATTACCGAGTGGGCCCAGAGATACCTCTCCGACAATCGGAGTGACAAATCCTAATCTCGAAATACGCCAACCCAACAAGTACCTTCGAAGACACCTGTAGAGCACCTTTGTAATCACCAAGTTACGTTGTGACGTTTGGTAGCACACAAAGTGTTCCTCCCGTAAATAGGAGTTGCATAATCTCATAGTCATAGGAACATGTATAAGTCATGAAGAAAGCAATAGCAACAAACTAAACGAGCAAGTGCTAAGCTAACGGAATGGGTCAAGTCAATCACATCATTCTCCTAATGATGTGATCCCGTTAATCAAATGACAACTCTTTGTTTATTACTAGGAAACATAACCATCTTTGATGAACGAGCTAGTCAATTAGAGGCATACTAGTGACACTCTGTTTGTCTATGTATTCACACATGTATCATGTTTCCGGTTAATACAATTCTAGCATGAATAATAAACATTTATAATGATATAAGGAAATAAATAATAAATTTATTATTGCCTCTAGGGCATATTTCCTTCATGAAGATGGTCTCTCTCTCTCAAGCAACCCTGCAACCAAATAACAAAGAGTCACTTGTGTCCCCAACACATCCAATACAATGGTAAATTGTATAGGTGCACTAGTTCGGCGAAGAGATGGTGATACAAGTGGTATATGGATGGTAGATAAAGTTTTTGTATTCTAAAAATATAAAAACAGCAAGGTAACTAATGATAAAAGTGAGCACAAACGGTATTGCAATGCGTTGAAACAAGGCCTAGGGTTAATACTTTCACTAGTGCAAGTTCCCTCAACAATAATAACATAACTGGATCACATAACTATCCCTCAACATGCAACAAAGAGTCACTCCAAAGTCACTAATAGCGGAGAACAAACAAAGAGATTATGGTAGGGTACGAAACCACCTCAAAGTTATTCTTTCCAATCAATCCGCTGGGCTATTCCTGTAAGTGTCACAAACAGCCCTAGAGTTCGTACTAGAATAACATCTTAAGACACAAATCAACCAAAACCCTAATGTCACCTAGATACTCAATGTCACGTCAAGTATCCGTGGGTATGATTATACGATATGCATAACACAATCTCAGATTCATATATTCAACCAACACATAGAACCTCAAAGAGTGCCCCAAAGATTCTACCGGAGAGTCAAGACGAAAACGTGTGCCAACCCCTATGTATAGGTTCATGGGCAGAACCCGCAAGTTGATCACCAAAACATACATCAAGTGTATCACATGATATTCCATTGTCACCACAGATAAGCACGTGCAAGACATACATCAAGTGTTCTCAAATCCTTAAAGACTCAATCCGATAAGACAACTTCAAAGGGAAAACTCAATTCATCACAAGAGAGTAGAGGGGGAGAAACATCATAAGATCCAACTATAATAGCAAAGCTTGCGATACATCAAGATCGTACCACCTCAAGAACATGAGAGAGAGAGAGATCAAACACATAGCTACTGGTACATACCCTCAGCCCCGAGGGATAACTACTCCCTCCTCGTCATGGAGAGCACCAGGATGATGAAGATGGCCACCGGAGAGGGATTCCCCGTCCGGCAGGGTGACGGAACGGGTCTAGATTGGTTTTCGGTGGCTACGGAGGCTTCTGGCGGCGGAACTCCTGATCTATTGTGCTCCCCGATAGTTTTAGGGTATATGGATATATATAGGCGGAAGAAATACATCAGGGGAGCCACGAGGGGTCCACGAGGGTGGAGGGCGCGCCCCCTGCCTCGTGGCTCCCTCGTTTCTTTCCTGACATGCACTCCAAGTCTATCGGGTAGCTTTCCTTCCAAAAATAACTTCTCTAGAAGGTTTCATGTCGTTTTGACTCCGTTTGATATTCCTTTTCTTCGAAACACTGAAACAAGGGAAAAACAGAAATTGGCACTGGGCTCTGGGTTAATAGTTTAGTCCCAAAAATCATATAAAATAGCATATAAAACATCCAAGGTTGATAATATAATAGCATGGAACAATAAAAAATTATAGATACGTTGGAGACGTATCAGCATCCCTAAGCTTAATTCCTGCTCGTCCTCGAGTAGGTAAATGACAAAAACAGAATTTTTGGTGTGGAATGCTACCTAACATATTTATCCATGTAATCTTCTTTATTGTGGCAAGAATATTCAGATCCATAAGATTTAAGACAAAAGTTTAATATTGACATAAAAACAATAATACTTCAAGCATACTAACTAAGCAATCATGTCTTCTCAAAATAACATGGCCAAAGAAAGCTATCCCTACAAAATCATATAGTTTGGCTATGCTCTATCTTCATCACACAAAATATTTAAATCATGCACAACCCCGATGATAAGCCAAGCAATTGTTTCATACTTTTGATGTTCTCAAACTTTTTCAATCTTCACGCAATACATGAGCGTGAGCCATGGATATAACACTATATGTGGAATAGAATGGTGGTTGTGGAGAAGACAAAAAGGGAGAAGATATTCTCACATCAACTAGGCGTATCAACGGGCTATGGAGATGCCCATCAATAGATATCAATGTGAGTGAGTAGGGATTGCCATGCAACGGATGGACTAGAGCTATAAGTATATGAAAGCTCAACAAAAGAAACTAAGTGGGTGTGCATCCAACTTGCTTGCTCATGAAGACCTAGCGCATTTTGAGGAAGCCCATCATTGGAATATACAAGCCAAGTTCTATAATGAAAAATTCCCACTAGTATATGAAAGTGACGAAATGAGAGACTCTCTATCATGAATATCATGGTGCTACTTTGAAGCACAAGTGTGGTAAAGGATAGTAACATTGTCCCTTCTCTCTTTTTCTCTAATTTTTTTATGTGGGCCTTTTCTCTTTTTTATGGCCTCTTTTCTTTCTTTCTTTTTTATTTTTCGTCCGGAGTCTCATCCCGACTTGTGGGGGAATCATAGTCTCCATCATCCTTTCCTCACTGGGACAATGCTCTAATAATGATGATCGTCACACTTTTATTTTCTTACAACTCAACAATTACAACTCGATACTTAGAACAAAATATGACTCTATATGAATACCTCCGGCGGTGTACCGGGATATGCAATGAATCAAGAGTGACATGTATGAAAGAATTATGAATGGTGGCTTTGCCACAAATACGATGTCAACTACATGATCATGCAAAGCAATACGACAATGATGAAGTGTGTCATAGCAAACTGAACGGTGGAAAGTTGCATGGCAATATATCTCGAAATGGCTATGGAAATGCCACAATAGGTAGGTATGGTGGCTGTTTTGAGGAAGGTATATGGTGGGTTTATGGTACCGGCGAAAGTTGCGCGGTACTAGAGAGGCTAGCAATGGTGGAAGGGTGAGAGTGTGTGTAATCCATGGACTCAATATTAGTCATAAAGAACTCACATACTTATTGCAAAAATCTATTATTTATCAAAACAAAGTACTATGCGCATGCTCCTAGGGGGGTAGATTGGTAGGAAAAGACCATCGCTCGTCCCCGACCGCCACTCACAAGGAAGACAATCAATAAATAAATCATGCTCTGACTTCATCACATAACGGTTCACCATACGTGCATGCTACGGGAATCACAAACTTTAACACAAGTATCTCTCAAATTCACAACTACTCAATTAGCGCGACTCTAATATCACCATCTCCATATCTCAAAACAATTATCAAGTATCAAACTTCTCATAGTATTCAATGCACTTATATGAAAGTTTTTATTATATCCCTTTTGGATGCCCATTGATGACCCACAAGTATAGGGGATCTATCATAGTCCTTTCGATAAGTAAGTGTGTCGAACCCAACGAGGAGCAGAAGGAAATGATAAATGGTTTTCAGCAAGGTATTCTCTGCAAGTACTGAAATAAGTGGTAACAGATAGTTTTGTGATGAGATAATTTGTAACGAGCAACAAGTAACAAAAGTAAATAAAGTGCAGCAAGGTGGCCCAATCCTTTTTGTAGCAAAGGACAAGCCTGGACAAACTCTTATATAAGGAAAAGCGCTCCTGAGGACACACGGGAATATCGTCAAGCTAGTTTTCATCACGTTCATATGATTCGCGTTCAGTACTTTGATAATTTGACATGTGAGTGGACCGGTGCTTGGGTGCTGTTCTTACTTGAACAAGCATCCCACTTATGATTAACCTCTATTGCAAGCATCCGCAACTACAACAAAATTATTAAGGTAAATCTAACCATAGCATGAAACATATGGATCCAAATCAGCCCCTTGTGAAGCAACGCATAAACTAGGGTTTAAGCTTCTGTCACTCTAGCAACCCATAATCTACTTATTACTTCCTAATGCCTTCCTCTAGGCCCAACTAATGGTGAAGTGTTATGTAGTCGACGTTCACATAACACCACTAGAGGCTAGACAACATACATCTTATCAAAATATCGAACGAATACCAAATTCACATGACTACTAATAGCAAGACTTCTCCCTTGTCCTCAGGAACAAATGTAACTACTCACAAAGCATATTCATGTTCATAATCAGAGGGGTAATAATATGCATAAAGGATCTGAACATATGATCTTCCACCAATTAAACCAACTAGCATCAACTACAAGGAGTAATTAACACTACTAGCAACCTACTAGCACCAATCACGGACTTGGAGATAAGAATTGGATACAAGAGATGAACCAGGGTTTTGAGATGAGATGGTGCTAATGAAGATGTTGATGGAGATTGCCTCTCCCGATGAGAGGAACGTTGGTGATGACGATGGCGATGATTTCCCCCTCCGGGAGGGAAGTTTCCCCGGCAGAACGGCTCTGCTGGAGCTCTAGATTGGATCCGCCAAGGTTCCGCCTCGTGGCGGCGGAGTTTCGTCCCGAAAGGTTGCCTCTTATTTTTTTCTCGACGAAAGACTTCATATAGGAGAAGATGGTCATCGGAGAGCCACCAGGGGGCCACGAGGTAGGGGGGCGCGCCCTAGGGGGGCGCCCCCCACCCTCGTGGGAAGGGTGTGGGCCCCCTGGTCTTCATCTTTGGCAAGGATTTTTCATTATTTATTATAAGGTATTCCGTGGAGTTTCAGGACTTTTGGAGTTGTGCAGAATAGGTCTCTAATATTTGCTCCTTTTTCAGCCCAGAATTCCAGCTGCCAGCATTCTCCCTCCTTATGTAAACCTTGTAAAATAAGAGAGGATAGCCATAAGTATTGTGACATAATGTGAAATAACAACCCATAATGCAATAAATATCGATATAAAAGCATGATGCAAAATGGACGTATCAACTCCCCCAAGCTTAGACCTCACTTGTCCTCAAGCGAAAGCCGATAACAATAAATATGTCCCCATGTTTAGAGGTAGAGGCGTCGATAAAAATAAAACACGGACATGAGGGCATCGTGATTATTCTCATAACAGCAACATATATAGATATTGTCATATGATTACTTATGTTCAAGTGATGATCTATTCACAATGCAAAAGTATGAATCAAAAACCTTATTGAGAACCAACAAACTATAACCTCAGTCATTGAAGCAATTGCAATTTATCATAACATCAGAAAGAGTCTATGTCAGAGCTAAAAAGCAAGTCCACATACTCAACTATCATCTAGTCCTTAATTGCTAACACTCGCGCAATACTCGTGGTTACGAGTTTTAGTCGGACACAGAGAAAGATAGGGGCTTATAGTTTCGCCCCACAACCTTTTACCTCGAGGGTAATGTCAACAATAATAACTCATGCCCCCCTACATCCAATTAGATATATCTATCAGGATCTTTCCAACACACTGGGCTTGCCAAAGGATAAAATGAAAAAGGGAGAGGTGAAGATCACCATGACACTTGCATAAGGAGATAAAAGTAAAGGATAGGCCCTTTGCAGAGGGAAGCAGAGGTTGTCATGCGCTTTTATGGTTGGATGCACAAAATCCTAATGCGAAAGAACGTCACTTTATATTGCCATTTGTGATATGGACCTTTATTATGCAGTCTGTCACTTTTATTACTTCCATACCACACGATTGTATAAAGCTTATTTCTACCACACCAATCAATCATACATATTTAGAGAGCAATTTTTATTGCTTGCACCGATTGCAACTTACTCGAGGATCTTACTCAATCCATAGGTAGGTATGGTGGACTCTCATGGCAAAAAACTGGTTTAAGGGTATTTGGAAGCACAAGTAGTATCTCTACTTGGTGATGAGAATTTGGCTAGCATGAGGGGAAAAGGCAAGCTCAACATGTTGGAGGATCCAAGACAATATAATTTATCTCAGATGTAAGAAAACATAACCCATCACGTTGTCTTCCTTGTCCAATGTCAACTCTTTAGCATGTCATATTTTAATGAGTGCTCACAATCATAAAGATGTCCAAGATAGTATATCTATATGTGAAGACCTCTCTTTCTTTATTACTTCCTATTAATTGCAACGATGACCAAAGCTATGTCTGCCAACTCCCAACAACTTTTAATCATCACACTCTTTCTATGTGAAGTCATTACTATCAATAAGATCAATATGAATTTTTGTTTCTTCTTATTCTTTTTCTCTTTTCTTTTCTTTTATTTGGGATCATGACAAAAATAAGCAAGCCCTTGACTCAATCACTAATCTTTATTATATAGCTCATGGACTCGATTACATTGAGAGATCATAAATCAAAACTTAAAACTAGATCATGCCATAAACTTTATTCTACTAGATCAAAATACTACTAACATGATCGAACTAAGGAAAGTGGTAAAGATAGGAGTTGTGATGGTGATACGATACCGGGGCACTCCCCCAAGCTTGGCAGTTGCCAAGTGGAGTGCCCATACCAGATACTCAATTCTTCTTTGTTGGAGGAGACGGTGGTGATTTTGTTGATGACATAGGCTTCTTCCTTAATTTGTGTTTGAGGACAGAATTTTGGTCCCTTAGGTCCTTGATCTCCTGTTCTAGGCTCAATATCTTTTTGCATAGTTCCTGCTTGTTTTCCTGCAAGAGTCAAAAAGGGATAAACTCGATCTTAGGTTTCTTTACCCTATCCGGGAGGCTTGACTTTTTGAACTCCACATACATGTCCCCAGGTTGAGGTAGTGGGACTTCATCTTCATCCGAGCTCGTCTCCTCCTTTCCCTTGGGTTCATAGTCTTCTTCTTCTTCCGTGGTCTAACCATAATGCTCCACGTCTCCATAGACCTTAGGGTCTGCAAGGTAATTAGCCACATAGTTTTCTCCTTCCGAATCCTGGGACGACATGTTGCTCTGTCTGCAACAGGACAGCTCAAAACAAAGACAAGAGATTTTTGCGTGATACGGGAGTCAAAACCCGTGGGAGATTATAGAATGGATTTTTACCGACCAAAATACGTATCGTGCAAGAAAATGGAGTCCGGAAGGCACACGAGGAGCTCACGAGGTAGGGGGCGTGCCCAGGGGGGTAGGGCACGCCCTCCACCCTCGTGGGGCCCTCGTGTCCTTCCCGGACTGCTACTTAATTTCTATTTTTCTAAATATTCCAAAATGGAGAAATATTGCCTTAAAAATTATTTTGGAGTCGGTTTACTTACCGTACCACATACCCATTCCTTTTCGGAGTCTGAAACGTTCTGGAAAGTGTCCCTTATGTATTCCTCCGGGGTTACGGTTTCAATAATATTGGTTTCAACATTTATGGGATTACCTGAGATATAATGTTTGATTCTCTGACCGTTTACCACCTTCGGATTTGTGCCTTCAAAGTTGTTGATTTTTATGACACTGGAACGATAGACCTCCTCGATAACATAGGGGCCTTCCCATTTAGAGAGAAGTTTCCCTACAAAAAATCTTAAACGAGAGTTGTATAGCAATACATAATCACCTACATTAAACTCACACTTTTGTATCCTTTTGTCATGCCATCTTTTAACCTTTTCTTTAAACAACTTGGCATTTTTGTAGGCTTGGGTTCTCCATTCATCAAGTGAGTTAATATCAAATAACCTATTCTCACCGGCAAGTTTAAAATCATAATTTAGTTCTTTAATAGCCTAATAAGCCTTGTGTTCTAGTTCGAGAGGTAAGTGACATGCTTTTCCATAGACCATTTTATACGTAGACATACCCATAGGATTTTTATATGCAGTTCTATAGGCCCATAATGCATCATCAAGTTTCTTGGACCAATTCTTTCTAGACCTATTGACAGTCTTTTGCAAAATTAATTTGAGTTCTCTATTACTCAATTCTACTTGACCACTAGACTGTGGGTGATACGTAGATGCAATTCTATGATTGATGTCATATTTAGCAAGCATTTTACGGAAAGCACCATGAATATAATGTGAACCACCATCAGTCATTAAGTATCTAGGGACTCCAAACCTCGTAAAAATAACTTCTTTAAGCATTTTAATAGAAGTGTTATGATCAGCACTACTAGTTGGAATAGCTTCTACCCACTTAGTAACGTAATCAACAACAACTAAAATATGTGTATATCCATTAGAGGCAGGAAAAGGTCCCATATAATCAAAGCCCCAAACATCAAACGGTTCAATAACAAGTGAATAATTCATAGGCATTTCTTGACGTCTACTAATATTACCAATTCTTTGACATTCATCACAAGATAGGACAAACTTACGGGCATCTTTGAAGAGAGTAGGCCAATAAAAACCGGATTGCAATACCTTATGTGCAGTTCTATCTCCCGCGTGGTGTCCTCCATAAGTTTCAGAGTGGCACTTGCGTAGGATCTGTTCCTGCTCATGCTCAGGTACACAACGTCTAATAACACCATCTACTCCTTCTTTATAAAGATGTGGGTCATCCCAAAAGTAATGTCTCAAATCATAGAAGAACTTTTTTCTTTTGTTGGTATGTGAAGCTAGGTGGTATAAATTTAGCAACAATGTAATTAGCATAATCAGCATACCAAGGAGTACCACGAGAAGTACTTATGACATTTAATTGTTCATCAGGAAAGCTATCATCAATAGGTAGTGGGTCATCAAGAACATTCTCTAACCTAGATAAGTTGTCTGCAACGGGGTTCTCAGCTCCTTTTCTATCAACAATATGCAAATCAAATTCTTGTAGCAAGAGAACCCATCTAATAAGTCTAGGTTTAGCATCTTTCTTCTCCATAAGATATTTAATAGCAGCATGATCAGTGTGGATAGTTACTTTAGAATCAACAATATAAGGTCTGAACTTTTCACAAGCAAAATACAACTGCTAAAAGTTCCTTTTTAGTAGTATCATACTTTCTTTGAGCACTGTCTAGAGTCTTACTAGCATAATGGATAACATTTAATTTCTTATCAACTCTTTGCCCTAAAACAACACCTACATCATAATCGCTAGCATCACACATAATTTCAAAGGGTAAATTCCAATCAGGTGGCTGAACAATAGGTGCAGAGACTAATGCTTTCTTAAGTATTTCAAATGCTTCTACACAATCATCATCAAAGACAAATGGTATATCTTTTTGTAATAAATTAGTCAGAGGCCGAGAATTTTTTGAGAATTCCTTAATGAACCTCCTATAAAATCCGGCATGACCAAGGAAACTTCTTATACCTTTGATGTCCTTGGGACATGGCATCTTTTCAATAGCATCAACCTTGGCTTTATCAACTTCAATACCTCTTTCAGAAACTTTATGCCCCAAGACAATACCCTCATTAACCATAAAGTGGCACTTTCCCAATTCAAGACAAGATTAGTTTCTTCGCATCTCTGCAAAACTCGATCAAGGTTGCTCGAGCAATCATCAAAAGAAGATCTATAGACGGAAAAGTCGTCCATGAAAACCTCACAAATCTTTTCACAAAAGTCAGAGAATATAGCCATCATGCATCTTTGGAAGGTAGAAGGTGCATTACATAAACCAAAAGGCATACATCTATAAGCAAAAGTACCAAAAGGGCATGTAAAAGTAGTCTTTGATTGATCTTTAGCTGACACAGGTATTTGAGAGAAACCAGAATAACCATCTAAAAAGCAGTAATGTGTATGTTTGCATAATCTTTATAGCATTTGATCGATAAAAGGTAAGGGGTAATGATCTTTCTTAGTAGCCTTATTTAATTTGCGGAAATCAATTACCATCCTATAACCTGTAATAATTCTTTGTGGAATCAATTCATCTTTATCATTAGGAACAACAGTAATACCTCCCTTCTTAGGGACACAATGAACAAGACTTACCCACTTACTATCAGGAACGGGATAAATTATACCTGCCTCAAGGAGCTTTAGTATCTCCTTTCTTGCCACTTCTTTCATTTTAGGATTCAAACGGCGTTGATGATCACGAACTGGTTTAGCATCTTCTTCCAAATTAATTTTATGTTGACATAGAGTGGGACTAATGCCCTTAAGATCATCAAGAGTATATCCAATAGCAGCACGGTGCTTCTTCAGAGTTTTCAATAATCTCTCTTCCTCATGCTCTAAAGGGTTAGCACTAATAATAACAGGATATATCTTTTTCTCATCAAGATAAGCATATTTAAGAGTATCAGGTAACGGTTTAAGCTCAAACACAGGATCACCCTTGGGTGGAGGAGGATCCCCTAGGATTTCAACAGGTTAATTGTTTTTCAGAATAGGTTCCTGTTTAAAGAATACTTCATCTAATTCCCTTCTTTCATTCATAAACATATCATTTTCATGGTCTAGCAAATATTGTTCTAAAGGATCACTAGGAGGTACGACAATAGAAGCAAGACCAATAATTTCATCCTTACTAGGTAATTCTTCTTCACGGTCTTGTCTACTAAATTTAGAAAAATTAAATTCATGAGTCATATCATCTAAATCGACAGTAACAACATCCCTTTTGCAGTCTATGGTAGCATTAACAGTATTTAAGAAGGGTCTACCAAATATAATGGGACAAAAACTATCTTGTGGGGAACCAAGGACAAGAAAATCAGCAAGGTATTTAGTTTTCCCACACAAGACTTCAACATCTCTAACAATTCCCATTGGTGAAATAGTATCTCTATTAGCAAGTTTAATAGTAACATCAATTTCTTCTAACTCAACAGGTGCAATGTCATGCATAATTTCTTTGTATAAGTCAATAGGTATTGCACTAGCACTAGCACCCATATCACATAAGCCATGATAACAATGTTCTCCTATTTTAACAGAAATAACAGGCACACCTACCACAGGTCTATGTTTATCTTTGGCACAAGGTTTAGCAATTCTAGCAGTTTCACCGCAGAACTGAATAACATGCCCATCAATATTATCAGACAAGAGCTCTTTAACAATAGCAGTATTAGGTTCTACTTTAACTTGCTCAGGAGTTGTATATGTTTTAATATTGCTTTTACGAACCACAATTGAAGCTTTAGCATGATCCTTTATCCTAACAAGGAAAGGTGGTTTCTCAACATAACAAGTAGGAACAATAGGATCATTATAAGTGACAGTCTTTTCTTCAACTTTAATAGGTGCAGCTACTTTTACTTCTATGGGAGGATGATATTTAAACCACTTCTCCTTAGGGAGATCAACATAAGTAGCAAAAGATTCACAGAAAGAAGCTACTATCTCAGAATCAAGTCCATATTTAGTGCTAAACTTACGGAAAATATCGGTATCCATAAAAGATTTAACACAATCAAACTTAGGTGTCATACCTGACTCCTTACCATTGTCGAGGTCCCAATCTTCAGAGTTGCGTTTAATTCTATCCAATAAATCCCATCTAAATCCAATAGTCTTAATCATAAAAGAGCCAGCAGAAGAAGTATCGAGCATTGTGCGATTATTTTTAGAAAGCCGAGCATAAATTTTTTGAAGAATTGTTTCTCTTGGAAGCTCATGATTGGGGCATGAATATAACATTGATTTAAACCTCCCCCAAGCTTGAGCGATGCTTTCTCCTTCGCGAGGCCAAAAATTATATATATAATTGCGATCACGATGAACAAGATGCATAGGGTAATACTTTTGATGAAATTCCAATTTCAATCTTCTATAGTTCCATGATCTCGTATCATCACATAGCCTATACCATACCAATGCGTCTCCCTTCAAAGATAAAGGGAAGACCTTCTTCTTAGCAACATCATCGGGTATACCTGCAAGCTTAAATAATCCACAAACTTCATCCACATATATCAGGTGTTCATCAGGATGCATTGTTCCATCTCCTGTAAAAGGATTAGCTAGCAGTTTTTCTATCATACCCGAAGGATACTCATAAGGAATTTCATTTTCATATTCATTTTCAATAGGTTCAGTAGGTTGAGGAGCAACTCTTTGCTCTACTGGTCGGGGTGAAGATACCCCGAACAAGCCCCTCAGAGGATTACTTTCCATAGTAACAAGTGACAATAAATTTCAGCACACTATATAAATTTTTCCTTACCAAATTCCACCTACCAAAGGCGCTTCACTCCCCGGCAACGGCGCCAGAAAAGAGTCTTGATGACCCACAAGTATAGGGGATCTATCATAGTCCTTTTGATAAGTAAGAGTGTCGAACCCAACGAGGAGCAGAAGGAAATGATAAACGGTTTTCAGCAAGGTATTCTCGGCAAGTACTGAAATAAGTGGTAACAGATAGTTTTGTGATGAGATAATTTGTAACGAGCAACAAGTAACAAAAGTAAATAAAGTGCAGCAAGGTGGCCCAATTCTTTTTGTAGCAAAGGACAAGCCTGGACAAACTCTTATATAAGGAAAAGCGCTCCCAAGGACACATGGGAATATCGTCAAGCTAGTTTTCATCACGTTCATATGATTCGCGTTCGGTACTTTGATAATTTGACATGTGGGTGGACCGGTGCTTGGGTGCTGTTCTTACTTGAACAAGCATCCCACTTATGATTAACCTCTATTGCAAGCATCCGCAACTACAACAAAAGTATTAAGGTAAACCTAACCATAGAATGAAACATATGGATCCAAATCAGCCCCTTACGAAGCAACGCATAAACTAGGGTTTAAGCTTCTGTCACTCTAGCAACCCATCATCTACTTATTACTTCCCAATGCCTTCCTCTAGGCCCAACTAATGGTGAAGTGTTATGTAGTCGACGTTCACATAACACCACTAGAGGCTAGACAACATACATCTTATCAAAATATTGAACGAATACCAAATTCACATGACTACTAATAGCAAGACTTCTCCCTTGTCCTCAGGAACAAACGTAACTACTCACAAAGCATATTCATGTTCATAATCAGAGGGTTAATAATATGCATAAAGGATCTGAACATATGATCTTCCACCAATTAAACCAACTAGCATCAACTACAAGGAGTAATTAACACTACTAGCACCAATCCCGGACTTGGAGACAAGATTTGGATACAAGAGATGAACTAGGGTTTTGAGATGAGATGGTGCTGATGAAGATGTTGATGGAGATTGCCCTCTCCCGATGAGAGGAGCGTTGGTGATGACGATAGTGATGATTTCCCCCTCCGGGAGGGAAGTTTCCCCGGCAGAACGGCTCTGCCGGAGCTCTAGATTGGATCCGCCAAGGTTCCGCCTCGTGGCGGCGGAGTTTCGTCCCGAAAGGTTGCCTCTTATTTTTTTCTCGACGAAAGACTTCATATAGGAGAAGATGGTCATCGGAGAGCCACCAGGGGGCCCACAAGGTAGGGGGCGCATCCTGGGGGGGGGGGGCTCCCCCCACCCTCGTGGGAAGGGTGTGGGGCCCCTGGTCTTCATCTTTGGCGAGGATTTTTCATTATTTATTATAAGGTATTCCGTGGAGTTTCAGGACTTTTGGAGTTGTGCAGAATAGGTCTCTAATATTTGCTCCTTTTCCAGCCCAAAATTCCAGCTGCCGGCATTCTCCCTCCTTATGTAAACCTTGTAAAATAAGAGAGAATAGCCATAAGTATTGTGAAATAATGTGAAATAACATCCCATAATGCAATAAATATCGATATAAAAGCATGATGCAAAATGGACGTATCACCCATCATATTAGGACTAAATTCATAACCAAAGCAAATTACCATGTTGTTTAGGACTCTCAAAATAATATAAGTGAAGCATGAGAGTTCATATATTTCTATAAAATAAAACCACCATCGTGCACTAAAAATATATAAGTGAAGCACTAGAGCAAATGACAAACTACTCCGAAAGATGTAAGTGAAGATCAATGAGTAGTCGAATAATTATGCAACTATGTGAAGACTCTCTAACATTTAATAATTTCAGATCTTGGTATTTTGTTCAGACATCAAGCAAAACAAAACAAAATGACATCTAAGAATAGCAAACATCATGTGAATAAGCAAAAGCTTAGGATCAACCGAAACTAACCGATAGTTGTTGAAGAAGAAAGGTGGGATGCCAACCGGGGCATCCCCAAGCTTAGACGCGTGAGACTTCTTGAAATATTATCTTGGGATGCCTTGGGAATCCTCAAGCTTTAGCTTTTGTGTCTCCTTAATTCCTCTCATATCACGGTCTCCCTAAATCTCAAAAGCTTCATCCACACAAAACTCAACAAGGACTCGTGAGATAAGTTTGTATAAACCATTGCAAAAACCTTATCATACTCTACTGTAGCAAATCACTAAAATTATTATTCAACATCGCATACTAAATGCCTCTGCATATTTAATAGTCCTATCCTCAAATAGAATCATTAAAGAAGCAAACATATGCAAACAATGCAAACATAACAGCAATCTGTCTAAACAGGACAGTCTGTAAAGAGTGCAGCAAGATCCATACTTCCCTAACTCCAAAAATTATGAAAGAAAATTCCCACTGTAGTAAATTTATCAAATCTTAATATGCAAAAGGTTTCAACATTTTATCACATTCTGAGTTTTCTAGGGAATTTTTGCAATAGAGGTAAACTTTCTGTTTTCAAACAGCAACATGTGGACTTGTAAAATAGGCATACTAAAGGCTATCAATGCCACTTTTATTGAAATAAAATATGAAAAACATTGTTCTAAATAAGAGCAAGCAAATCCTAAGAAAATAAATTGACGCTCCAAGCAAAACACATATCATGTGGTGAATAAAAATGTAGCCCCAAGTAAAGTTATCGATGAATGAAGACGAGAGAGGGGGTGCCTTCCGGGGCATCCCCAAGCTTAGGCTCTTGGTTGTCCTTGAATATTACCTTGGGGTGCCTTGTGCATCCCCAAGCTTAGGCTCTTGCCACTCCTTATTCCATAGTCCATCGAATCTTTACCCAAAACTTGAAAACTTCACAACACAAAACTTAACAGAAAACTCGTAAGCTCCGTTAGTATAAGAAAGCAAATCACCATCATAAGGTACTATAATGAACTCATTCTAAATTCATATTGGTGTAATATATACTGTATTCCAACTTCTCTATGGTTCATACCCTCCGATACTACTCATAGATTCATCAAAATAAGCAAACAACACGATGAAAACAGAATCTATCAAAAACAGAACAGTAGTAATCTGTAGGTTTCGACCACTTCTGGAACTCATAAAATTCTCAAATAAATTGGTGGACCTGAGTAATTTGTCTATTAATCATCTGCAAAAAGAATTAACTAAATAGCACTCTCTAGTAAAAAAATGCAGCAATTCTCGTGAGCGCTAAAGTTTCTGTTTTTTACAGCATGATCATAAAGACTTCACCCAAGTCTTCCCAAAGGTTCTACTTGGCACAAACACTAATTAACACATAAAACCACATCTAAACATAGGCTAGATGAATTATTTATTACTAAACAGGAGCAAAAAGCAAGGAACAAAAATAAACTTGGGTTGCCTCCCAACAAGCGCTATCGTTTAACGCCCCTAGCTAGGCATGATGATTTCAATGATGCTCACATAAAAGATAAGAATTGAAACATAAAGAGAGCATCAAGAATAATATGACTAGCACATTTAAGTCTAACCCTCTTCCTATGCATAGGGATTTTGTGAGAAAATAACTTATGGGAACAATAATCAACTAGCATAGGAGGGCAAAACAAGCATAACTTCAAAACTTTAAGCACATAGAGAGGAAACTTGATATTATTACAATTCATACAAGCATATATTCCTCCCTCATTAAAATTTTCAGTAGCATCATGAATGAATTCAACAATATAACCAGCACCTAAAGCATTCTTTTCATGATCTACAAGCATAGAAATTTTACTACTCTCCACACAAGCAAAATTCTTCTCATGAATAATAGTGGGAGCAAACTCAACAAAATAATTATCATGTGAGGCATAATCCAACTGAAAAGTTAAATCATGATGACAAGTTTCATGGATATCATTATTCTTTATATCATACAAGTCATCACAATAATCATCATAGATAGCAACTTTGTTCTCATAATCAATTGGAACCTCTCCCGGAATAGTGGATTCATCACAAAATAAAGTCATGACCTCTCCAAATCCACTTTCATCTATATAATCATCATAACTAGGAGGCATGCTTTCATCATAATAAATTTGCTCATCAAAACTTGGGTGACAAAAAATATCATCTTCATCAAACATATCTTCCCCAAGCTTGTGGCTTTACATATCATTAGCATCATGGATATTCAAGGAATTCATACTAACAACATTGCAATCATGCTCATCATTCAAATATTTAGTGCCAAACATTTTAATGCATTCTTCTTCTAACACTTTGGCACAATTTTCCTTTCCATCATACCCACGAAAGATATTAAAAAGATGAAGCCTATGAGGGAAACTCAATTCCATATTTTTTTGTAGTTTTCTTTTATAAACTAAACTAGTGCTAAAACAAGAAACAAAAAGATTTGATTGCAAGATATAAAGATATACCTTCAAGCGCTAACCTCAACGGCGCCAGAAAAGAGCTTGATTTCTACAACACAACCTTCTTCTTGTAGACGTTGTTGGGCCTCCAAGTGCAGAGGTTTGTAGGACAGTAGCAAATTTCCCTCAAGTGGATGACCTAAGGTTTATCAATCCGTAGGAGGCGTAGGATGAAAATGGTCTCTCTCAAGAAACCCTGCAACCAAATAACAAAGAGTCTCTTGTGTCCCCAACACATCCAATACAATGGTAAATTGTATAAGTGCACTAGTTCAGTGAAGAGATGGTGATACAAGTGGTATATGGATGGTAGATAAAGGTTTTTGTAATCTGAAAAAATAAAAACAGCAAGGTAACTAATGATAAAAGTGAGCACAAACGGTATTGCAATGCGTTGAAACAAGACCTAGGGTTAATAATTTCACTAGTGCAAGTTCCCTCAACAATAATAACATAATTGGATCACATAACTATCCCTCAACATGCAACAAAGAGTCACTCCAAAGTCACTAATAGCGGAGAATAAACAAAGAGATTATGGTAGGGTATGAAACTACCTCAAAGTTATTCTTTCCAATCAATCCATTGGGCTATTCCTATAAGTGTCACAAACAGCCCTAGAGTTCGTACTAGAATAACACCTTAAGACACAAATCAACCAAAACCCTAATGTCACCTAGATACTCCAATGTCACCTCAAGTATCCATGGGTATGATTATACGATATGCATCACACAATCTCAGATTCATCTATTCAACCAACACATAGAACCTCAAAGAGTGCCCCAAAGATTCTACCAGAGAGTCAAGACGAAAACGTGTGCCAACCCCTATGCATAGGTTCATGGGCGGAACCCGCAAGTTGATCACCAAAACATACATCAAGTGTATCACATGATATCCCATTGTCACCACAAATAAGCACGTGCAAGACATACATCAAGTGTTCTCAAATCCTTAAAGACTCAATCCGATAAGACAACTTCAAAGTGAAAACCCAATTCATCACAAGAGAGTAGAGGTGGAGAAACATCATAAGATCCAACTATAATAACAAAGCTTGCGATACATCAAGATCGTACCACCTCAAGAACACAAGAGAGAGAGAGAGAGATCAAACACATAGCTACTGGTACATACCCTCAGCCCCGAGGGAGAACTACTCCCTCCTTGTCATGGAGAGCACCGGGATGATGAAGATGGCCACCTGAGAGGGATTCCCCCTCCGGCAGGGTGCCATAACGGGTCTAGATTGGTTTTCGGTGGCTACGGAGGCTTCTGGCAGCGGAACTCCCAATCTATTGTGCTCCCCGATAGTTTTAGGGTATATGGATATATATAGGCAGAAGAAATACGTTAGGGGAGCCACGAGGGGCCCACGAGGGTGGAGGGCGCGCCCTAGGGGGGTGGGCGCGCCCCCTGCCTCGTGGCTCCCTCGTTTCTTTCCTGACGTGCACTCCAAGTCTACGGGGTAGCTTTCCTTCCAAAAATAACTTCTCCAGAAGGTTTCATTCCGTTTTGAGTCTGTTTGATATTCCTTTTCTTTGAAACACTGAAACAAGGGAAAACATAAACTGGCACTGGGCTCTGGGTTAATAGGTTAGTCCCAAAAATCATATAAAATAGCATATAAATGCATATAAGACATACAAGGTTGATAATATAATAGCATGGAACAATCAAAAATTTTAGATACGTTGGAGACGTATCAATTCTCAATACAATGGTTCTTGGAGATCCATATGATGTAACTCTTTTTGCGGCGTGTTTGTTGGGATCGGATGAACTTTGAGTTTATGATCAGATCTATCTTTTTATATCCATGAAAGTATTTGAGTTTCTTTGATCTCTTTTTATGCATGATTGCTTATAGCCTCATATTTCTTATCCAATATTTGGATTTTGTTTGGCAAACTTGATCTATTTATCTTGCAATGGGAAGAGGTGCTTCGGAGTGGGTTCGATCTTACGGTGCTTGATCCCAGTGACAGAAGGGGAACCGACACGTATGTATCATTGCTACTAAGGATAAAACGATGGGGTCTATCTCAGATAGATCTTGTCTACATCATGTCATCGTTCTTATTGCATTACTCCATTTCTCCATGAACTTAATACACTAGATGCATGCTGGATAGCGGTCGATGTGTGGAGTAATAGTAGTAGATGCAGGCAGGAGTCGGTCTACTAATCTTGGATGTGATGTCTATGTAATGATCATTGTCTAGATACCGTCATGAGTATTTTAAGTTCTATCAATTGCCCAACAATAATTTGTTTACCCACCATTTGCTATTTTTCTCGAGAGAAGCCATTAGTGAAACCTACGACCCCCGGGTCTCTTTCTTATATTATTTGCCTTTGCGATCTATTTTATTTGTCTTTTATTTTCAGATCTACTAAACCAAAAATACAAAAATACCTTGCTGCAATTTATTTTATTTGGCATTCGATCTATCAACATTTACAACTTTCTCATGTCCGTTTGCCCATCTTGGGGCGCCGCTACCCGAAAGGGATTGACAACCCCTTTTACACGTGGGGTTGCGAGTCGTTGTTATTTGTGTGCAGGTGATGTTTACGTTGTGTTGCTTGGTTCTCCTACTGGTTCGATAACCTTGGTTTCATATCTGAGGGAAATACCTTCTGCCGCTGTGCTGCATCATCCCTTCCTCTTTGGGGAAATACTGACGTAGCTTCAAGCGACATCAAAAGGAATTTCTGGCGCCGTTGCCGAGGAGGATCTTCAACATATACCAGGTTCCTAATCACAAATCTCATCTCCTCGCAATTTACATTATTTGCCAATTGCCTCTTGTTTTTCTCTCCCCCACTTCATAAAAATTTGCCATTTTATTCGTCCCTCTTTTTCGTTTGCCATTTTCTCTTCAGATATATCTGTGTTTTTGCTTCTTAGTCATAATGGCTAGCGTGCCTACTCCTCCTTTGTCATCAGATTTCGAAGTTCTTTACTTCAAGCAAAGACAAGGAAAAAAATTGAAGGATGCTTGGTAGGCCCTATTTGGTTCAGCTTTTATCGACAGATTCTGCTGCTGCGTAGCAGAATCTGAACCAAAGGGCGAACCCAGTAGAATCCGATTTCAGAAATCCGCTGCCAAAATCTGAACCAAAAGCGGAAGTAGCCCAGGACGTGCTTTCCAAAATCTGATTCTGCTGCGGGCCAAAATCTGAAAAAGCTGTATCAGCTGGTTTGCCAAATGACCTACATCTTTTTCACATCAGATTTTCCACAACTATTTTTCGACAGCAGATTTTTCACATCTGCTTTTAGAAATCCATAGCCGAACCAAACAGGGCCATAGGCTTATGGAATCTTATCGTATTTGCAATTTAAAGGGGGGCGCTAAGATCTTGCTTCATAATTTTTACATAGGATTGGCTTTGCATCATAGACAACTCCTAGATTTTGCCGCTAATGGGAATTTTATTGAGCTTGATGCTAATGCTGTCTATGGAATTTTAGAAGGAATTTTGGGAGTTCCACCACAAAAGAAGGGTTTTTTTCACCCCTGAGGGAGTTTAAATGTTGGACAATCTTGGTAATTTGCATGAACATATGGTTGAAATACAGAAATATAATGAACCCCTCAAACACCTTAATGGTACTTTCTCCGTCCCGTAATTCCCGTCGCAACGACTTTTTTTCAAAAAAGTCCTTTAGGTTTATCCGACCGAACCCGCGGTCCAGTCGTCTCCTCCACTGCTCAGCTCCACCACATAGCTCCCCGGGACACCGGCGACGTCGCGTAGCTCAAGCACACCACGCCGCAGCGTAGCTCCACCGCAACCCTGGGTGGATCCACCTCTACCCGTGCAGCTCCATCGCTCCCCTGTGCAGCTCCACTGCTCCCCTTTCCCGCATCCCTAAATTTCCAATCTTTTCCCCATCCCCTTTAGCAAATTCGAGACTTGCTGCCAGTCGATTCGCCACCCCCACCACAAATCCTGGCCACCGTCGAGAGGAGAGAGCATGAGGAGAAAAAGGTCACCGACTCCTGCCTAGAAGAACCATATGAGTGGCAGCGGGCGGTGGCAATGCATGACGCGGTCAGGGTCAACCACAACAAGCTCCTGCGGGTCACTGGAGAGGCGTCCTCGGCGGAGCTCGTTGGCGTCTTGTATGCCAGGGCGTCGAAGCCGACCAACACGTCCAGCACCTCGTGTCCTGGAGCGGGCGGCCACAACTACAAGGCGCCTCCGTGTTCACCGTGACGGCCCACCTGGCTGGTGGCAATAGCTGGCACCAGGACGACGACGGTGGTGAAATTGAGGAATTGCAGGAGGTCAGCCATCCACATCCCTCCTCTATTGGTGAAGCATCATGGAGTAATCCTCTTAATTTATCTGTTGTTGTTTGTGGTCCAACTCCTGTTAATTTTACTCCAGAAAGAATTCCAATCCATCTGCCGCTATTTGTTGTGTGTATATACTGTTAACTGATCTCTAGATTGTGTTGCTGTAACAAACATCGTGGAGTACTCCTATTAATTGATCATGTGTGATTGTCTCTATGAGTAATCTTGTTAATTGTCTCTAATTGTTCATGTAACATCATGGATTTTTATGACCTGAACTTATCATTTGTGAATAAAATTAATGGAGAAGGGATTCATTCTTCTTCAGACCTTGTTTCTTTCTTTCTGCTTGAATGAATGGAGTACAGTAAAGTTCATGAACAAGGGAGTTTTTTTGCAACTGCAAACTCTGAATGCTCAAGTCTGGAAGTGTTTACAAATTCAGAGAGTTCACATGACTACTGGTTAAATAATTCAGTGTAAATCTAGTCTGAAACTAGTAGAGCTCTTGGTGATTTACAAATTCAGTGTAAATAAAAATCTGGGACATGACTACTGATCATGTATGCAAGATGTTGCTACTGGATGAGCACAAGAACTACTCAGTAGACTTTGATGTATTTAAAAGTTTGACATCAGATCATGTATGCAAGATGTTGCTACTGGATGCATGGATGCATGACTGGGACATGACTACTCGGTAGATTATGTACTGCAAGTAGACAAGATCATCCAAATTAGACCAAATTGCAAGATTCAAATTAATCCAAAGGCCTTGACTAAATTATTCAGATTAATTTAAATAATTCAAATAATTCCAAATAAATTTTAAAAAATCAAATAAATGTATTCTTTGGATTGATGATCAAAGTTCAAAGAATTAGCCTGAATGCACATTGATGCTGATTGATGATTCCAGAGAATAAGCCTTTCAAATCAGTTAGGCTTTGAACTTTGATGATTTTTTAGTTCAAAGCACTTTGAGTATTCCACAAAATTCAGTAAACTTTCCTACAATGGGCACTATAAACTGTCAGTACAGTACTCAAAATTCAGTTACCTTTTCAGTAGGAAAATTTCTATAACAAACTTCAGAAGCTTGCATTTTCCTACTCTTGTTGGCAATAGTCAATATCAGTTTACTGTCCATTTTAGCCTAGCCTTCAGTTATCTTTTCACCCATTTTCTGTCCATTCAGTTATATTTTCAGTAGGGAAATCTCTGTAACAAATTACAGTTTAGTTTACTGTCCATTTTTGCTTTGATTTCAAAAAGTTGCCCATTAGTCACATTTTTGTCCATTGGCTATGGCATATTGTAGTAGTAGTGAAAATGGGTGCAGTTCCCTGCCTCGAGTGGAGCATCAACATAACTTGGCAGTATATGGGTGTTTCCTAATTTTATTCTTTTTTTCTAATTCTAATTTCAAGTACAGATCAAACTGTATTGTGCATATTTACATCTTGGAAAACATGTTCGAATTCAGTTTCTAAAATTTACAGTATTGGTCATCCTAACTGAAACACATTATGATTTTCAGTTTGCTAATGTTTTAAAACGTCATAAAATTGTTGTACCTCAAGAGCAGAGGTGCCGGGCAAGTTTGATCTTTGATCTAAAGTAAAAAAAAGTTTGATCTTTGATCTTGCTATAGATACTGCTGATATCGATCAATTGCTGCTACAGAAGATATTGCTCCTACAGATGATACTCCTCTGTATTGATCAATTGACCTACTGCTGATACTCTGCTCAACTAATCTCCTCTTGATCTGCAGGTGAGAAGTAGAGCATGTGTTGTTGGGCGAGCAGTGAGGTGCTGGGCGTGGAGGAGGAGCAGCGCCTGGGCTTGGAGGAGGAGCGGTGCCTGGTCGTGGAGAGGAGGTGCTGGGCATGGAGGAGTAGATCAGGCGACCGAAGCTTAGGCGGGTAGTCGATCTGGTGGACGTTGACAGGGTTGGGCGGCAGAAATTACCAGAGACCATCGCTCAGGTGGGCAGCAGGGGAGCTCTGGCGACAGTTCGAGCAGGGGAGCAGCAACACAAGCCTGGCAGCACAGGAGAAGTACGAGGATGAGCTTGAGGTCTAGGCGCGCACGGGAGCTTGAGGAGGACGAGATCCATCGGATCTTGGTGGCGCAGGTCCTAGACGACAGCGATGGAGGGGATCGCGGCGGAGTGGATCACAACGGCAGTGGCGCAGGTATTGGGTGGCAGAGGAGCTGGCCCTGGGTGGCGCAAGCGACGAATCGGTCGACGACGGACTTGGCCTGATGCACGAGAGCTGGATCGGGTGGAGGAAGATGGAAGGACTTGTTTGTAAAAGATTCAAAGATACAAGGGGTTTTTGTGCACATTTTACATTACACTATGCTCACGACATGAATTTTGGGACGGAGGGAGTAGTATCAATCGCATGCACACCTTGATTACTCTTTGCAACAAGCGATTTGATATTTTGGATCTAAAGATGGTTTATTTTCCGGAAAATTTAGGGAAGCATAAAGAGCCTCCTGGGTTTGAGAAAACCCTTACAAAAGTTGCCAAAACTAAGGATGACAAAACTTAGATTCTTACTTTATGCCTAGCTAAGGGCATTAAACTATAGCGCTTGTTGGGAGGCAAGCCAATGAATAAAAATTATTTTTGCTTTTTGCTTCCTGTTTTTGAGTGTAGCACAATTATGCTACTGTTATGTTTGTGTTTTTTGTGTTTTAATTAGTGTTTGTGCCAAATAAAGCCTTTAGGATCTTCTTGGGTGATAGTTGTTTGATCTTGCTAAAAAAACAGAAACTTTTGCGCTTGCGAAAACAATTCTCATTTTTAACTAGAGAGCGATAAAATACCCATTCCTTTTTAGTAGATCAATATAAAAATTTCTCAGGTCGTCCTAATTTTCAGAATTTTTGGAGTTACACAAGTATTCGAAACACCCAGATTACTACAGATTGTTCTGTTTTTGATAGATTCTGTTTTCTTTGTGTTGTGTGCTTGCTTTGATGGCTCTATGGTTTTCTTTGATGAGTTTTTGCCATAGAAAAGTTGGAATACAGTAGATATAATGCAAGAACAAAATATGAATTGGTTTGATATAGCACTTATAGTAGTGATTTATTTTCTTATACTAACGGATCTCACAAATGTTTTGTTGAGCTTTGTGTGATTGAAATTTTCAAGTTTTGGCTTATCTTACGATGGATGAAGGAATAAGGAGTAAGAAGAGCCTAAACTTGGGGATGCCCCGGCATCCCCTGCTATTATCCAAAAGAGAGGAAGCAACTAAGTTTGGGGATGCCCCCAAGTGGCATCCCCTCTTTCTTCTAATGACCATCGGTATTTTACTCGAAGCTATATTTTTATTCGTCACATACTATGTGTTTTGCTTGTAGCGTCTTGTATGATATGAGTCTTTGCTTGCTCTATTTTGTGTTTTAAGTCTTGATTCCTTTTTGGACACACCTATTTGAGAGAGCCAAAATTATTTCATGACTTGTTAGAATTTCTCTCTATGCTTAGCTATGGACTTGCTCTAGTGCTTCACTTATATCTTCTTGAGCATGGTGTGCTTTAGTACTTTTGAAGAAATTCTCTCTTGTTTCACTTAGATTTATTTTAGGGTTAGTAATTTTTTTAAGAAATTCTCTCTTGCTTCACTTAAATTATTTTAATAGAAAGAAAAATTATGCTCATCATCTTCACTTATATTTGTTCGAGCTTGTCAAAAACAACACATGAAAAATAGTTCCAAAGTGACAGATATCCAAGAAGGATATAATAAAACTTTCATGAAGATTGGACAAAATAAACTTGATTCTTAGTAACAGTTTTGAGATATGATGATGTGATATGTGAGTTATGTTGATGAGTAGTTATGCTTTAGTAAGAATATTGGTGTTAAGGTTTGTGATTCCTTATGCAAGCACGAAAGTCAATAATTGTGCAATGAAATTATATCCTACTTGTGGTGCATTATTTGGTGTTAATTATGCTTAATGCTCGCTTATGAGATTATTCGTTTCTTGGTTGGTCGCTTCTCAATCTTTTGCTAGCCTTCATTTTGCACTAAGTATGATCACTACTTGTGCATCCAAAAACCTGTAAACTAGTTTTGCCACATCAGTCCACTATATCTACCTATACGCGGTATTCTTTTGCCGTTCTAAGAAAATTTGTATGTGCCATCTCTAATTTTCAAAATAAATTTCTCTTTTGTGTGTTTGTTTCGCTCGCGGAGTGGTGAGGGGTGCCTAATATTTTCCATGCTAGATGTGTTATTCTCACGATGAGTGTTTATTCACTTGTCATTGCATGAGAGTAAGGCAAAGGTATTACGGATGCCCAGTCCCGAAATGAAAAATGAATTTACTTTATGTTGTCACATAATAAATTCCTTGGAAAATATTGGTATGGAGGGCAACCGTGGATACGACTAGCCATGGAAAGCGAAAGTATGGTTGAAAAAGAAATAAACTTTTTTTTCTGTTTGGGAACCGCCTATGATATATCTAGCATGGAAAGTGTTGGGAATTCTAAGTCGTTTTCGTTGGTGGGATGGATACACCTCCCAAAATGTTTTTATCTCTAAGTTTTTCGCTTTGAGCTCTGGCACCTCTACAAATCACTACTTCCCTCTGCGAAGGGCCTTTCTTTTACTTGATGCAATTTTTATTTTTGAATTCGAGTCTCCATCTTCTCTTATAAAAGCACCAACTAGGAGGCACTACAATCATACTTGAGCATTGGGTGTAGTTAATATGAGAGTGTGTTTCATGAATGGATCAATGATTGAGCATGATGGGCTATGGATAGCTTATTTTAGCATTGATATTTTGAAAGACATAGTTGCTTGTTGATATGCTTGAGTATTTAAGTTATCATGTCAAAACTAGACTATTCCTTTGAATAATATAAAAGTCCAAATGTCCATGCTATAAAGAAAAGAATATGATATGACATGATAGGCATCACTCCACATCAAAAATTCTGTTTTTATCACTTACCTACTTGAGAATGAGTAGGAGTTAAGCTTGGGGATGCTGATATGTCTCCAACGTATCTACAATTTTTGATTGTTCCATGCTGTTATATTATCAATCTTGGATGTTTTATAATCATTTTATACCATTTTTGGTACTAACCTATCTATAATACCAAAATAGATCATCCCCACTATCATATTTCTCTTGACATGCAGCATGCCCACATTAGCAACACTGCCACATCAGCGTTTAGTTAGAGACTTACATATGGGACCCACCACAGGAGAAAACATCCACGTTAGCTTCAGTTACTGCCGGCATGGCCCAAGAGAGAGCCTGTCCAATCTGGCCTCATGAGCGTCATCTATCTCTCCCTAATTCTGCACTGTCGCAAGTCAACCGATCTCACAAAAATTTCCCCTTCCTCTTCCCCTTCCCTTCCACCTCCACTTCCACCTTTTAATTCCCAACCCATCCTATGCCTCCCCACAGTCTGTCTTCTTGATCCGTCTAACAAATCTGCCGATCTCCTACGCTCCCCATTCCCGCCGCCGCTAGCACATGTAGCTGTGCCCAGTAGCCAGATGACTGCTCGACTTCTTCCACCTGTTGGTTGACCGATTCGAGAGGAAGATATGAGAAGATAGGATGTGTGGCGACTATGGGGGACAAAAGGCAGGGCAGCATGGCCGAGTGTGACAATGGTTGTGAGGGGGTCGAGGAAGATGTGAGCAAACGAATGCGGTGAGGTTTAAGTTATTAATCGCTAATCTCAGCTGACGTTTCACCGAATTGGAGTCGTTTCCTCTTTTTGTTCCCACTGGTTTGGTCTTCGAAACTGTACGTCTAGCCATTCTCATCTTGCTTAGAGTCCTACAAGTCCCGTTTCATCTTCTAATGTCTTGGCTGTGGGCGCACGACTATGTTCATCTATTGTGTGAGTATTCTTGGTTTTCTGTTGACACCAAATAGTGTTCGTGTATGAACATTTATAATATTCTGTAGCTGTCTACATGTTATATACATACAGGTACATGTATGTCTGACTAACTCTCAAACATATTTTGGATTCTTTGATCTACATATCCATGCCTCACCCCAGTTATGCTGGAAGGTAATTTTTAATCTTAGCCGGAACCAGGTCGTTCCACCGAATTGGTTCCGTTTGATTTTCTCATATACTGAAGTGGTAGACTGTCAAACTTCTAGGCTGATAGATAGGAGAGCCTGCAGGTGGACGACCGGGTGACGTGCTGATAAATCCTGAGAACTATCGAAGAAAGGACACCTCAGTGGAGAGGGAGCAAGCCTCCCGATTAACACTGGAGCGATGCACTGCTCAATCCTGGTAGCCTACCGACAATAGCCGCACGCACTGGTTGCCAATTTTTTGGCGAACTGACTTCCCGCAGCTTGCCGACCAAGCTGCTTGGAATGACCTGTAATTTTTCTCCAATCAAGGCTCCCAAGCCAATGTCGTTAATGCCATCTAATGGTTGCTTCAATTCCAACACGTTTGCCTGAACCAATGCTTTTACCCTTCTCATGTTAAATTTTCTAGATTATTTCTATTCTGAGTTAATCTATTACCAGCATGAGCAATATTGACTCACCATTGTTTTTGTGGACTCGTGTTTGGATCGGTGCTCCCTGCCTTGCAGATCATCCGTGTAGCTATCTTTTGATGATCTACTGGTTCATTATATCAAGGTTCTCTATACACAAATATCTAACAAAGTGGATAGCACTAAATTACTCTTTTCATCCATATAGAGTGGTTGCTTTTGAATATAATCAGATTGTTGGATTTTAATTTTGTATAATTCTTTGGATTTGCAGAATATGTTGCATGTACTTAGGACCATTCACTAAATGGGGTATGGGAACAATTATTTGCCAATTGTTTCTCCGGTTTGATATCAAGGCGCTGTGGTTGTGTTTTATATACTGTCCTCTTTGTTGAAATCCATGTGGCCTTTTCATAAATAGTATGTGCCAGGAAGTTTACTCAAGAGAGATGGGAACACATTCATGTCACTCTTGATACTAGATTCACTATATGCGAAGCTGAAGATGGTCTATTTTAATCATTTATATGAAGAACATGTTGCTCCAGACAACAAGATGACAATATCAAAAGGTTCATCACTCAGACATTGCTACATTGCTCCAATGTATCTCCGGCTGCATTTGATGATATTTTGAGTGACATGATGGGGTTTGTAGATAATATAGGTAAATTTTTCTACCCCACATAACTGTTTGAGATCTCTGTGTCAATATTGAGACCTGGAGGTGTGCTCCCCCCCCTCTCTCTCCCTCTCTCTCTCTGCCATACGTCCATAGGCCAATCCGTTATTATAGTTTCATGCAAAGCATTCTTATTTACCTATATCAAATAATCGGGGTGATTGAACTAGGTGGTGAATTTTCCCTTAATTATGAATTAGATTCTGACTGATATCAACAAGATGTTGCAGTCTACATGTGTAATGGGTCACAGAAATTATCTAAATTTTTGCACCGAGTGATGTTCACTTCTCCAACAACATAGAATAAAGAACTACTAAGATATGAATGATATGAATTTTTTTCATTAGATAAGCTTAATATAAAAACACTCTTTTGCAATATATTGACAGGCCAACACATTACCTCTGCACTTATCGACCACAATATACTATCTTTTGACTTTTCACATCATTCTATCAAAGGTTCAAAGTAAACATATATTTATATATTTCCTTTAATGCATGGTTTCTGTATTTACTTACTCCAGATATACTCCTCCTATACAATGCTACAAATTCCTGCAGCAACGCTCGGGGTATTCATCTAGTTGACATAGTGCCAAGTGCCAGTTGCTGTTTATTGCATGTTTTTTACATCGCAGAAAATCAATAACAAATAGAGTCCAAATGCCACGAAACTTTACGAAGATTTTTTATGGACCAGAAGACACCTAATGGGCCAAGGCTGCGTCTGGGGGTGCTTCGAGGAGAGCACAACCCACCAGAGCGCGCCAGGAGGCCCAGGCGCGCTCTGGTGGGTTATGCCCACCTCGGGTGCCCCCGGACCGCCCCTTTGCTCTATAAATACTTCAATGTTTCAGAAACCCTAGGAGAGTCGACGAAAATCAGTTCCAGCCGCCGCAGAGTCCAGAACCACCAGATCCAATCTAGACACCATCACGGAGGGGTTCACTACTTCCATTGGTGCCTCTCCTGTAACATCCCAAATTTTCAATTTGGAATGTTATACATAGGTGTCGGTGTCAAAACAGGCGGATCTCGGGTAGGGGGTCCCGAACTGTGCGTCTAGGCCGGATGGTAACAGGAGGCAAGGAACACGATGTTTTACACAGGTTCGGGCCCTCTTGATGGAGGTAAAACCCTACGTCCTGCTTGATTAATATTGATGATATGGGTAGTACAAGAGTAGATCTACCACGAGATCGAGGAGGCTAAACCCTAGAAGCTAGCCTATGGTATGATTGTTGTATGATGAAGTTGTCCTACGGACTAAAACCATCCGGTTTATATAGACACCGGAGAGGGTTAGGGTTACACAAAGTCGGTTACAATGGTAGGAGATCTTGAATATCCGCATCACCAAGCTTGCCTTCCACGCCAAGGAAAGTCCCATCCGGACACGGACGAAGTTTTCAATCTTGTATCTTCATAGTCCTGGAGTCTGGCTGAAGGTATAGTCCGGCTACCCGGACACCCCCTAATTCAGGACTCCCTGAGTAGCCCCCGAACCAGGCTTCAATGACGATGAGTCTGGCGCGCAGATTGTCTTCGGCATTGCAAGGCGGGTTCTTCTCCAATTTCCGTGTACCTGCTGAATAATGTCCGATTTTCGTAATGTAGCGCACCTTGGCTTCCACGCGCAATAATGGCCGTCTTCCATGTGTTAAACGAATGCGAAAAGTCAGGGTATTTTTACATTCACACCCCTAGCCGCATAAACGAGCCGCCTATTTAATGGGATGGGGATTCAGATCCAAACCACACCTTCTCCTCTCCGCGAGTAATCATTAGAGCGCCTCCAGCAAAGGTCCATTCCAACATGGCCAGCCGTCGCAGCTCCTCCTATCGCCCTTCCAGTCCTAAACCTGGAGACTGGGAGAGGTGCTCCATCCCGCACAGCGAGCTAGTATCGCTTCAGGCCAAAGGATTTCTCCCTCAGGCCTATATGGTCCCGGTCCGAGCCGGACTCGCCACCTATAATGGCGGAGAGCAAGCAGAGAGCACCCCTAATCCCTCCAAAGGAGAGCGGGTGTGCCTCGTCCCTTATCTAGTAAGAGGACTTGGATTTCCAATTCATCCATTTCTCCGTGGGCTTCTGGAGTTCTACGGCCTCCAGCTGCACAATCTCACGCCCGCCTCAATATTGCATATCGCGGGCTTCGTCGCCCTTTGCGAGCTATTCTTGGGTGTTGAGGCTCATTTCGCGTTGTGGAAGAGGTTATTCTGCCTGGTGCCCCGCTCTCAAGAGGGGTCTATATATCAAGTGGGCGGAGCCGAAGTGTGGCGTATCGCCGGACCGGATATCTATCCGGAACCCCAAAGAAGGCGTCCGAGGACTGGCCTTCGGAATGGTTTTATATAGATGATGTCCCGCTGCCGGATCCTATCCGGGCCGGTCTCCCCGAATTCAACAGTGCTCCCTTAAAGAAACGCCTAAGCTGGCGTCCGCGGAGCTCTCAGAGAGAAGGCGACAGGGACGTCCTTCACCCGATGGGTCGGATAAGACTATTGGCTCATTCCGGACTAACCATGATTGAGGTCATGGCCGCATGCATTATGCGGGGGGTGCAGCCGCTTCAATATAGAGGCCACCCCATGTGGGATTTTAACGGGGAGGATGACGCCACCCGTTACGGTCGTAAGGGGCCAGCCTCGGCTGCCGCTCTAGTAAAGATCTTATCCTCTTTGTACAAGGGAGAAGAGGAGGAATTCCTCCGCGTCAACCCGCAGGGCGGATTTTCTATGTACAACCCTCCGAGTTGGGTAAGTGGACAATTGTGCTTGCGCATCCGTTTTATATTCCCATGATTAAATATGTGGTCTTCCGATTTCAACACAGGAACTGCGTTAGGAAGTAAACGATATAAACAGCCGTCCCCCACAGCCCGAGGATCTAGAACGGTCCCTCGATCCGGACTCCGAAGAGGATCCGGACATATCGGTGGAGCTGATTGACGGGGTGTTTTATCAGCTAAGTAAGGACAATACCTTGGTGGCCATTATGGCTGATTACCCAGGGTTAATCCCGGCCTCCCAGGTAATAGAGAACGGAGTCTCATCCCCTTGAGAAGGAATCCATTATCACGCATTTCAGTTTTTTTGACAACGACCGTGTTTTGCAGGGGAGGTTTCCGAGGCGAGAAGCCGAACCTGCGGCGGCTAGCCAATGAGGGGCCGCAGGGCCCCGTGGGGTAAAAAGGAATGTAGTCCGGACTGAGACGCCGGCGCAAAGGTATAGCGCACCCTCTTTTTCCTTGGTGTTATTCCTTCAGGGCATATTAACATTCGTGCTGTCTTCAGGACGAAGAGACCTTGCCGGACTACATCCGGAGAGGTTGCCAATCGCGCCTCCACCAGCCAGGCTCCAACGCCTGGCCCGGAAGCGAAAGCGAACACAAGGCGCGAACCGGACGCTCCTTCGACAGATGATGCGGACAGGCTGTCTGCCACCAATTCCGAGGTGGAGAGTGCCATGAACCACAGGCGTCGCCGGACAGTTCTTCGCGACGCTTGTTTCTCCCAAGAGGCATTAGATGCCTTCAATTCGGGAGATGCGTATCTCCGTGCCGCTCGAAATGGTTTAGCCAGAGCCATGGAGCAATATGTAAAAGACATACGGGTAAGAAATTTTTGGTAAATATATATATATATATATATACCAGTAGCCCCCGAGACTTGAAACAGTTAGGGTAACTGATTTAAGGATCATTTGTTATGCAGGTTCTTACAAAGAAGAATACCATACTGTCCCAGGAGCTGGAAGAGTGCAAAGCCCAACTGGAGGCCGCACTAGCCGCGGCAGGGGAGCCCAAAGAGACCCCCTCTAGTAAGATACACTTTGAAAGATTAGTATCTTGCGAAGTGCGGCGTGGGTGTAAATCTGACAAATCATATTGCAGATGGCGCCGGACTAGATCTGGAGAGGCAACAACTCTTGCGCCGGCTAAAGGCCGGTGAGAGTATGTTGACAAGGGTGAGGCGGGAGAAGAATGATCTTCAGGATGCCAACACCAAGCTGGACGTTGAACTTAAAGATGTCCGTGGCCAGCTGTCGGACTCTACTAAGGAGAATCAGCGGCTTCGACGCGACATATTTAGTAAGTGCTTAAGCGAATCTTTGAAAGAAAAGAGTTCGGCGAGGAAGTCGACTAACAGAGTAATGTCTGTAGGTATGCTAACGGGTCGTTCCGCAGAGGAGATGCCCGGTTCTACAGGTGACCTTCTTCCCGAGATCTCGCAACTGCACAAGCGAGTTCGGCAGGTGATGCGAGGCATTGCCCAAGCCTTATGGCCTTCCCACTCCATGCCCGAGGGCCTTGGAGAGCTTTCGGAGAAGCTTAAGGGAGCTTGGCGGCGCTTCCGGTTGTGGAAGATATCGGCCTGCCGACAAGGCGCTAGGGAGGCCTGGGCCATGGTGAAGACGCGGTACACGAAGTCTGACCCAAACCACATGGCCGAGGTCGGACCTGTGGGGCCTGACGGGAAGGAGATCCCTGTAAGCTTAGTGTACGGCCAAGTAGAATTGGCCGCCAAGTATTCCCAGCAGGACTGTAAGTTAGACAGCCTATTAGATGGTATTGAAGAGGAATACAATCAGTCAGAGTGACTATGTAATTTTTAATTGACATGTGTAATGCCTTCTAGCCGGATTGTAGATCGTTTGTCGTTGCCGACCTTTTCGCTTCAACCTCAGGACCTGACGGTCCGGAGTATGTCCAAATACCCTACCGGTTATGTAAGAACCAGGGTATGCATGGAGACCAGGCGTAGGGGTCATTAGTGCTTTATCAGACAAGTGCCCAACTAGTTATGTTATATTACATGGTTAGTAAGAAACATCTTCCAGAGAGAACAGTTCCGTTAGGGGTTCCTTTCTCTGGGAGGCATGCCCTAAAGTGCATGTCCAGACTGCAAACGCAGGAAAATCATCTGGGGGCATATATATAAATAAGTAAAAAAGGTCATCTTTTAGTTCACCGACCGAATATTCCCTTAAGAACGCTAGCTTTCGGCTTCACCCAGTCTAAGGTACACATCCAGCTGATCCGGCAGTAACAATCGCAGAGGTGCTCCCTTTACCACCTAGCTGAACAATCGGGAACATAGGGGTAAGCATAGGAGCCAGGCAACCCAGCTTGGCCAAAACTTAAGTCATATCGATGCATATAATGGTGAAGAAAAGGTACATGCGGAAGTTTGACACATGTGGTGGGCATGAAGCCCGTATAAGTAAGCTTCTGTTAAAGAAGCCCCCAGGTTTAAGGAGTGCGAGTAGCACGTCACTTGAGGAGCCTTTAAGGGCTATAAAAGAAAAGGGGGGGAAGGAGAAAAATGTAAGACAGAAAATGTAAAAAATGGATAGAGGAAGGAGACAAACACAGAGTCCGGCGCTAGGCATAGAATCTTCGGAGACGGGCTGCGTTCCATGGGTTCGGCTCGAGTCGGTTATCCGACGCATCTCGCAGGCGGTATGCTCCACCAGTCAGGACTTGGTCGATTATGAAGGGACCTTCCCACTTGGGCTTCACCTTGTCCTTTTTCTTGTCCGGCAGGCGTAGAACTAATTCGCCAACATTGTAGTTTTTGGCCCGCACTTCTCTGCTTTGATATCTTCGAGCCTGCTGTTGATAGAATGCGGAACGGGCTTTTGCCACGTCGCGCTCCTCCTCTAAGGCATCCAAACTGTCCTGCAGATCGAGCTCGGCTTCCCTTTCTTCGTACATGCGCACTCGAGGTGAGTCATGAATTATGTCGCGGGGCAAGACTGCCTCTGCGCCGTACACCATAAAAAATGGTGTGTATCCAGTGGTGCGATTCGGCGTGGTCCGTAGCCCCCAGAGTACGGAGTCGAGCTCCTCTACCCAGTGCGTGTTAGATTCCTTGAGGGACCGCACTAATCTGGGTTTGATGCTGCTCATGATGAGACCATTTGCACATTCGACCTGACCATTAGTTTGTGGGTGATAGACGAAAGCATAATCGAGCTTGATGCCCATGTTTTTGCACCAGAGTTTTACCTCATCGGCCGTAAAGTTCGTGCCGTTATCGGTGATGATGCTGTGGGGGACGCCATAACGGTGTACGACCCCAGATATAAAGTCTATCACTGGTCTGGATTCGGCCGTCTTAACAGGCTTGGCTTCTATCCATTTGGTGAACTTATCCGCCATGACCAGTAAGTATTTTTTCTTGTGGGTTCCGCCTTTAAGGGGTCCCACCATGTCAAGCCCCCAGACCATGAAAGGCCAAGTGATGGGGATAGTTTGGAGGGCGGTGGGTGGCATATGGCTTTGGTTTGCAAAAAGCTGGCAACCGGCGCATCGTTGGACCAAGTCCTGAGCGTCCGCTCGGGCCGTCGGCCAATAAAAGCCTGTACGGAAAGCCTTGCTTACAAGGGACCGGGCTGCGGCATGATGGCCACCGAGTCCAGCATGAATTTCAGCCAGCAGGTTCCGCGCTTCCTCTTCGGAGATGCACCTTTGAAGGACTCTGGTAGTGCTTTTCTTATAAAGTTCTCCCTCATGGAATTTATAGGCTTTAGATCGCCGCACTATACAGCGTGCCTTATTTTGGTCTTCTAGGAGTTCCTGCCTAGTAAGGTAGGCTAGGAATGGCTCTGTCCACGGGGCGATAACGGCCATTAGTACGTGGGCTGAGGTTGTGATTTCATTGGCAGAGCCTCCGATTATGTCAGATTGTTCGGCGTCGGACAGTGCGGTTGGGTCCGGGCTAATATTGCCATGTTCCCCTTCCCATACTACGGATGGCTTGAACAACCTTTCCAGGAAGAGTTTGGGGGGGATCGCATCGCGTTTTGCGCCGATGCGTGCCAGGACGTCTGCCGCCTGATTGTTTTCTCGGGCTATATGGTGAAATTCGAGCCCCTCAAACCGAGCTGACATTTTGAGGACGGCGTTGCTGTAAGCTGCCATTTTTGGATCCTTGGCATCGAAGTCGCCATTTATTTGGGATATCGCGAGGTTCGAATCCCCGCGCACCTCTAGGCGTTGAATGCCCATGGATACTGCCATCCGGAGACCATGTAAAAGGGCCTCGTATTCGGCTGCATTGTTGGAATCCGTGTACATAATCTGGAGTACATATTGAACTGTGTCTCCTCTAGGGGACGTCAAAACGACGCCGGCCCCAAGTCCGGCCAACATTTTGGAACCGTCAAAGTGCATGATCCAGTTTGAATATGTGCCGTACTCTTTAGGGAGTTCGGCCTCCGTCCATTCCGCGACGAAGTCGGCCAAAACTTGCGACTTGATAGATCGCCGTGGCCTATAAGTTATGTCGAACGGGAGGAGCTCGATGGCCCATTTTGCAATCCGGCCCATTGCGTCACGGTTGTTTATAATATCGTTGAGTGGTACTTCCGATGCTACTATGATTGAACACTCTTGAAAGTAGTGTCGTAGCTTCTGGGATGCCATGAATACCGCATATGCAATCTTTTGATAATGTGGGTACCGTGATTTGCATGGGGTGAGGACAATGGACACATAGTAAACCAGCTTTTGAAGGGGGAATTTGTGTCCGTCCGTTTCCCGTTCGACGACGAGTACTGCGCTGACAACTTGATGGGTTGCTGCAATGTACAATAGCATTGGTTCACCGATGTTTGGCGCGGCCAGGACGGGGTTTGTTGCCAATATGGCTTTTATTTCCTCGAGTCTGGCCGTGGCGGCATCCGTCCACTCGAAGTGTTCGATTGCGCCGAAGGAGGCGATAGAGGGGTAGCGCCTTTTCTCCCAACCGGGAGATAAAGCGGCTTAGAGCCGCCACGCATCTGGTTAATTTTTGTATTTGTTTGAGGTCCCTTGGGATATCCAATTGTGACAAAGCTCGGATCTTGGCTGGATTTGCTTCGATTCCTCTACCGGATACAATGAAGCCCAAGAGCTTTCCGGCTGGAACGCCGAAAACGCATTTTTCCGGATTTGGCTTGATGTCATATGCTCGGAGGTTGTCAAATGTAAGCCTCAAGTCGTCTACTAGAGATTCGACATGTTTTGTTTTTACGACCACATCATCCACGTATGCCTCTACTGTTTTGCCGATCTGGTTTGCTAGACATGTCTGAATCATGCGCTGATATGTTGCGCCGACGTTTTTGAGCCCGAAAGGCATTGTGTTGAAGCAGAATGGGCCGTATGGGGTGATGAATGCTGTTGCGGCTTGGTCTGACTCGGCCATCTTCATTTGATGGTAACCGGAGTATGCGTCGAGGAAGCACAACGAATCGTGTCCTGCAGTGGCGTCGATAATTTGATCGATGCGGGGGAGGGGGAAGGGATCCTTTGGGCAAGCCTTGTTAAGGTCTTTGAAGTCAACGCACAGGCGCTAGGATTTTCCCTTCTTTGGTACCATCACCAAGTTTGCTAGCCAATCCGGATGTTTTATATCTCTGATGAATCCGGCCTCCAATAGTTTGCCTAGCTCCTCTCCCATTGCCTGTCTCTTGGGCTCAGAGAAACGCTGAAGGGCTTGTTTGACAGTTTTGAATCCTTTTAGGATATTTAAGCTGTGTTCGGCCAGCCTGCGTGGGATTCCTGGCATGTCTGAAGGGTGCCAGGCAAAAATGTCCCAGTTCTCCCATAGGAATTCTCATAGTGCGACGTCTACATCGGGGTTTAATTGTGCCCCGATGGAAGCTGTTTTATTGGGGTCCGTTGGATGGACTTGGAATTTGACTATTTCATCCGCTGGTTTAAAAGAGGTGGACTTGGATCTTCTGTCGAGTATCACATCATCCCTGTTTACCGTGGAGCACAGCGTAGTCAGTTCCTCAGCCGCTAGGGCTTCGGACAGTGCCTCAAGGGCCAATGCGGCTGCCTTGTTTTCGGCACGGAGTGCTATGTTTGGATCACTAGCGAGAGTGATGATTCCGTTCGGCCCGGGCATCTTGAGATTCATGTACCCGTAATGGGGTATTGCTTGGAAGATTGTAAACGCTTCCCGCCCCAGCAGAGCGTGGTATCCGCTACTGAACGGGGCCACTTGGAATGTGACCTCTTCGGACCTGTAATTATCCGGTGTGCCGAACACCACATCTAGTGTGATTTTTCCTGCACAACGTGCTTCCCGACTGGGGATTATTCCTCTAAAGGTTGTGCTGCTTTGCTCAATGCGGTTCCAGTCTATTTCCATTTTTGAAGGGTTTCCTCATAAATGAGGTTCAATCCGCTGCCTCCGTCCATGAGTACCTTGGTGAGGCGGAAGCCGTCCACTATAGGACTGAGTACCAATGCGGCTGGTGCTCGAGCTGTTTGGAATTTAGGTTCATCACTGGCATTAAAAGTAATAGCCGTGTCACTCCATGGGTTTATTGTTGCTACTTGATAGACTTCGGCGAGGCTGCAGAGTGTTCTTTTTCGCATATTATTTGATGCGAAAGTCTCGAAGACTGTTAAGACTGTACTGGAGTCCCTGAGGTGGCTTTCTGCGGCCTCCGGAATTAGGAGATCTTTGCCCCTTTTGGCCACCTACCGGAGTATCCAACATGCTCTGAGGCTATGAGTTCGTGTGGCGTCCTCTGTACTATGAATTTTACAGGGTCCATTAAGCCATCCCTCCAGTACGGTTCCATGCCCTGTAGAGGGTTTTGGTTTTTAACCCGGGTGTGTGATGATGATGCACCCTTTTATTTCGGACGAGGTTTCTATTCAGGGCCGGATTGTCCCAAAATTTAGTTTCGGTTTTCCGGGCGCTTTCCATTGCACAGTACTTTTGTACTATGGACGCCAAGTCAGCGAAGCGTGTAAGATCACGACGACCTGTGGCGTTGAGGATTCCCTTGTCCGTGCAATTATTGCAGAAGATTGAGATTGCGTCTTCCTCGCGGCAGTCCTTTATCCCGTTCATAACCAGGAGGAACCTTGCCTAGTAATGATGTACTATTTCTTCGGGCTTTTGCCTGATTTGGGATAGATCGCTTATGTTCGGGTGGGTGGGTGGAATTAAGTCCGGAACTTCACCCAATCTAAGACTCAGAGGCCAAGGAGTTTCCGAACTCTGAAGTCTGGATTCTTGGATGTTGTCCAGTGAATCTAGCCCGTTGCCTGATTCTAAGTTTAGGTCTTGAGTTACATCCTCCCCTCCGTGGGTATCCGGCTTGGAGGGATCGGGAATCTGGACGTAGCTAGTCCTTAAGATAGATGAAGAGTCTCCGCACTTTGCCTCTACCACGACAACGTGATGGGTGACTTGGGGAGAATTAATTTCTCTTAGATCGGGTTTAAGCCCAATCTGGTCATAATCCGTAGTGACCCCCAAGGCGGCGATGCGATCCAAGAGCTCGTTTACGGAAGAGAGCTCCATTGGATCTAACTGCTCGACGAGTTCCGAGCTGACGTGAAGATTGCTTTTGATGACCCGAGAGGTCACCGTCGGTGCAACGGCCGAACAGGCGGTCATGAGAAAACCGCCTAGCCAGAGAGTTTGGCCGACAGCCAAGGCTCCCTTAGTAATGGCGCCGTCTTTAAAGACGGGAAGAGGCATCCTTCCTGATTGCGACGGCACAGAGGAACTCTCAATGAAAGCACCAATGCCGGTGTCAAAACCGGCGGATCTCGGGTAGGGGGTCCCGAACTGTGCGTCTAGGCCGGATGGTAACAGGAGGCAAGGAACACGATGTTTTACCCAGGTTCGGGCCCTCTTGATGGAGGTAAAACCCTACGTCCTGCTTGATTAATATTGATGATATGGGTAGTACAAGAGTAGATCTACCACGAGATCAAGGAGGCTAAACCCTAGAAGCTAGCCTATGGTATGATTGTTGTATGATGAAGTTGTCCTACGGACTAAAACCCTCCGGTTATATAGACACCGGAGAGGGTTAGGGTTACATAAAGTCAGTTACAATGGTAGGAGATCTTGAATATCCGCATCACCAAGCTTGCCTTCCACACCAAGGAAAGTCCCATCCGGACACAGGACGAAGTCTTCAATCTTGTATCTTCATGTCCTGGAGTCCGGCTGAAGGTATAGTCCGGCTACCCGGACACCCCCTAATCCAGGACTCCCTCAATAGGTCATTCATGCATATCATATTTTATTGCATTTCGTTTCGCGATCCTCGAAAATCCTAAGCAACTCAAGGACCCACGAAGAGAGTTGGGGATTTACGTTCTTCATATTTGAATTTTATCAAATATTGAGGCAAGGATCATTTTGGTTTTAATAAATTTTCTCTCCAGAAATATTTCATATTAAAATATATGCGATGAGATAATATGACTTCTCCAAAAAAATAAGTGTAATATTGGAGGAAAAATATTAAAATCAAATGAATAAATTTTCTTTGGATTTTATTGCAATTTTATTTGAATTAGGAAAAAAATATGCATTTTTTAAAATTGCATTAGAGGCCCAAATAAATGTTCACTTTGTCTGAAATATTATTAGAGGACCGTGAAAATTTATTTCAGGATTTTTGGATTCTGTTTAGTATTTATTTTATTTGTTTTTCCGTGTCAGGTTAAAAAAAGAGCACCGACCTAACAAGCTGTGCCCAACTAGGACATCGCCCGGCCGGCTTTTTAAGGTGAGGCCCGAGGCCCGCGAAGCCGCCAGCCCTGCCCAAGCCCTAGTGCCGTCCGTCGCCGCGCCGCCGCCTGCCGCCAGCGCCTCCCACCGCGACGCCGCCGCGCCGCGAAGCCGCCTCCCGCCACCGCCGACCCCGCCCGCCGCCCGCTGCCGCCGATCCCACCGACGCCGAGGTATCCGCCGCCGTCGTCCAGTTTTCTCGGGATAACCGTTGTTTTTTTAGAAAACCCTAGATCTAGTTTTTTTAAATAGATCGGTTCGTTTGGTTTTCCGTCAGTTTATTTATTTAGCGGACGTTCGTCTGTACGTTCGTTTTAATGAATGTTGTTCGTCGGTTAGTCGCAGACAGTGAACATTCGTTCGTTAGCCTGTTCGTCAGTTTTTCTTTTTCCAGGGTTTTTCCGCGAATATTTCCGATCGCGATTTCTGCCCTAATCTTCGATCTAGTATATGTTTTCGCTCGTTTATCCAAATCAGGTGAAACGAGCGCCTAGATCTTCGTCTCGAAGCCCTCTCTCTGTTTAACTAACTTGAACAAGATTTTGGTACTGTAAAATTTGACTTTAGTCCAGATTAGTAATCGGATCTTGTTTTTTTCGTAGTTTGAGTTTCGTTGCTCCGTTTGATTTGATTCTTTTTGCAAACCGGGGTTCTTCAGTTGAACTTTCTGGTTAGATCTTTTCACTAGAAGTTTTCTCCATGCATCTTTGCTTGATTGCTTATTGATACGTCTCCAACGTATCTATAATTTTTGATTGCTCCATGCTATATTATCTACTATTTTGGACATTATTGGGCTTTATTATCCACTTTTATATTATTTTTGGGACTAACCTATTAACCGGAGGCCCAACCCAGAATTGCTGTTTTTTGCCTGTTTTAGGGTTTCGAAGAAAAGGAATATCAAACGGAGTCCAAACGGAATGAAACCTTCGGAAACGTGATTTTCTCATTAGATAAGACTCAGGAGACTTGGACTCTATGTCAAGAAACATAACAGGAGCCCACGAGGTAGGGGGCGCGCCTACCCCCCCAGGCGCGCCCTCCACCCTCGTGGGGCCCCTGTTGCTCCACCGACGTACTTCTTCCTCCTATATATATTCACGTACCCCCAAACGATCAGAACAGGAGCCAAAACCCTAATTCCACCGCCGTAACTTTCTGTATCCACAAGATCCCATCTTGGGGCCTGTTTCGGAGCTCCGCCGGAGGGGGCATCGATCACGGAGGGCTTCTACATCAACACCATAGCCTCTCCGATGAAGTGTGAGTAGTTTACTCCAGACCTACGGGTCCATAGTTAGTAGCTAGATGGCTTCTTCTCTCTTTTTGGATCTCAATTCAATGTTCTCCCCCTCTCTTGTGGAGATCTATTCGATGCAATCTTATTTTTGCGGTGTATTTGTTGAGATCGATGAATTGTGGGTTTATTATCCAGTCTATCTATGAATAATATTTGAATCTTCTCTGAATTATTTTATGTATGATTGGTTATCTTTGCAAGTCTCTTCGAATTATCAGTTTGGTTTGGCCTACTAGATTGACCTTTCTTGCAATGGGAGAAGTGATTAGCTTTGGGTTCAATCTAGCGGTGTCCTTTCCCGATGACAGTAAGGGCAGCAAGGCACGTATTGTATTGTTGCCATCGAGGATAACAAGATGGGGTTTTCTTCATATTGCATGAGTCTATCCCTCTACATCATGTCATCTTGCTTAAGGCGTTACTCTGTTTTTAACTTAATACTCTAGATGCATGCTGGATAGCGGTCGATGAGTGGAGTAATAGTAGTAGATGTAGGCAGGAGTCGGTCTACTTGTCTCGGACGTGATGCCTATATACATGATCATACCTAGATATTCTCATAACTATGCTCAATTCTGTCAATTGCTCAACAGTAATTTGTTCACCCACCGTAGAATACTTATGCTCTCGAGAGAAGCCACTAGTGAAACCTATGGCCCATGGGTCTATCTTTATCATATCAATCTCCTACTACTTAGTTATTTACTTTGCTTTTATTTTACTTTGCATCTTTATCATAAAAATACCAAAAATATTATCTTATCATATCTATCAGATCTCACTCTCGTAAGTGGCCCTATAGGGATTGACAACCCCTATTTGTGTTGGTTGCGAGGATTTATTTGTTTTGTGCAGGTACGAGGGACTCGCGTGTAGCCTCCTACTGGATTGATACCTTGGTCTCAAAAACTGAGGGAAGTACTTACGCTACTTTGCTGCATCATCCCTTCCTCTTCGGGGAAAACCAATGCAGTGCTAAAAGAGGTAGCAAGAAGGATTTCTGGCGCCGTTGCCGGGGAGGTTCGCGCAAGTCAAGATTTGACTCCCGACAACGAGCCATTTCTGGCGCCATTGCTGGGGAGGTCTACGCAAAAGTCAACATACCAAGTACCCATCACATACCCTTATCTCCCGCATTACATTATTTACCATTTGCCTCTCGTTTTCCTCTCCCCCCAATTCACCCTTGCCATTTTATTCGCCCTCTCTCTCTCTATCCTCATTATCTATTTGCCCTTTTTGTCCGCTTTCTTTTTGTTTGCTTGTGTGTTAGTTTGCTTGCTTGTCGTTATGGCTAGTCCCCTATCTTCTCCGTTGTCTCCCGAGAATGAAATTCTAAATTTTAAGCAAAGGGAGGGTGAAAATCTAAAAGATGCTTGGTATAGAATTTACAATGCTCAAAATAAATCTGCTAGGAAGCAATCTACTACCATTCTCCTTCACAATTTTTATGTAGGCATTACTCCTTGGCACTGTTATGTTCTTGATACTATTACCGGAGGGAATTTTTTGGGTAGCCATACTTTTGATTCTTATAATGCTATGTTAGATTTATTTGGCCCCCCCTCTTTTGGTTAATGGAACTATATTAACTTTGGAGCATGTAATGCAAAGGCTTGAAATTATTGAAAATAAGGTTGCTACCGTAGAGTTAATTGAAAATTTGGATAAAAAGATCCACATTCGAATCTCTCAATATGAATCTAAAGTAGGAGTTACTTTGAAAGATATTAAAGAAAAGGAACCCATAGTTAATGAGAAAATAAATCACGATTCCGTTAGGATCGATAAACTTGAGAATATTATTACCAATTTGGGAACCGCTTTTTCTTCCGTAAAGAATACTCCAAGTTCCTCCACTAAAGTTGCCAAGCTTATGTATGTTCCTAAAAATAAGGGTGAATCATCTAGTAAGGAAAATGCGGATCTTAAACCTATAAGTGTTCATCCCAATCTTTTTGCTATCATTAAGGAACCATTTGTTACAAATGAATTTTTTGATCTTGTGCCAAAAAGCTTGATAATTAATAAAAAGAAAGAAACTCCTAAATATGGTAGATGCCTCATTGAAGAATTGCCTACCAAAGATGGCAATACCTAGATCTATTCTTGCTTGTTATGCCTGGCTATGGGCGTTAAACGATAGCGCTTGTTGGGAGGCAACCCAATTTTATTTTTATTCCTTGCTTTTTCCTCCTGATTAGTAATAAATAATTTATTTAGCCTCTGTTTTGGTTGTGTTTTTTGTATTTAATTAGTGTTTGTGCCAAGTAGAACCGCTGGGAAGACTTGGGGAAAGTCTTGTTGAACTTGCTGGAAAAAACAGAAACTTTAGCGCTCACGAGAACTGCTGCCATTTTTATTTGGAAAGTGCTATTTAGTTAATTATTTTTGAAAATGATTAATATATAAATTACTCACGTCCAGGAATTTATTTTAGAATTTTTGGGGTTCCAGATCTTGCGCTAGCTACAGATTACTACAGACTGTTCTGTTTTTGACAGATTCTGTTTTGCGTGTGTTGTTTGCTTATTTTGATGAATCTATGGCTAGTAAAATAGTTTATGAACCATAGAGAAGTTGGAATACAGTAGGTATAACACCCATATAAATAAATAATGAGTTCATTACAGTACCTTGAAGTGGTCTTTTGTTTTCTTTCGCTGACGGAGCTCACGAGTTTTCTACTTTAAGTTTTGTGTTGTGAAGTTTTCAAGTTTTGGGTAAAGATTTGATGGATTATGGAACAAGGAGTGGCAAGAGCCTAAGCTTGGGGATTCCCATGGCACCCCCAAGATAATCTAAGGACGCCTAAAAGCTAAAGCTTGGGGATGCCTTCCCCTCTTTCGTCTACTTCTATCGGTAACTTTACTTGGAGCTATATTTTTATTTACCACATGATATGTGTTTTACTTGGAGCGTCTTGTATGATTTGAGTCTTTGCTTGTTAGTTTACCACAATCATCCTTGCTGTATACACCTTTTGAGAGAGCCATACATGATTTGGAATTTGTTAGAATACTCTATGTGCTTCGCTTATATCTTTTGAGTTATATAATTTTGCTCTAGTGCTTCACTTATATCTTTTAGAGCACGGTGGTGGATTTGTTTTATAGAAACTATTGATCTCTCATGCTTTACTTAGATTATTTTGAGAGTCTTAATAGCATGGTAATTTGCTTAAAATCCTAATATGCTTGGTATGCAAGATTAATAATAAAACTTTCTTATGAGTGTGTTGAATACTAAGAGAAGTTTGATGCTTGATGATTGTTTTGAGACATGGAGGTAATAATATCAAAGTCGTGCTAGTTGAGTAGTTGTGAAATTTAGAAATACTTGTGTTGAAGTTTGCAAGTCCCATAGCATGCACATATGGTAAACGTTATGCAACAAATTTGAAACATGAGGTGTTATTTGATTGTCTTCCTTATGAGTGGCGGTCGGGGACGAGCGATGGTCTTTTCCTACCAATCTATCCCCCTAGGAGCATGCGCGTGGTACCGAGGTTTTTGATGAATTGTAGATTTTTGCAATAAGTATGTGAGTTCTTTATGACTAATGTGAGTCCATGGATTGTACGCACTCTCACCCTTCCATCCTTGCTAGCCTCTTCGGTACCGTGCATTGCCCTTTCTCACATTGAGAGTTGGCACAAACTTCGCCGGTGCATCCAAACCCCGTGATATGATACGCTCTTTCACACATAAACCTCCTTATATCTTCCTCAAAACAGCCACCATACCTACCTATTATGGTATTTCCATAGCCATTCCGAGATATATTGCCATGCAACTTTCCATCATTCCGTTCATCATGACACATTCATCATTGTCATATTGCTTAGCATGATCATGTAGTTGACATAGTATTTGTGGCAAATCCACTGTTCATAATTCTTTCATACATGTCACTCTTGGTTCATTGCATATCTCAGTACACCGCTGGAGGCATTCATATAGAGTCATCTTTGTTCTAGTATTGAGTTGTAATCATTGAGTTGTAAATAAATAAAAGTGTGATCATCATCATTTTCTAGAGCATTGTCCCAAGTGAGGAATATAAAGAAAAGAGGAAAGGCCATAAAAAAGAGAAGGCCCAAAAATAGGAGGAAGGCCATAAAAAAAGAGAAAAGGCCCAAAAAAGAAAAAAATGAGAGAAAAAGAGAGAAGGGACAATGTTACTATCCTTTACCACACTTGTGCTTCAAAGTAGCACCATGATCTTCATAGTAGAGAGTCTCTCATGTTATCACTTTCATATACTAGTGGGAATTTTTCATGATAGAACTTGGCTTGTATATTCCAACAATGGGCCTCATCAAGTGCCCTAGGTCTTCGTGAGCAAGCAAGTTGGATGCACACCCACTAGTTTCTTTTGTTGGGCTTTCATACATTTATAGCTCTAGTGCATCCGTTGCATGGCAATCCCTACTCCTTGCATTAACATCAATCGGTGGGCATCTCCATAGCCCATTGATTAGCCTCGTTGATGTGAGACTTTCTCCTTTTTTGTCTTCTCCACATAACCCCCCTCATTATATTCTATTCCACCTATAGTGCTATGTCCATGGCTCGCGCTCATATATTGCGTGAAAGTTTATAGGTTAGAGGAAACAATTGCTTGGCTTGTCATCGGGGTTGTGCATGATGATAGCATTTTTGTGTGACAAAAATGAAAAATGACTAAACCATATGATTTTGTAGGGATGAACTTTCTTTGGCCATGTTATTTTGAGAAGACATAATTGCTTAGTTAGTATGCTTGAAGTATTATCATTTTTATGTCAATATGAACTTTTGTCTTGAATCTTTTGGATCTGAATATTCATACCACGATTAAGAAGAATTACATTAAAATTATGCCAAGTAGCACTCCGCATCAAAAATTCTGTTTTTATCATTTACCTACTCGAGGATGAGCAGGAATTAAGCTAGGGGATGCTTGATACGTCTCCAACGTATCTATAATTTTTGATTGCTCCATGCTATATTATCTACTGTTTTGGACATTATTGGGCTTTATTATCCACTTTTATATTATTTTTTGGACTAACCTATTAACCGGAGGCCCAGCCCAGAATTGTTGTTTTTTGCCTGTTTTAGGGTTTCGAAGAAAAGGAATATCAAGCGGAGTCCAAACGGAATAAAACCTTCGGGAACGTGATTTTCTCATCCGATAAGACTCAGGAGACTTGGACCCTACGTCAAGAAACATAACAGGAGCCCACAAGGTAGGGGGCGCGCCTACCCCCCAGGCGCGCCCTCCACCCTCGTGGGGCCCCTGTTACTCCATCGACGTACTTCTTCTTCCTATATATATCCACGTACCCCCAAACGATCAGAACAGGAGCCAAAACCCTAATTCCACCGCCGTAACTTTCTATATCCACGAGATCCCATCTTGGGGCCTGTTCCGGAGCTCCGCCGGAGGGGGCATCGATCACGAAGGGCTTCTACATCAACACCATAGCCTCTCCGATGAAGTGTGACTAGTTTACTTCAGACCTACGAGTCCATAGTTAGTAGCTAGATGGCTTCTTCTCTCTCTTTGGATCTCAATACAATGTTCTCCCCCTCTCTTGTGGAGATCTATTCGATGTAATCTTCTTTTTGCGGTGTGTTTGTTGAGACCGATGAACTGTGGGTTTATGATCCAGTCTATCTATGAATAATATTTGAATCTTCTCTGAATTCTTTTATGTATGATTGGTTATCTTTGCAAGTCTCTTTGAATTATCAGTTTGGTTTGGCCTACTAGATTGATCTTTCTTGCGATGGGAGAAGTGCTTAGCTTTGGGTTCAATCTTGCGATGTCCTTTCCCGGTGATAGTAAGGGCAGCAAGGCACGTATTGTATTGTTGCCATCGAGGATAACAAGATGGGGTTTTCTTCATATTGCATGAGTCTATCCCTCTACATCATGTCATCTTGCTTAAGGTGTTACTCTGTTTTTAACTTAATACTCTAGATGCATGTTGGATAGCGGTCGATGAGTGGAGTAATAGTAGTAGATGCAGGCAGGAGTCAGTCTACTTGTCTCGGACGTGATGCCTATATACATGATCATACCTAGATATTCTCATAACTATGCTCAATTCTATCAATTGCTCAACAGTAATTTGTTCACCCATCATAGAATACTTATGCTCTCAAGAGAAGCCACTAGTGAAACCTATGGCCCCCGGGTCTATCTTTATCATATGAATCTCCTACTACTTAGTTATTTACTTTGCTTTTATTTTACTTTGCATCTTTATCATAAAAATACCAAAATATTATCTTATCATATCTATCAGATCTCACTCTCGTAAGTGGCCCTATAGGGATTGACAACCCCTATTTGCGTTGGTTGCGAGGATTTATTTGTTTTGTGCAGGTACGAGGGACTCGCGCATAGCCTCCTACTAGATTGATACCTTGGTTCTCAAAAACTGAGGGAAATACTTACGCTACTTTGCTGCATCATCCCTTCCTCTTCGGGGAGAACCAACACAGTGCTTAAAGAGGTAGCACTTATGTATGCTATTGTTTGTTTGCGATAGAACACCTGGAGTGCGAAGCGTGCTACTATGAGTCACTAGGTTTTGCAGATCGTCAGCAAGGCAAGTAACACATTGATCATACTCTTTCATACCCAGTTTTTATGCATTAGTTACAATCCTCAAACACTGCATGATTAGGAGGTGATTAACATGTGGATATTGGGAAGTAGTTGATGAGGTAGAACCTATTACCTGTTTCATTATCAAACCCTCGGGAGTTACTTCTATGTTATGCTTATATTGTTATGCTATGCTAGTAGACGTGGATTGGGTTTGAGTGTATCCATGACAGATGTGAGTGTTTAATTAATGGTTCAATTCTAAGGTGGCAACTTCAATACACATCTGGGTGGATTGTTGGTTTTGGGCACCTGGGGTTATACTAGTGTTGTCCTAGGAGATCTCGGGGTTATACCGTGGGATCCTCCTATGGTCCGCCACCCAGGCACAAAGGGATCATAAGATTATTCATGCTAGAAACTTCCGTGTGCAGCCACAAGCTATTATGGGCTCTAGCATAGTTGAGTAGGTTGCATGACCTCTTCTAGTGGTAGGCTAGCAGATGTAGGGGATGTAGGTTGGTACTGTCTACCCGGGGTTAGAGTTAATGCTTCTGAAAGGCTACGTCTCGATCATCCGTTTCTCAAACACTATGTAGTGCGAGAAATATAACGAAGGAGATCGAGTCTTGTGGGGAAAAGTGCACAAACCTCTGCAGAGTGTACAAACTAATCATGGTTATTCGTGTCCCCGGTTATGGACAACTTGAGTATCTGGTTCTTGGATTATCATATGGATCTCATCACTCTAAATTAATTTGTTGGGTTGATAATTACTTTTAATTGGGATTGAGATGGGGGTACCATTCTCAATGTTTCAACCACCATGATAGTTAAATAAAGTATATTCCTTTGTTGTAGGGAAAAATTGGTTTTTCGCAAAAACATTATAACCATAGAGCCTCCACCAGCCAAATATGCATGTAGTGATAGCATTTATCTGCTCATCGCTCTACTGTGTTATATTGCCAGCATATTCCATGTGCTGACCCGTTTTCGGGCTGCAACATATCATGTTGCAGACTTTTTAGACGAGGAGTAAGATGCGATAGGTCGTTTGTCATGCACTCAGCTATGTCGTTGGACTTGATGGACTCACTTTATCTTCCAAGTCTTCCGCTGTTATCTTATTTAGATGGCCTTAAGCCATATTTATTGTAATAAGTTCTCTTTTGAGACATTTGATGTAATAAGTGTGTGATTGCTACTCTGTTATAAATCCTTCAAGTACTGTGTGTGTCAGCATTACGATCCAGGGATGACACTGAAGACAGAGTCTTGACCGCCTGAGGTCGGGTCGCTACATCTCCGATGATGCGTGAGTAGTTCCTTGTATACCTTCGGGTCTGTAGTTAGTAGCTAGATGGCTTCCTCTCTCTCGTTTGATTCTCAATACAATGGTCTCTTGGAGATCCATATGATGTAACTCTTTTTGCGGTGTGTTTGTTGGGATCGGATGAACTTTGAGTTTATGATCAGATTTATCTTTTTTATATCCATGAAAGTATTTGAGTTTCTTTGATCTATTTTATGCATGATTGCTTATAGCCTCATATTTCTTCTCTGATATTTGGGTTTTGTTTGGCCAACTTGATCTATTTATCTTGCAATGGGAAGAGGTCGATGTGTGGAGTAATAGTAGTAGATGTAGGCAGGAGTCGGTCTACTAATCTTGGACGTGATGCTTATGTAATGATCATTGCCTGGATATGTCATGAGTATTTGAAGGTCTATCAATTTCCCAACAGTAATTTGTTTACCAACCGTTTGCTATTTTTCTCGAGAGAAGCCACTAGTGAAACCTACGGCCCCGAGTCTCTTTCTCATATTATTTGCCTTTGCGATCTATTTTATTTGCTTTTTATTTTCAGATCTACTAAACCAAAAATACAAAAATATCTTGCTGCAATTTATTTTATTTTGCGTTCGATCTATCAATATTTACAACTCTCTCACGTCCGTTTGCCCATCTTGGGGCGCCGCTACCCGAAAGGGATTGACAACCCCTTTTACACGTCGGGTTGCGAGTAGTTGTTATTTGTGTGCATGTGTTGTTTACGTTGTGTTGCTTGGTTCTCCTACTAGTTTGATAGCCTTGGTTTCATATCTAAGGGAAATACCTAACGCCGTTGTGTTGCATCATCCCTTCCTCTTTGGGGAAATACCAACGTAGCTTTAAGCGACATCACATACCAAGTCGATGCGATGGCACAGAGAAGACCGTAAGAAAGATGGGAAGTTGAGAGTGCCCGCTGATGGGTCGCAGTGGAGAAAAATCGAGAGAAAGTACTAGGAGGACTTTGTAGGTGATGCAAGGAACATATGGTTTGGTCTAAGCACAGATGGCGTTAATCCTTTTGGGGAGCAGAGCAGCAACCATAGCACCTGGCCTGTGACTCTATGTATGTATAACCTTCATCCTTGTGTTCTTGATCTGTAATCCAGTGGTATGGTGAAGCTGGCCGCTCCTACACAATGTCATTTCCTGCCATCTTAACTATGAACAATGCCTATTATGTTAATGCTATTTTAAATCGTGTCTATTTATTTCCGACAAAGAAATGAGATGAATTGACAATGCTGATGCTTATACGTGCAAAACCTGTTATCTACCTACTTGTTTCTCTTTTAGAGTGACAACACTAATGCTAGGAAGAACTGCCACAATGATAGTGAGACGAACCCATTGTTTGTCTCTCTAACATATATTCCAGAGAAGAAGGCGACACATGTTGAGGGTAGGGATACAACCACAAAGTCATGTCTTGATGTAGTGTCGAACTTACTCAGTGACACAAGCTCGATGAAGTCACCGCCTGAATCAGTACGACTTCTTCACTCTGAAATTCAAGCAAAAAGACATGCTTCTGCTCAAATCCGATAGGAACTCCAATCTCTATGCAAGATTAACCATAAGTACAGGAAGTCTATTGATGCTATGCAGTTTAAGTTGGTGGATATAAGCGTCAAACAAGCGCAGTCTCATCAGGTTGCTAAGCTACTTGCGCTGCAGTTCCTGGGCCGGGCTAACCTTTCTTGAACTGTGTTGAAATGTTGTCGGTTCTGTTTATTATTTTGTCGTCCTGTTTACTTCCACTGGTGGTGTCCTGCCCAGTTTATGGAATCTGCTGTATGGTTTCCCTTTATTATCACTGGCGGCGAACTTTGATGCCTAGGGGATGTAATATGCTGTAATTTCTTTATTGTATATATAGTCTAGGTTTATTCTTCGTCACGATGCTGTAATTTATTTGCTGTTTATTTTGTCGCTCTAAGAAAAGGTCGTAATCTTTGATCGGAGCGCAATGAGCCAATAGGTTAGGTTTATAAAAAAGGGATAATTAGATTTATGCCCCTAGTTGTGTCCCACTCGTCTATTTTACCCCTAATTACCAAAAGTCACCGGTTCTGTCCAAGTCACTTTGCTCCTCTTATGGTTTTGCCCTTTGACCGTTTGACCGTCAGTTTGAAAACTTCATAACTAATTCATACTCAATCAGAAAATGCAAATAAGATACCAAAATGTTCAGAAAAACATCACCTATATGTCAGTGTTATTTGCATTCATGAAAAAAGTGTTGGAAAGTGCACATCCGAGTTTTAGCTCTTTTGATACCATCATGAATAGTGAACTCTAAAAAAATTCAAAAAAAATGGCGGCGAAGAACAACAAATGTTCTAAGTGCTTGCCAAGTTTCATTAGGGAACGACATTCGTGGAAGTCGTGGAAAAAAAATCTATTTTGGAGTGCTGATTGTTTTTTTTGCCGTGGCACCCATGAATGTTATTCCTTGATGAAACTTGGCAGGCACTTAAAACATTTGTCATTCTTTGCCACCATTTTTTTATTTTTTTTGAATTTTTTAGATTTTACTATTCATGGTGCTAGCATAAGAGCTAAAACTCGGATGGGCACTTTACAACATTTTTTTCATGAATGCAAATGACACTGACATATAGGTGATGTTTTTCTGAACATTTTGGTATCTTATTTGCATTTTTCTAATTTAGTATGAATTAGTTATGAAGTTTTCAAACTGATGGTCAAACGGTCAAAGGGAAAAAGCATAATAGGAGCAAAGTGACTTGGACAGAACCAGTAACTTTTGGGAATTAGGGGTAAAACAGACGAGTGGGACACAACTAGGGGCATAAATCTAACTATCCCTATAAAAAATAATTTTGGTACTAAAACTGGTCAGTCGCCAATCGCTAGCACGGGCTGAAGCATGGGCCTACAATCATCTTGGGCCATTAGTTAGGTCTAGACTTAATGTGGCCCACTATTAGTTTCGGGCCTTTAAAAGGCCGAGTAAACCGCTTGCCTTAATTGGGCCAGAAAATTAAATTGGCTTTTAACAGGTTGAGAACTAGATTGAGCCTTAATTGTGGCGAACAATTCATGAGTCGACAGCACGCTGTAATATACATCGGCCCATTATTGGCCCATTTGTGTGACGGGCCATTAACAAGCTGAAATGTTTTGGGGCCTTGGCTGACCCAATTACATGATAGGTGGGAAGCAGGCCAGATGTATAATGGGCCACAATTAGGCCCAACACTCTCAAGGGCCTTTAATGGGCTGATAGTCAGTTTGGGCTAGAATGTATCCACGAAGACTACGGGCCTTTAAAAGGACGAAAGTAACTACAGACCAGAATTAGGCTCAGGTGCAACTCGGGCCTTTAAATGGCCGAAAGAGAAACCGGGCCGAAAGAGGCCCATATGTAGACAGGGCCGCTGACAGACCAAAAATTAATATTGGGTTGAACTGTTAAACGAGCCATTAAGAGGCCGAAGAGCAAATCAGGCCCCCAATGGGCCTGATGGCACATTAGCTATTAAAGGGTCGTATCTGCCGGATCCGGTATGGACTGTAATTTGGACGAAACTATTGCACGCTGTTAATGGGCCGGATCTGATATGGGCCGTAAACTGGCCCAAAATATTAACGGCCCATATCTGATGTGGGCCATAATTTGGTCCAGAAAATGTTAGGTTGTTAACGGGCCAGCCCATTAGATCTGACGAAATCTTGTGGGTCTGTTCCTGGGCCGGCTTTTAAACCCATATGGGCCTCTATTGAGCCATCCCACGTGTCAACGTTTCATTGGTGATTCTTGTCCAATGGATGGTTGACATCTGTCCCAACGCTGAGCTGACACATTGATCATTGGTGAATGAGAATTTTACACGTGGAAAATCGCCATTGGTCCGGGCTATTAACGGGTTATCGGATCCAAACCGGAACCCTTAACGGCGACCCGTTAAGGTGGATGCCACGTGTCGGTTACCCTTGATGAAAGCACTTCCATGACGCGACATTTATCGTCAATGGAAGTGGACACTTTCGTGATGATAATTTTGGTAATGTCATGGAACACTTCTACGACAACACATGTATGACTATCTTGATTCTGTCATAAAATCGTCATGGATGTACATGCATGACAGAAAAACGTGACCTACTGTAACAAACACATATCATCACGAAAGTGTAATTTTTTTAGTGCATACTCCCCCAAGGTTAGGCTTTTGGCCTAACTTGGTGATCATCACTCATAAAATCCTTCTGGTCCGGGAAGAAACTGCCTCGGCTGTGGCACTCGAGCATACCAAGGTTGAGCCACGCTTGCCGGAGTAGCTAGCGTGCCCTCATAAGCAGTGATCTCCTCGGGCGTAATGGTGTATCCATTCCTAGAATTAACATCAAACAAAGCAGGGGCAGGCAATGCAATAACCTTATGTGTTTCCTCACTAAATACCAAATTATACAAATAACGATGAGGAGGTTAGGTTCATCAATAAAATGATGGGCTATCATGGACTCATGATCTAATACACTCTAGGTAGCAAATGATCATGAGGGCAAATAGCAACATTAAGGCGAGTAAATACATCCATGAACACTACTCATGCGGCTTGAAGCTACGTCAGTGTTTCCCCAAAGAGGAAGGGATGATGCAGCACAGCGACGGTAGGTATTTCCCTCAGTGATGAGACCAATGTTATCGAAACAGTAGGAGAACCAAGCAACAACACGCAAGCGGCCTGCACACAAATAACAACTACTCGCAACCTGACGTATTAAAGGGGTTGTCAATCCCTTTCGGGTAACGGTGCCAGAAATTGGCAAAACGGACGTGAATAAATTGTAGTAGATTGATAGATCGAATGCCAAATAAAATAAATAAGAATAAATTGCAGCAAGGTATTTTTGTATTTTTGGTTTAATAGATCTAAAAATAAAAGGCAAATAAAATAGAACGCGAAGGCAAATATATTAAAGAAGCGACCCGGGGGCCGTAGGTTTCACTAGTGGCTTCTCTCGAGAAAAATAGCAAACGTGGGTAAACAAATTACTGTTGAGCAATTGATAGAACTTAAAATAATCATGACGATATCCATGCAATGATCATTATATAGGCATCACGTCCAAGATTAGCAGACCGACTCCTGCCTGCATCTACTACTATTACTCAACACATCGACTGCTATCCAGCATGCATCTAGTGTATTAAGTTCATGGGGAAATGGAGTAATGAAATAAGAACGATGACATGATGTAGACAAGATCTATCTATGTCGAGATAGACCCCATCTTCTTATCCTTAGTAGCACGTTCCCCTTCTGTCACTGGGATCAAGCATCGTAAGATCGAACCCACTACAAAGCACCTCTTCTCATTGCAAGATAAATAGATCAAGTTGGCTAAACAAAACCCAAATATCGAGAAGAAATACAAGGCTATAAGCAATCATGCATATAAGATATCAAAGAAACTCAAATAACTTTCATGGATAAAAAGATAGATCTAATCATAAACTCAAAGTTCATCTGATCCCAACAAACACACCGCAAAAAGAGTTACATCATATGGATCTCCAAGAGACCATTGTATTGAGAATCAAACGAGAGAGAGGAAGCCATCTAGCTATTAACTACGGACCAGAAGGTCTACAAAGAACTACTCATGCATCATCGGAGAGGCACCAATGGAAGTGGTGAACCCCTCCGTGATGGCGTCTAGATTGGATTTGGTGGTTCTCGACTCTGTGGCGGCTGGAATTGATTTTCGTCGACTTCCCTAGGGCTTCTTGAATATTGGTGTATTTATAGAGCAAATAGGTGGTTCAGGGGGCACCCGAGGTTGGCACAACCTAGCAGAGCGCGCCTGGGCCTCCTGGCACACCCTGGTGGGTTGTGCTCCCCTCGTAGCACCTGAAGGAAATATGCCCTAGAGGCAATAATAAAGTTTTTATTTATATTTCCTTATATCATGATAAATGTTTATTAATCATGCTAGAATTGTACTAACCGGAAACTTAGTACATGTGTGAATACATAGACAATACAAAGTGTCCCTAGTAGGCCTCTACTTGACTAGCTCGTTAATCAAAGATGGATAAGTTTCCTGGCCATAGACATGTGTTGTCATTTGATGAACGGGATCACATCATTAGAGAATGATGTGATGGACAAGACCCATCCGTTAGCTTAGCATAATGATCGTTAAGCTTTATTGCTATTACTTTCTTCATGACTTATACATATTCCTCTGACTATGAGATTATGCAACTCCCGAATACCGGAGGAACACCTTGTGTGCTATCAAACATCACAACGTAGCTGGGTGATTATAAATATGCTCTACAGGTGTCTTAGAAGGTGTTTGTTGGGTTGGCATAGATCAAGATTAGGATTTGTCACTCCGAGTATCGGAGAGGTATCTCTGGGCCCTCTCAGTAATGCACATCACTATAAGCCTTTCAAGCAATGTTACTAATGAGTTAGTTATGGGATGATGCACTACAGAACGAGTAAAGAGACTTGCCGGTAATGATATTGAACTAGGTATGATGATACCAACGATCCAATCTTGGGTAAGTAACATAGTGATGACAAAGGGAATAATGTATGTTGTTATTATGGTTTGACCGATAAAGATCATCATAGAATATGTAGGAACCAATATGAGCATCCAGGTTCTGCTATTGGTTATTGATTGAAGATGTGTCTCGGTCATGTCTACGTAGTTCTCTAACCCATAGGGTCCGCACGCTTAATGTTCGATGACGATTTGTATTATGAGTTATGTGTTTTTGGTGACCAAAGTTTGTTCAGAGTCCCGGATAAGATCACGGACATGACGAGGAGTCTCGAAATGGTCGAGAGGTAGAGATTTAAATATTGGAAGGTAGTAGACATCAGAATGGTTACGAGTGGTTCGAGTATTTTACCGGAGTACCGAGGGGTTATCGGAACCCCTCGGGGAAGTATTGGGCCTAGATGGGCCTTAGTGGAGAGAGAGGAGGGCTGCAAGGGGTGGCCGCCCCCCATGGCAGTCCTGATTAGGCTAGGGGAGGGGGTGGCACCCCCTTTCCCTCTCCATCTCCTACTCCTTCCTTTTCCCCTCCGGTGAATAAAGGAAAAGGCGGGGGGGGGGATCCTACTAGGAGTGGAGTCGTAGTAGGACTCCCCCCCATGGTGCGCCCCTCCTCCTCCCCTGCCTTATATACGAGGGAAGGGGGCACCCCATAGCACATCAGTTGTTCTCTTAGCCGTGTGCGGTGCCCCCCTCCATAGTTTACTCCTCCGGTCATAGCGTCATAGTGCTTAGGCGAAGCCCTGCGCAAATCACATCACCATCACCGCGCCGTCGTGCTGGCAGAACTCTCCCTGTAATCATGTTGCCTCAAAGAAAATATTATGATGTTCCTTACCCTAATATTTTTCTTGAAATTGAGAAAGTACTAAGGAATATATGACTACACAATTTTAGCATAATAAGTATTTCACCAAAGAACTTAAGGAGCACTCTGTTGTGCTCGATGCTATCACAAAACAACTCGATGATATTAGTAGAGAAGTTTGCAATCTCCCATCTAAGTATGATTTTGCTGAAAGTTTGCTAGGAAAAATATCCGATGCACAAGCTACCTTAGTAAATCAAATGGCCACCAAACCAATATCACTAGAAGATGAAAGTGATCAAGATCTTAAAATAATTGGTGTTTCTTATATTGATTCCTCGTTTAGTAAGTCAATATTGATGAGGGACTGGAGAAGAGTCAACTTTAGGTAGAAGGCGTCCCAATATTTCGGAGGGTGAAAATCTTGTTGATAAAGTTGATGAAAGTGGGTTTGGAGAGGTCAAAACTTTAGCTAGTGATGTGCCCACTCTTTTGGATTACAAAGACTTTAATTATGATAGTTGCTCTTTGATTGATTGTATTTCTTTGTTGCAATCCATGATAAATTCACCCCATGCTTATGAACAAAATAAAGCTTTTACTAAACATATTGTCGATGCTATGATGAAAGCTCTTGAAGAAAAAATGGAATTAGAAGTTTCAACTCCTAGAAAATTGCATGATGAATGGGAACCTACTATCAAAGTCAAGATTAAAAATTATGAGTGTTTTGCTTTGTGTGACTTGGGAGCTAGTGTTTCTACAATTCCGAAATCTTTATGTGATGTGGTTGGTGTTACTAATCTTGAAGAGTGTTCTTTGAATTTGCACTTGGCGGATTCTACTATTAAAAAGCCTATGGAAAGAATTAATGATGTTCTTATTCTTGCAAATAGGAATTATGTGCCCATAGATTTTATTGTTCTTGATACTGATTGCAATCCGTCTTGTCCAATTATTCTTGGTAGACCGTTTTTACGCACTATCGGTGCCATGATTGATACGAAAGAAGGCAATATTAAGTTCCAATTTCCTTTGAGAAAGGGTATGGAACACTTTCCTAGAACAAGAATTATGCCACCTTATGAATCAATCATGAGGGCATCTTATGGATCTTGAACTAAAGATGACAAAACTTAGATTCTTGCTTTATGCATAGCTAAGGGCGTAAAACTATAGCGCTTGTTGGGAGGTAACCCAATGAATAAAATTTATTTTTTGCTTTCCGTTCTTGAGTGTTAGAACAATTATACTACTGTTATGATTGTGTTTTTTATGTTTTAATTAGTGTTTGTGCCATGTAAAGCCTTTAGGATCTTCTTGGGTGATAGTTGTTTGATGTTGCTGAAAAACAAAAACTTTTATGCTCATGAGATTTATTTTTATTTTTTACCAGAGAGCGATAAAATACCCATTACACTTGCAGTAGATCAATATACACATTTTTCAGGTTGTCCTCATGTTTCAGAATTTTTTGAGTTACAAAATTATTCAAAATAGTCAGATTGCTACAGACTGTTCCGTTTTTGACAGATTGTGTTTTCTCTGTGTTGTGTGCTTATTTTGATGGCTCTATGGTTTTCTTTGATGAGTTTTTGCCATAGAAAAGTTGGAATACAGTAGATATAATACAAGAACAAAATATAAATTGGTTTGATACAGTACTTATAGTAGTGATTTATTATTTTCTTATACTAACGGATTTCACGAAGGTTTTGTTGAGTTTTGAGTGATTGAAGTTTTCAAGTTTTGGGTTATCTTACGATGGATGAAGGAAGGATGGAAGAGCCTAAGCTTGGGGATGCCCCGACATCCCAAGATATTATCCAAAGATGAGCAACCAACTAAGCTTGGGGATGCCCCCGAGTGGCATCCCCGCTTTCTTCCAACGATCATCGGTATTTTACTCGAAACTATATTTTTATTCGTCACATTATATGTGTTTTGGTTGAAGCGTCTTGTATGATATGAGTCTTTGCTTGTTTTTTTGTGTTTTAAGACATCAATCCTTGCTGGACACACCTATTTAAGAGAGCCAAAATTATTTCATGACTTGTTAGAATTGCTCTCTATGCTTCACTTATTTTTTTTTGAGCAATGGACTTGCTCTAGTGCTTCACTTATATCTTTTTGAGCACGGTGTGCTTTAGTATTTTTGAAGAAATGCTCTCTTGCTTAACTTAGATTTACTTGAGAGTTAGTAAAATTCCCAAGAAATTCTCTCTTGCTTCACTTAAATTAATTTGAGAGAAAGAAAAATTTATTATGCTCATGATCTTCACTTATATTTGTTGGAGCTTGTCAAAAGCAATACATGAAAATTAGTCCCAAAGTGATAGATATCCAAGAAGGATATAATAAAAACTTTCATGAAGATCATTGGACAAAATATACTTGATTCTTAGTAATAGTTTTGAGATATGATGATGTGATATGTGAGTCATCTTGATGAGTAATTATGCTTTAGTAAGAATATTGGTGTTAAGGTTTGTGATTCCCTATGCAAGGACGAAAGTCAATAGTCATGCAATGAAATTATATCCTACTTATGGTGCATTATTCGGTGTTATTTATGCTTAATGCTTGCTTATGAGATTATTCATTTCTTAGTTGGTCGCTTCCCAATCTTTTGCTAGCCTTCATTTTGCACTAAGTATTATCACTACTTGTGCATCCAAAAACCTTTAACCCAGTTGTTGCCACATGAGTCCACTATATCTACCTATATGCGATATTCTTTTGCCGTTCCAAGCAAATTTGCATGTGCCATCACTACTGCAGGATGCTGCTAACGCGACACTACGATCAGAGACCCTTCAAGAAACTATGTGAGATGCCATAATTGCAAATGGTGCTGTATGAAAACCGTCAGAAATGTGTAAAATGTTTGCGATGACGGATGTATCAAACACGGTTTAGGTTTTAGTTGCGTGTGCAATGAAGGGCATACGGTTCAGTTCAATGAACTTTTTGCGATGAGGAGGAACAAAAGAAACGGGCAGCCAGATGGAGGCGTGTGTGATACACAACATACGGTTCACTCGGATGAAGTGTTTGTGATTAGGCAACACAGAAGAAACAGTCAGCCAGATCAAAGGTGTGTGTGATATACGGCATGCGGTTCACTCGGATGAACTGTTTGCGTTGAGACATGAGAACATAAATGATTCAACTTAACAAGATGTGTGTGATACGCGGCAAACAGGTCTATAATTAGAAATGTGTGTGAAGACCGATAAGAACACAGACGGTTGCTGCTAATAAGACGTGTGTGTTGTGCGATGGGATTGTATACAGAACAATAACATATACACACGCAGACACTTATAAGGACATGCTTGCATAACCAAAAAACATCCACTTACATAGGTGGCTACTACAACCACGACATTTGCACACACCAAAGTAAACTGTTACATGCATAATTACATAGGTGGCTACTACACACATGACATTTTTCCACACACCAATAAAGTAAACTATATATTACATGCATGATTAACTAGCATAAATGATCATCTGATCATCATCTATTTCTTGTGACACTTGCTCTTCTTGTGGCTCGATCCGGGCTCGTCGATTTGGGTAACAAGGCACTTCCTCATGTCAGTGATCTGCCTGTGCATCTCGTAGCATGTGTACACACTCTTGGCCGCGAACCTAAGGCGAGGTTCATCCAGTTGCCGCATCCAGGCCTTGTGCTAGGATACGGGACTTGTTCTCTAGGCATCTTGCTTCATCTTTTCGTAGTAGGGGTCGATGATGGCCGAGGCGAGTTCGACCAGGGAGTCCTGCTTCGTGCTGCCCCAGACCCTGTAGTGGTCACGGATTTCGACAAGGTTCTTGCAGGCCAAGCCCGTAACACTGAGCGCTTTTACATCGTCTTTGGTATCCACCATGGCGAACTTGTAGTCGATGCTGTTGACAAACTTGTTGAAACGGTCGCAAGGCTCTGTGGCCATGCAGTAGTGGTAGATGAGGACATGATGGCACACGCACAACTGGGCGACGACAACCTTCTGATCTATGCCAGGACGACCGGCGGTGTACTGGAGGTCGATGTCGACCACCATGTACTTGTCTCTAGCAAGCAACTGCTCAACGCTGTTGATGTAGTCATCCACCACGGCCGGGTCGATGGTGTACACCACCGAGAGATCCGTCTCCCTCGCATGGGTCTCCACTCTATGCTCGTCGAACTCCATTGGAGCGTCGTCTGACATCCCCTCTCTACGTGTCGTCGTGGGTGTGCTTGTTGTGTTGTGGGGCGCGATCAAAAGGTTGAAGAGACCAAGGTTATAATGGCCACGGGAATTAAAGGGGAAGCCAGACGGCCAGGAATATCGGCAGGCCCTGATGGCAGTTCTAATTTGAAGCACGTAACTCCGTCGTGCCACACATAATTGCATCGTGTGGCAACGTGCACGGTGCAACCACATTCATATGGCCCCCCCGACATGATCGTACGCACGCCCAACCACAGGCAAAGCGCGCGCGGAGGGACGCGAGCAGAGCGCTCCGCAGTCGCCTCAAGGAAAAGTTGTCCACAAGCCGAGCGTGCCAAAGTACGCGAGCAGAGCGTGCTGCGGTGCCTAACGGTGAGCACAGCACGCTGCGGCACCTAACAGCGAGCAGAGCTTGCCGAGGGATGCGAGCAGAGGACGACACAGTGATACGTGGCAAATAAGACGAACTGTGTGAGCGATGTCGGAGACATCAAGCACGAATCAAATTAGAGTTGCGTGTGCGATACGTGGCAGACAATTGATCCATCAGAGCTGTTTGTAATGGAATAAGCCGTGTGTGTTGCGGGCAAATGCTTGCTAGTGTATAACCTTAAATTTAACCAAAAAGTGTTAATGCATGTTACAAAAGTTCTATAGCTGGAAACTATGTTCAAATACGACTCCAACGATATAATCTATGGCGACATGCATTCATATTTTATTAGTTAATAAATCCTACTTATAAACCAGGACGGGGGTATAGTAGGTACTTAAATCGCAAACGTTTTTTTTATTAAATGTATGTGTACGTGTCCTCTCGTCCTCCTCACGCACGTCTTGTCACCCCGCTGCCGCAGACGGCTTACAACGCAAGCTTGCGCAGCGCGCGGGGGCGTTCTTTTGGCCAAACGGTGGCACCAATGAATCGTCGATGAGCCCGTTCCCACGCAACCTCACAGGTTCCTGCGCAAGCTTCTCGCCCGACTTGGTGAAATCCCCCAAAATCCCAATGCTTACCGGTCTGCTATAAAAACCCTCACGGCCGGCGAGTCCTGCGTCGCATTTTCCCCTCCCTCCCTGTAGCTTATCTCGTTTGCTTCTTCCACAATCGCCAATGGCACTAGTCCGTCATCGTCGCTCAGCCACTCCGCCATCATCAAAGGACAGCTCCAGCTGGGAGGCTACACCGCGGCGGGGCACAGTCCTCGGTGTAGTGTAGTGCGCGTGGCGTCCCTGTTGGGTGTGCGCGGAACACCCACCACACGCTCCGCCGCCGCTGCCCGTCGGCAGCTGTTGCTGGCCGCCGTTGCCGCCACACCACCTTCGAAAGCTAGGGCCATCTCCCACTCCGCTGCCGCGGCCCGAAGGCAGGAGGTGGCCATCGTGGCCGCCACCCCACTTCCAGTCACCATGTCCATCGCCCGCTCCGCCACCGCGACCCAAAGGCGGGAGGTGGTGGTCATGGTCGCTACCCCATCATCGACCGTCGTGGCCGCCAGCCCACCGTCGACCACTGGGATCATCACCCGCTCCGCCACCGCCGCCCGAAGGAGGGGGGTGGAGGTGGAGGCCCGCACGTGCGTCAGCGACCCTTTGCGCTACATCGAGTTCCTGCGGGAAGAGGAGGAGCGCCTCGTCGAGCACGCAAAGAGCCTTACGCAGCCGTGGCCGTAGCACACGCCGATGCAGAGGCGAGGAATCAGGAGATCTGCAAGCAGTCCGGCCGCTTCGAGAGGGATTGTCTGGAGTGGTAGTGGGCGTTTGAGCCGGCGAGCGTTGCTGAACGTGCAACAGTGGCAGGCACCGTATTGCATTTGTCCAGCTCATCGGTAGGCTCCTCCTCCTCTGCCTCTTACTGAGCATGCTCGATAGAGGAGAGGCTGTCGGAAGTAGCACAAAGCCCCTCCGTGGTAGTAGTATTTAGGTGCTATTTTGTTCAGTTCATCTGACTATAGATGTGTGGTCAAACTGTACAACATACTTAAAATTAGCTACTATATATAGTTGAACTAGCTATTTCAGTGTGTGGTTGGCAACAATTGGGGAGAAGTTTGGTCGGTTCAGTTGTCGAGTTGAACTGTTTGTATAAATTAAGAGCGACTGCTTAATGTATGAATGAAATCTATGCTTAATTACTGAATTTAGTTGCAAAAATTACATAGTGCTAATGATTTCTAGCTGCATATTTTGACAAATCGCAGTGTTACAAGGATTGAAAAATGGCAACATTACTATATCAACAAATGTAAATCTTTCCAGTTTGACAAATGGAAACATACCCAATATGACAGATGCAAATCTTACCAAATTGTTTGTACCTGGTTGCACACGGGTCATCCAGAACAACCGTTTGCGTTGAAGGGATGCACAAATCCTGCGTTGCTCTCACTTTGCATACGGGTGTTCTATCTAAATCATTTGCGATCAAGAGCTGCATAAATCCTGCTCGGCACATTTTCTCTTGGCTTCCTGGGGATGTTGTCGGTTTGCATACAGGTGTTCTAACTAAAACGTTTGTGATGAGTGTTTTATATTTAAAAAGCGAATTAAACTGTGGCTTGGGTGCCATTAATGGAGAGGATGCGAGAAAGTCGGATGAGGGAGTCCTGGACTAAGGGATCCTCGGGCGTCCGGCCTGTTGGACATGGGCCGGACTGATGGGCTATGAAGATACAAGACCGAAGATTCTCTCACCCGTGTCCGGATGGGACTCTCCTTGGCGTGGATGGCAAGGTTGGCGTTTGGATATGAAGATTCCTTTCTCTGTAACCGACTTTGTACAACCCTAGTCCCCTTCGGTGTCTATATAAACCGGAGGGTTTAGTACATAGAGACAATCATAATCATATAGGCTAGACTTCTAGGGTTTTAGCCATTACGATCTCGTGGTAGATCAACTCTTGTAACCCCCATACTCATCAATATTAATCAAGCAGGACGTAGGGTATTACCTCCATCAAGAGGGCCCGAACCTGGGTAAAACTTCGGGTCCCTTGTCTCCTGTTACCATCAACCTCAGACGCACAGTTCGGGACCCCCTACCCGAGATCCGCCGGTTTCGACACCGACATTGGTGCTTTCATTGAGAGTTTCGTTGTGACGTCGAAGATAGGATTGATGGCTCGCCTTGTTATCAAGGACAACTTCACCTCCGGAGGAGCCCTGGATTCAGGCCAAACCCTCCGGCTGGGCGGCTTCACCATGATCGCCCGTACGGCCGTCGAGCCGACGATGACTTCTTGGGTCATTGAAAATCACCTCCGTGTTGACTCCGAATTCTCCAAACGGATGTATCCAACGGAGTTGTCATCTTTAAATGAACTCCTAGATCGCATCGCCGCCTTGGGGGTCGCTACAGACTACGATCGGATTGGGCTTAAACCCGATCAGAGAGAAATCAAATCTCCGCCGATCACCCATCAGATAGCAGTAGTAGAGGAGCAAGACAACAACTCTTCCCCTATATTAAGGACGAAGTATGTTCGGATTTCCGAGCTCAAAGAGCCGGATACCTGTCCACGGAACAACGCGCCCTGTTCTCCGAACCTAGAATCAGATGATGGTCCGGAAAAATCAGTTGATATCCCGGAGCCCGAACCATTACGTTCGGAGATATCTCAAACTCCAGATCCCAAATTGGGTCGGGGTTCGGATTTAAAGCTACCCACCCACCCAGACATACGCGATCTCATGTACATACAACAACAGTCTCAGGAAACAGTCCATCACTTTTGGGCTAGATTCCTCCTTGTCAAAGCCGTGTGTGTTGGAAAGCGCCTTGGCAATTATCATACAGAAGTACTGCGCAATGGAAAGCGCCTGGAAAACTCATGCAGCTCACTGGAAACCACTGGTTTCTACTCACCCTTTCGTCCGGGCAAAAAGGATGCATCCTCGCAGGGCACCCGGACCAATAGTAAAGAAATCTATGCCCATTAGGGGGCATGGAACCGTTCTGGAGGGATGGCTCGATAGGCCATGCAAAGTACACATAACACCGGATACCATACCAACCCACAACCTTAGAGCATGTTGGATACTCCGGCAAGTGGTCAAGAGCGGTGAGGATATCCTCACCAAAAATATCCCAGAGCAACACCCCCCGGAAGACGACAACCTCAACGTATTGATGGTCTTCAAGATTTTCTCTTCAAACAATCGGCGCAAAAGGGCCCTCCATGACCTCGCCGACGTCTGCCAAGTCACCACGACAAACCCTTGGAATGACACAGCCATAACTTTCAATAGCAGTGACGAACCAAGATTCCGGACAGTCCGGGCACTGGCCGCCTTGGTCCTCAATCCAATTGTGGACGGTTTTCGGCTCACCAAAGTGCTCATGGACGGCGGCAGCGGACTAAACCTCATCTACAAGGATACACTCAACAAAATGGAAATAGACAGGAGCCGCATTGAGCAAAGCAGCACGACCTTCCGAGGAATTATTCCCAGTCGGGAGGCGCGGTGTGCGGGAAAAATCACACTTGACGTGGTATTCGGCACGCCGGAGAATTATCGGTCCGAAGAGATAACCTTCCGAGTGGACCCTTTCAATAGCGGATATCATGCCCTATTGGGGCGAGACGCGTTTACACGCTTCCAAGCTATACCTCATTACGGGTACATGAAGCTTAAGATGCCTGGGACCAACGGAATGATCACTCTTACCAGTGATCCGGACATAGCACTCCGCGCCGAAAACAAAACTGCATCCCTGGCCCTCGAGGCACTTTCTGAAGCCCTCGCGGCCAAAGAGTTAACCGCGCTGCGCTCCACTGTGGATAGGGATGACATAATCCTAGACAAGCGACCCAAATCCACCTCCTTTAAACCAGCAGACGAAATAGTCAAATTTCAAGTTCAACCGATGGACCCCAAGAAGACAGCATCCATCGGGGCTCAGCTCGACCAAACGGTTGACACCGCGCTACGAGAGTTCCTGCGCGAGAACTGGGACATATTTGCCTGGCACCCTTCTGACATGCCAGGAATCCCGCGCAAGTTGGCCGAACACAGTCTCAACATACTGAAGGGATATAAACCGGTCAAGCAAACACTACGGTGCTTTTTCGAACCCAAACGATAAGCTATGGAGGAGGAGCTAGCCAAGTTAATCGAGGATGGATTTATCAGAGAAATTAAACATCCGGACTGGCTAGCAAGCGTGGTGATGGTTCCAAAAAAGGATAAATCCTGGCGCCTATGCGTCGATTTCAAGGACCACAACAAGGCGTGCCCTAAGGATCCCTTCCCCTCCCTCGCATCGACCAGATTATTGATGCTACCGCAGGACACGACTAACTGTGTTTCCTCGACGCATACTCCGGATACTATCAAATCAAAATGAAGGAGTCTGACCAAGCCGCAACGACATTCATTACCCCATATGGGCCATTCTGCTTCAACACTATGCCCTTTGGGCTAAAAAATGCCGGGGACACCTACCAACGCATGATTTAAACATGCCTGGAGAAACAGATTGGCAAGACAGTTGAAACATATGTGGATGACGTTGTCATCAAAACTAGGCACGTCGAGTCATTGATAGACGATCTGCATCTCACATTCGACAACCTCCGTACATATGACATCAAGCTCAATCCGGAAAAGTGTGTTTTCGGCGTTCCCGCTGGAAAACTGCCGGGCTTCATCGTTTCCAATAGAGGAATTGCAGCAAAACCAGCCAAAATCCGAGCGTTGTCCCAATTGGCTACGCCAACAGACCTTAAACAGGTCCAAAAACTAGCCGGATGTGTGGCAGCTTTATGCCGTTTTATCTCCAGATTAGGAGAAAAAGCACTGCCACTCTATCGCCTTCTCCGACGCACCGACCACTTCATGTGGACGAATGCGGCAATGGCCAGACTGGAAGAACTAAAGGTTCTTTTAGCAAGCAACCCAATCCTGGCCGCACCGAACATCGGCGAACCCATGCTATTATAGGTATTGACAACGCACCAAGTGGTGAGCGCGGTGCTCGTTGTCGAGCGAGAGGAGGACGGACACAAATTCCCGCTTCAGAAGCCGGTATACTATGTATCCACTGTCCTCACACCATGCAAATCCCGGTACCCTCATTATCAAAAGATAGCATACGCGGTCTTCATGGCATCCCGGAAGCTATGACTGTCGGTGTCAAAACCGGCGGATCTCGGGTAGGGGGTCCCGAACTGTGCATCTAGGCCGGATGGTAACAGGAGGCAGGGGACACAATGTTTTACCCAGGTTCGGGCCCTCTTGATGGAGGTAAAACCCTACGTCCTGCTTGATTGATATTGATGATATGGGTAGTACAAGAGTAGATCTACCACGAGATTAGAGAGGCTAAACCCTAGAAGCTAGCCTATGGTATGATTGTATGTTGTGATTGTTGTCCTATGGACTAAGACCCTTCGGTTTATATAGACACCAGAGAGGGTTAGGGTTACATAAGGTCGGTTACAAAGGAGGATATATCCATATCCGTATTGCCTAGCTTGCCTTCCACGCCAAGTAGAGTCCCATCCGGACACGAGACGAAGTCTTCAATCTTGTATCTTCATAGTCTAACAGTCCGGCCAATGGAGATAGTCCAGCTGTCCGGAGACCCCCTAATCTAGGACTCCCTCAATAGCCCCTGAACCAGGCTTCAATGACGATGAGTCCGGCATGCAGTATTGTCTTCGGCATTGCAAGGCGGGTTCCTTCTCCGAATACATCACAGAAGAATTTGAATACGAGGATAGTGTCCGACCCTGCAAAATAAGTTCCACATTCCACCGTAGAGAGAATAATATGTTCGCAAATCCAATTTGCTGACTTGTTTTGGCAGCATGACGTTATGTCATGGCCCGGCGGTTATTCGAACCGTTTTTCTTCAACCAACTCCACACATAACGCGAGGCGGTTTCTTGACACGTCTTGTCAAAGCAGAGATCTTGTTCCCCCAATTACGGGTTTCTCATTAATGCAGCCGTGGGTAACCCAACCGTGTCTAGGACTCCTAGATTATAGGCAAGTCCTAAACGGCTACGGAGAGGACGCTTGATATTCACTCTCTTTATAAAGGGACAAGGTTTTCACTTTTCCCTCTCGTGCTCAATCGAACCCTTCCCCCGCCTGGAGTTCTAACACCCAAAGCCCAGGTTAGGTGCTCCGGATCTTCAATCATGTCTGGATCCAGCCTTCAAGGCCGATGGATGCCCTCCTCTGTTACGGAAGAGGACATTAAGAAGTTGAGGGAGGCCAGATACCTGACCGCCGAGGTTTCGCATCGGCTGCCTGCTCGAGGGCAGGTCGTCCCTACTCCCGAACCTAACGAGAACGTCGTGTTCGTCTCCCACTTCCTCCGAGGCCTAGGCCTCACTTTGGATCCCTTCGTCAGGGGTTTGATGTTCTATTACGGGCTAGATTTCCACGATCTAGCTCCGGACTCCTTTCTCCACATCTCGACATTTATTGTCGTGTGTGAGGCCTTCCTCCGCATTACCCCTCACTTCGGCCTGTGGCTCAAGACCTTTGAAGTGAAGCCGAAGATGATCGAGGGGCAGCATGCAGCGTGCGGATGTGCATCAATAGGCAAGATGGCAGGAGCTCCATGGCCGAAAGGTTCCTTTCTAGAGGTGTACGAATTATGGCAACGGGAGTGGTTTTACGTCACGGCTCCCAGAAGTGCCAAGTGGGCGGCTGCCCCCACTTTCCGCTCGGGCCCCCCACCACAACTGGTGTCATGGATTAGCAGGGGTCTGAGCTGGGGTCCAGCCAAGGACGTGCCTATACTGCAAAGCCGCATTCGAGATCTCTTTGAGGGAGATTTTAATTTGGTTGTGGTAATACAAGTTATGCTGGTTCGTCAAGTCCAGCCTTGCAAACGCCGACCCCTTCGCTTCTGGGAGTTCAACCCAGAGGGACTGCGTGCCATTCAAAGTTTCCTCAGCCTGACGCACGAGGAGATGTACAAGTCATTCTTCGGACCTCAAGTAGAGTGTCCGGATATTACCGAGGACGTGGGCCTAAGCAGTAACCGCGCCGCCGAACAAGTAAGAAATCCTCTCGCCGAACACACTGTCTTTTATGAAGTTATTTCTGAGAGTTTGCTTTTTGACTAGGACTGGCTAACAAAGGCGAAGATGATTCGGTGTTTGTCCCCCCTCCCTGAGGGTTTGGAAAATCTGGTATTGGAAAAGATGCTCGAGGTCGCACCTTGCCCGGAGCCCTCGAAGGAAGATACGGGGGGGGGGGGTAATACGGGCGGATGCGGCGCCCCCATCGCTGCCAGTTCCAACCGAGGGAATGAGCGTCTCCATGAAGGAGGATAACCGGGGGAGGAAAAGGACTGCTTCTGAGGATCCGGAAGCCGAAGCCTCCAAACGGGAGAAGAAGTCTCCCACAGAGGGTCCTGCCTCGGGGGGTGCTTTTGCCGCACAAAGTCCGCGGGGGGATCATCCCTCCAACGAGTCATAAGTGATCCAAAATACTTTAATAGTAGAGGTATGCTATCTTTTTTCTGAGAAAATAACCACCGCATATATCTTGTAGTTCGGGCCTTAGCCCCTCTCAGCTGAGCTCATCTTTGGGGGATCTTCTTCCAGAGATGATGGAGAGCGAAATGCCTCCCCCGGACTCCTCCGCTCAAGAAGTGGGTGACCCCGAAGTGTCGTCATGGAGGGCCTCTCCGGATCCGGTGAGGCCAGAAGATAATCCCATAGACCCCGGAAGTCCCCAGCGTTCGGCTCCCGAAGAGAGCAAACAAAAGAGTCCGGCACCGTCTGGTATGCGGTCGGACGTTCTGAGGGAGCTGGTGGGGCGAGCGGCCATCTCAGAAGAACACCGTACGCTGATGGGTACAGTGATGGAGAGAATTTCGTCCGCCGAAAGCGGATTACATGAAGCCTTTATGAGTCTACTGACAGGCTTTGAGGTACGTGAGATAATATGTGATAGTACTGCACATGTTAGGTGTGCCCTGTGTAGATAGTAGCCCCTGAGACTCTGGTTGTCGTCGAGAATGGCGGCGAACAGAGGATCATAGTCCCAGGCAATAACCAGACTGCCCCTATGTGCAGGTGGTGGAAGCTCCGGTGGCTAGCCGGACTAGTGAGTTTGCCAAATTAAAACGGCAACCGGATGCGGCAGACGCCGACATCGAGCTTGTTAACAAGAGGCTTGACGAGGCACGGGGTAAGTGTTATTATCCGGTGAACGCCACATAGTAAGAGCAGCATGATGCCAGTATCTTTAATATGTTGTGACTGCAGATGGAGCTGCCACCGTGGAAACCTTGCGGGCAGAACTTGCCCGAGCCAAGGAACAAGCGAGGATTAGTAATGCGGCTGCTTTGAAGGCGGCCGAAGAGTTGAAAGCCGAGAAGGCCACACATTGCGAGAGCCAAGAGAAGATGGCCAAGATGACTGTAGAATTAAAAGACACTGCCGACTGTTGCTGGGTCCTTGAAAAAGAAAACCGAGCGAAGGCAACGGACCTTGAGAAGGCCACGGTGGCGGACAAAGACACCCGTTCTGCTATGAGAGCAAAGAAGGAGGAACTGCGGGAAGCCGGGGATATTGCGGTTGGGAACCCTTCATGTTACGGAGGAAGTTCGGAGATCCACGATATGCCCCTCTGGATCGGCTGTGGAGTTCGGCATATGCGTATATGGATTTGGTGGCGAGCGTTGCTGATGCGGCCAAGTACTTCCAAGGTCAAACAGATCGTGAAGTGGACAAGCTATTCTGGTCGCAATTCAATCTTCCAGAGCGTCCGCTTTCATTGACTGACCAGCTAGCTGAATGGGCCGAACTGAATAGGTTGTCTGGACTCGCCATGAGGTCTGTTGTGGATCAGCTATGGCCGGAAAAGCCAAAGCCGAACAGCTATTTCAGCTTAGTGCAACAATTCCTTGGTGCGGTGCCGTGCATTGATGCGATGAAGAGGTCGGCATGCATAGAAGGCTCGTGGATGGCCCTTGCTCGTGTTAAAGCATACTGGGCGGAGATGGACGCTACCACTGTTGCGGCGCAGGGTTCGGCCATAGGTCGAGTGGCTGCCGAGCACTATTTCGAGGAGGTTCTCGAGGGTGCTTGTTTGATAGAGGCCCAGTGCTCGAAGAGTATTATGTTTGAGTGATATGTATTCTCATTGTAAGCACAATGCTTTTATGAAATTTTATAAGGCTATGTTTATACTTTTGCCTGAAAGTAGTATGATGCCTCCTGTGCGGCCGTTTATGTATACATGTGTATAACCTGAAAGATTGCAGCCGTCGGCTTCAACCCCCACGCATATAATGCGGAGGTGCTCGCGAAAAACGCGTGTTCACACTTAACCCAACGTCTTGGTCCTATTAAGGAGGTGATAGCGTAGCGAACGAGGCAACCGGACTATAATGCTCTAACACTTTCACTTAGCCATAGGAGTTTGACAGTGGGGCTACTAGATAGCCCCTGGTGGCTCCGCACTCTCCCGATCTCGGGGTGCGTACATGCCTGGCTGGAAAACGGCCCTTCGTTAAGGCAGAGGAATTCTAACATTCCGATAGGTCATCGAGTGGTTGACCAGTCTCACGCTATATCATGACAATCAGTTTTAAGCTTTCTCTACTGAGGTGCTCGTCCGGATGAACCAGGGCACAGTCGCAGTAGTTCTCCTGGTGATACCTTAGCCGATAAAGTGGAACATAAGGCACCAAAACACAGGAGCCGGGCAAACCCAACATTTGACCAAAGACAATGATTCGGAGCTGATGCATATAAGGACAAACTCGCGACGCCGAACACTCCCTAAGGTATTCGGTCTTTATGGTATAAACCGGGCCTAAATAGTGCCCTTTGTAAGAAGCCCCTTGTGTCCAGGTACGTGCATTGTTCTGACGTGGCCACATGCCAAGACGTCAACATCCTTCTCAATTGTGCTGAGAATTCGGTGGATGTGTATCAACAAGAGACAGTAAAAAAAGGTTTACGCAGGGTCTTAATCTAAAAAGAATCCTTGGAACGGGTCCCTGCTGCACGTCTGCGCCTGTGTCTCCGTTGTGCCATATCCTGGACAGGTGTAGCACGATGGTCATCTGTAAAAGAGAGGATTTTAGGTGAAAAAGATGTCGTGCAGAGAGATAGTTTTTAAAGAAACCATGTATAATTCAAGATGAGTAAAAATTGCCACTTGTCTACGCGTGTTGAGCCCCTTGTAATTGTAACAGGGGTGTGACCGATATGAATTACATATAGCTGCACCGGACTCGTCTAACCGTGTCCGTGGTCTTGACGACCTGTTAAATGCTTTAGTTGGTGAGGCCGTTTTTAGTGTGCGGCTGCCACTCTCTTCGGTGCGCAAAGATCGCTTAATACTTCCGTTCACTGTAATGATGCCACGTGGGCTGGGCATCTTGAGTGTGAGGGAAGCGTAGTGCGGTATTGCATTAAAGCGAGCGAAAGCTTTGCGTCTGAGTAGTGCTTGATAGCCACTTTGGAACGGAGCGATGTGGAAGGTTAAATGTTCGCTACGGAAGTTATCGGGGAAGCCGAATATAACCTTTAGTAGCAGGGAGCCCGTGCAATGAGCCCCTGGGCCTGGCGTTACTCCTTTAAAGGTAGTATTGCTATGGCAAATTTTCGTTGGTTCTATCCCCATTTCGCGGATTGTATCCTGGTATATCAGGTTTAGACTGCTGCCACCGTCCATCAGGAGTCGTGTGAAGTGGTATCCATCAATTATTAGGTCGAATACCAGGGCAGCCCATCCTGCACGCTGGATACTTGCTGAGTAATCACGATGGTCGAAAGTGATCGGTTGAGACGACTAGTGGCAGGACTCCGCGGTGATAGGCCCTTGGGCATATTTTTCTGGGAGTGCCATTTTGTTTCTTCCCTTGATCACGTGTAACACGTTTACTGTTTTGACTTCTGGTGGAAATTTCTTTTGTTCCCCAGTGTCTTGCTTGAGAGGCTCATCCTCGTCTTCGCTTGGTGTATCCTACCCCTTGTGTACGGCGTTGAGCTTGCCAGACTGCTTGACGACCCAACATTCTTTTGTCGGTATGATTAGCGGGTTTACCAGGGGTGCTATGGATCTGACATATTTGGCCCAGAATTTTGTTTAGGCTGGACAGTTCGTCTCCGGCGCCTTTAGAGGGCGGCTTTTGCTGACTTGGCCGAGAGCTTTTGAATCCGGCGTTTACTGCCGTGCTCTTCGTGCTGTCTACTTTATTCCGGCGTTTGTTATTGCTGTTGCGCCGTGATTTCCCATTTCCATCTCTAAGTTCGGATGTACTGGGGTCGCTGGTGCTGCATCTGGCTAGCCAGCTATCCTCACCCGCGCAAAAGCGGGTCATGAGGCTTGTTAATGATGCCATTGTTCTCGGCTTTTCTTGGCCGAGGTGTCTGGCAAGCCATTCGTCACGGACGCTATGCTTAAAAGCTGCCAAGGCTTCCGCGTCCGGACAGTCGACAATTTGGTTCTTTTTAGTAAGAAACCTACTCCAAAGCTTTCGGGCTGACTCTCCGGGCTGTTGAGTTATATGACTCAAATCATCCACATCCGGAGGTCGGACATAAGTCCGTTGAAAATTTGCCCGAAAGGCGTCTTCGAGCTCTTCCCAACTTCCAATGGAGCTTTCGGGGAGGCTCTTAAGTCAGTGCCGAGCTGTCCCTTTGAGTTTGAGGGGTAAATACTTAATGGCATGGAGATCATCTCCCCGAGCCATGTGGATATGGAGGATATAGTCCTCAATCCAGACCCCAGGGTCTGTTGTTCCATCGTATGCCTCTATGTTTATGGGTTTGAATCCCTCTAGAAATTCATGGTCCAGCACCTCATCGGTGAAACATAGGGGGTGCGCGGCACCCCTATATCTGGGTGTACCGCATTGTTCGGATGTTTGTTGTGTTGCATCGTATGCTGGAGCACGCTTGCATGGTCCATAGATGGATCTCGGGTAGGGGGTCCCGAACTGTGCGTCTAGGCTGGATGGTAACAGGAGGCAGGGGACCCAATGTTTTACCCAGGTTCGGGCCCTCTTGATGGAGGTAAAACCCTACGTCCTGCTTGATTGATATTGATGATATGGGTAGTATAAGAGTAGATCTACCATGAGATCAGAGAGGCTAAACCCTAGAAGCTAGCCTATGGTATGATTGTATGTTGTGATTGTTGTCCTATAGACTAAAACCCTTCGGTTTATATAGACACCGGAGAGGGTTAGGGTTACATAAGGTCGGTTACAAAGGAGGAGATATCCATATCCGTATTGCCTAGCTTGCCTTCCACGCCAAGTAGAGTCCCATCCGGACACGAGACGAAGTCTTCAATCTTGTATCTTCATAGTCTAACAGTCCGGCCAATGGAGATAGTCCGGCTATCCGGAGACCCCCTAATCCAGGACTCCCTCAATGACACTACTTTCAAGAGTGCTCAATCACAGTGGCTTCCGAAGTACCACTCAATGACATAATAAACAACCGCGATGCCGTGGGCCGGATTGCCAAGTGGGCCATTGAGCTCCTTCCATTCGACATAACATACAAACTGTGCCGGGCCATTAAATCCCAAGTACTGGCCGACTTCATCACCGAATGGACAGAGGCCGAAGTCCCTAAAGAGTACGACACATACTCCAATTGGGTCATGCATTTTGATGGTTCCAAAATGCTGGCGGGCTTACGAGCGGGCATTGTCTTAACGTCCCCCACCGGAGACACAGTCCAGTACGTACTCCAAATATTATACACAGGTTCCAACAATGCAACCGAATACGAGGCCTTATTGCATGGTCTTCGGATGGCTGTCTCCATGGGCATTCAACGCCTGGAGGTGCGCGGGGATTCAAACATCGCAATATCCCAAATAAATGGAGACTTCGACGCCAAAGATCCAAAGATGGCGGCCTATCATAATGCCGTTCTCAAAATGTCGGCTCAGTTTGAGGGGCTCGAGTTTCATCACGTGGCTCGAGAGAGTAATCACGTGGAGGATGTCCTCGCTCGTATCGGCGCTAAGTGCGACGCCGTCCCTCCTAACATATTCGTGGAAAGGCTCTTCAAGCCATCCATGGTGTGGCAAGGGGAGAGCGGCAACACCAGTACAGATCCGATTATACCCCCAGATTCTGAACAAAATACCGATATCATCGGGGGCCCAGCCACCGAAGTAACACCATCGGCCCATCTTATCATGGCAATAATTGCCCCATGGACCGAACCCTTCTTGGCCTACCTTAATAGGCGAGAGCTCCCTGACGACCACATTGAGGCTCGCCGCATTGTCCGGCGTTTGAAGGCCTACAAGGTCCATGATGGAGAGCTCTACAAGAAGAGAGCTACCGGAGTACTTCAAAGATGTATCTCCGAAGAAGAGGGACGACAGCTCTTGGCTGAAATTCATGCCGACCTCGGTGGTCACCATGCCGCGGCTCAGGCTCTTGTAAGTAAGGCCTTCCATACAAGTTTCTATTGGCCAACGGCCTTAGCAGACGCACAGGACCTTGTCCAACATTGCGTTGGATGCCAGCTTTTCGCCAACCAAAGCCATATGCCACCCACCGCTCTACAAACAATCCCCGTCACTTGGCCTTTTGCGGTCTGGGGGCTTGATATGGTCGGACCCCTTAAAGGATGAGGCCATAAGAAAAAATATCTGTTGGTCATGGTAGACAAGTTCACTAAATGGATAGAGGCCAAACCAGTTAAAATGGCCGAAGCCGAACCTGTGATAGACTTCATTTCGTGCACCGTTATGGTGTCCCACACAACATCATCACCGATAACGGCTCCAATTTCATAGCCGACAAGGTGAAAACGTGGTGTGCTAATCTGTGCATTAAGCTCGATTATGTCTCCATCTAGCACCCGCAAACAAACGGTCAAGTCAAACGAGCCAATGGTCTTATTATGAGCGGCATCAAGCCTAGACTAGTGCAGTCTTTGAAAGAATAAGACAAGCACTGGGTTGAGGAGCTCGACTCCATACTCTGGGGGCTGCGTACCACGCCCAATCGCACTACCGGATATACACCCTTCTTCATGGTGTACGGCGCAGAGGCTGTGCTACCCTGCGACATTATTCATGACTCGCCTCGAGTGCGCATGTATGAAGAGAGGGAGGCCGAGCTTGATCGACAGGATAGCTTAGATGCCCGGGAGGAGGAGCGCGACGTTGCAAAAGCCCGTTCGGCATTTTATCAACAGCAGGCTCGCAGATATCAAAGCAGAGAAGTGCGGACCAAGACTTATAATGTTGGAGAACTCGTTCTACGCTTGCCAAAGAAGAAAAAGGACAAACTTAAGCCCAAGCGGGAGGGTCCCTTCATCATTGACGAAGTTCTCACTGGGGGGCATACCGCCTGCGTGATGCATCAGACAATCGCCTAGAGCCGAACCCATGGAACGCGGCCAGACTCTGAAGATTCTACGCCTAGTGCCAAACTCTTTGTTCATCTCCTTCTCCCTTTTGTTTCCATTACTTTTTCCTCTCTTTTCGCTTTTTTAGCTTTAAAGCTTTCATGCGGCTAAACCGCGCACCTACGATGTACACATCTTTAAATATGTATGCCCATAATACCTGGGGGCTTCTTGTAGAGAAGCTTATTATTATTCTCTGGGCATCAAGCTCACCACATATGCGTTTTTTCCTCATATGTACCTTTTCTTCGCCATTATATGCATCATTATGACTTAAGTTTTGGCCAAGCTGGGTTGCCTGGCTCCTGTGCTTATGCCTTATGTTCCCGTTTGTTCGGCTAGGGCATAAAGGGAGCACCTCTGCGATTGTTACTGCCGGGTCATCCGGATGTGTACCTCAGACTGTGTGAAGCCGAAAGCTAGCGTTCTTAAGGGAATATTCGGTCGGCGGACTAAAGACGTTTTTACACTCATTATACCATGAACCCCCAGATGTTATGCATACTGCGATTTTTTTGTTTTAATCACAGTTCGGGCATCCACATTAAGGCATGTCCACCCAGGGAAAGGAACCCTTAACAGAAATATTCTCTCTGGAAGATGTTTCTTACAATTACAATGTAATATAACATAGCTAGCCGGATACAACTTGTCTGTCCATGCATACCCTGGTCTATATCACCGCTTTGGTATTCAGAAACACTCTGCACCTTCGGGTCCAGAGGTCGAAGCGAAAAGGTCCGCCATGACAATCATTTTACAATCCGGCTAGAGATAATTATGTCAATGGAAGTACATAGTCACTTGGACTAAAAAAATTATTCCTGTGTACCGTCTAACAGGCTGTCTAGCTTACAATCCTGTTGGGAATATTTGGCGGCTACCTTTACTTGGTCATATACTAAACTAAGGGGAATTTCTTTTCCATATGACCCTTTAGGCCCGACCTGGGCCATATGATTCGGATCAAGCTTGGTGTACCGTGTCTTCACCATGGTCCAGGCCTCTCGCGCACCTTCTCGGCAGGCTGATATCTTCCATAATCGAATACGCCGCCGTGCCCCTTTGAATAGCTCCACGAGCTCTGCCATACTTCCTGGAGGGCAGGCGGATGGCCATAAAGCCTTGGCAACACTCCACATTGCTGGCCGAACTCGCTCGTGCATCTGGGACAGCTCTTGTAGCAGGTCGCCTTGAGATCCGTACATTTCCTCTTCGGGACGGCTAGTCAGCATACCTGCAGACATAAATCTATCAGTTCCTGCCCTCGCCAAATTATAGGGAGGTAAGTTTGAAAAGCATACTGAATATGCTGCCTCGTAGTCTCTTATTCTCCCTCACAGAGTCGGCCAGTTGAGCTTGCACGTCTTTTAGTTCTTCGCCCAGCAGGCTGTTGGAATCCTGCAGCTTATTTTTGTCATCCCTGACCCATGTTAGCACACACTCGCCTGCGGCTAGTTGCCTTTTGGCCTCTTGCTCACCCGCTTGTGCGACTTTCAGGGCCTCCTTCAGTCGATCCGACGATCCTGCTATGAGGAGTACAAAAAGCATTAATATTACTGGTATATGATTATATTTCCTCGATGGAGGGGAACATTACCAGGCGATGCCTTCTTGAATTGCTCCAGTTCGGCGGTCGCAACAACTAGCTGAGTCTGACACTTTTCCAGCTCTTGAGACAACATGTTGTTCTTTTCTGTGAGCACCTGGTCGTACAATGATCCTTAAATCAGTTGTATCAACTGCTTCAAGTCTCGGGGGCTACTGGTATATAATTATCAGATTTGCACAAATGTGTACTTACCCGCATATCTTTCAAATGCTGGTCTGTGGCTCTGGTAAGCCCGTCTCGAGCAGCTCGGATGTATGCATCAGCCGAGCTGAAGGCATTGAATGCCTCTTTTGTAAAGCCGGGGTCGCGAAGAGCAGCCCGCCATCGCCGATGATTCATAGTGCTCTCCACTTCAGAGTTTGTGACGGATACGCCATCCGACTCCTCGGCAGAAGGACCATCCGGCGTCACTCTCATATCAGCCCTTGCCTTTAAGGCAGGGTCTGGAACCTGACTAGTGGAGGCGCGACCGGCAGGATCCCTAGACATAGTCCGATGAACGTTTTTCCTGACAAGACACAGCAGATAGGGTCAGGGTGCGTTTGGGAGCTAAGCATTTTTGAAGTTTTCTAGGAATACTGTGGTTTTTGAAAAAACTTAAGTATTAAATACTATGAGGTGTTTGGATAAAAAAATATTGCAGCTTAAGAAACCATAGTATCTCTAAGACTGTGGTATTTTTGTAGTATTTGAAAAAGAGGTTGAGACCTCTTTTTTCAAAACTGAGAAATGCTGGCTCATTGGTCTCTCTGAGCCCATCTTCTTATGTCCAATACTTTGCTAGATGATAGATCCATCTGGCCAAAGTACACGTACGGATGACTTAGCCCCTGCTCCCTTTTACCATTGCTTCTTCTAGACGCGCAAGCTGCACCTTCAGTGCCTGTCAGAATGCTTCATTTTTGATGGATCACAAAAGATAACTCGACTATGTATCCTAGCATCCAGTAGAGAACATGCTCATGCCCAGCATGCATACGACGGCCGTTAGCACGAGTTGATCCGACCGTGAGTTCAGCTGAATTAGGTTCGGCTTTAGGTATGGTTAAGATTATTCATGCAACGACAGAACAATAGGTCAAAATCAGAGAAACTTAATAAAACTGCCATTTGCCAAACGCCTGTACAGTTTTATCAAAACTTAGAAAAATATGCTTTTTAGAAACCAAAGTATTTATTACCCACACAATAAAATACCGAGGTTTTGGCATACTGTGGTTTTGCAAAAACTGCGTTGCCAAACTAGGCTTCACTGTTTGATGTGACCGCCAGGAGGCATGACTAAAAACCCATATCTCATTGATGAAGGCTCTGTCGTGTTGTTATTAGCCTTCCTCTCCGAAGACTTGCTCGGCGCGGGCGCCACTCTCTCGGGAGATGCCTCTGGTGCACGTTGAGGCGTCGGGCGCCTCCCCTTTAGAGCACGAAATAGTGCGGTGGATGAGATGTAATGAGGAAGCTCTTTCAAAGAAGGTGTCTCTTAAATTACTTACATGTGAAGCGGGGAGGAGGCCGGGATAATCGGCGATGATGGGCACTTCCGTGCCATCATAGCTCACCTGGTAGAATACTCCATCCTCAAGCTCCACAAATATATCCGGATCTTCTACGAATCCGGGGTCAAGGTCCCAGTTGTGATCCTCTAGCTGGGGGGCGGGGCTATGGATCCCCTTGGCAACCCTCCGCCATTCCTGTTGCAAATGGATGGGTTACTATCTATCAAAAATGATTCAAGGAGAGGATTGAGTAAAATGGTGGGATTAGAACTCACCCATCTTGGAGGATTATACATGGAAAATCCATCTCGATGTTTGAGATGAGTGAACTCCTCTTTCTCCCCTTTGTACAGTTTAGCCAATATTTTGGCCAAAGCGGCGGGGGTTTTCGGACCCTTCCGACCGCAACATGAGGCGTCATCTTCCCCATTATAGTGCCACATGGGAAGCCCTTTGTATTGGAGTGGTTGGACCCCCGCGCTATAAAAGTCTCCATTACCTCGATTATTGATAGTTCGGACTGAGCGAGCATCTTTATCTTGCCCATCAATTGACGGACTTCCGCGCTATCTTCCTCCTCGAGGCTCCGAGGGCGCCAGCTATGGTGTTTCTTCAACGGAGCGCTTGAAAATTCGGGAAGACCCATTCGGACTAGGTCAGGAAGAGCGACGTCCTCAACATAGAACCATTCGGAAAGCCGCTCTTCGGACGCCTTCTTCGGCATGCCGGACAGGTATCCAATCCCGACGATGCGCCATACCTCGGCTCTGCCCACTTCGAATATTGATCCCTCTTGGTTACGAGGGACAAGGTAGAGTAATTTCGTCCATAATTCAAAATGAGCCTCACAGCCCAGGAATAGCTCACAAAGAGCAACGTAACCCGCGATGTGTAGGATGGAGGCAGGAGTGAAATTGTGCAGTTGGAGGCCATAATACTCTAGAAGTCCTCGAAGGAATGGGTGGATTGGAAATCTAACGCCTCTTAGCAAGTAGGGAACGAAGCACACTCGTCCCCCCTAGATGGATTGGGGAAATTCTCCGCCTGAGCCCCGCCGTTGAAGGAAGTCAAACCTGCTTGAACGAGGACTAGATCCACGGGGGAAGAAAGCCCTATGTTTGCAGCTTCACCAACTGACCGTGAGATGTGGAACATCTCTCCCAATCGCCTTTTTCGGAGCCGTGGGGACGGGAGGAAGAACTGGGAGCGTTAGCCATGTCAGAGTGGTTCCTCCTAGCAAGTTCTGGGGATTTTCCACGTGGTGTGGAATGGATCTGAAATCCAATCTCTTTAAATAGACACTTTACTTACATGGCTGGGGTGTTATGTGCAAAAAAATACTATGGCCTCTCGTATTCGCTCGACACGTGGAAGCTGAAGCCATGGATGTACAGAATCCGATGGGTGCAAATTTTAATGGAGGGCCGAATACAACTCCTTGAAGTCATCGAAGGAGGAACCCACCTTGCAATGCCGAAGACAATCTGCACGCCGGACACCTCGTCATTGAAGCCTAGTTCGGGGGCTACTGAGGGAGTCCTGGACTAATGGGTCCTCGGGCGTCCGACCTGTTGGACATGGGCCAGACTGATGGGCTATGAAGATACAAGACCGAACATTCTCTCACCCGTGTCCGGATGGGACTCTCCTTGGCATGGATGGCAAGGTTTTAGTTCGGATATGAAGATTCCTTTCTCTGTAACCGACTTTGTACAACCCTAGTCCCCTCCGGTATCTATATAAACCGGGGTTTAGTCCATAGAGACAATCATAATCATATAGGCTAGACTTCTAGGGTTTTAGCCATTACGATCTCGTGGTAGATCAACTCTTGTAACCCCCATACTCATCAATATTAATCAAGCAGGACGTAGGGTATTACCTCCATCAAGAGGGCCCGAACCTGGGTAAACTTCGTGTCCCTTGTCTCCTGTTACCATCAACCTCAGACGCACAGTTCGGGACCCCCTACCCGAGATCCGCCGGTTTTGACATTGGCAGCGGGCGGCCATGGAAATCAAAGGGCTCACATCCCAGTGGGCCTGCGTAGAGTACAACTCGCACGCTTCCCGGTGAGCCTGCGCACTCGAGGACAGCTTGCACGCCTCTCGGTCAGCCTGCACACTGGACGGCGCTTGCACGCCTCCCGTTCAGTCAAGGTCAAGTAGCTGTCCGCACGACACCCCCTACAACCATTAAAACCAAGACACGTGGCATCACATGAATGGTTAACGGAATTTTGAATTTACTAGAATTTGAAAACCAGGCATCACAATGACTTGCCGGCAATCAACGGTGCCCCGGTGTTTGAAATTCATGCCCATTTCTTGCATGGGACCTAAGCATGCACCCAAGGACATAGATTTGATTTTTCAACCAATTTATATGCACTGGAGCATGTGCATGTAGTTCAAATTTGAATTATGCACATAAAATGCAATGAAAACTCAGTTAATGCATAAAAATGTCCAAACGAACCCCCCAAAATGACAAAAATTCACACAACACTCTTGTTGTTCTATGTTAACACGAGAATTTTTTTGAAAGCAATAAGAGGCAATGGATATCGTTTTGACCCCAAAGGTGGACGTTCCCTACCGAAAACCATCATGCTTGTTGTGAGAAGCTCCGGTTTGTGAAAAACATATACCCAAACCTGCCCCAAATGGGACAAAATTTGTACCACAACATGTTGATGCCACTCCATGGTAGCATGCCAAGTTTCATGAATTTCAGATGAGTTTTGGATTTACTAGAATTTAAAAACCAGGCATCTCAATGTTTTGCTGGCAATCAATGGTGCCCTGGTGTTTGAAATTCATTCCCATTTCTTGTATGGGACCTAAGCATGCACCCAAGGACACAGATTTGATTTTTCAACCAATTTATATGCACTGGAGCATGTGCATGTAGTTCAAATTTGAATTATGCACATAAAATGCACTCAGCACTCAGTTAATGCATAAAAATGTCCAAATGAACCCCGAAAAATCACAAAAATCTGCACAACACTCCTGTTGTTCTATGTTGACTCGAGAAAAAAATTTGAAAGCAATAAGAGGCAATGGATATCATTTCGTCCCCAAAGGCGGAACGTTCCCTACCGAAAACCATCATGCTTGTTGTGAGAAGCTCCGGTTTGTGAGAAGCATATACCCAAACCTGCCCCAAATGGGACAAAATTTGTACCACGACATGTTGATGCCGCTTCATGGTAGCATGCCAAGTTTCATGAATTTCAAACGAGTTTTGGATCTTTGTCTACACAATGAAGAAGACATCAGTTCACTACAGGATGGTATTAACTATTATACCTTGCCTTTTTTATTCCTTTGTCCCATTTCCAATATAGAGAAGATATTTATGCACATCCTTGTTTTCAGGCCTTTCCAAAGCATTTCACTAATGATTACCTCTCAAACCACCTGTATGGTCAGGAGGCGAGGAAGGTATTCATACAACACCCACGGTTCAATATTGAAGTGTTCCTGAAGAGGACGAAGGATGGACGGTCAATCATCCACACGCACTGGCCTAAAGTTACAAAGACCTTCAACATCAATGAAGGCTCAATATTCGCCTTCTGCTTCAGCAGTTTTCCAGATGAGATACATATGTCTATGTACCGTCTATGATGCTAATTTCGAAAGGTTATGATGTTGCATGTGAAACTTGGTCCTGGTGTAGTTGTGTAATGGGGTAGCTGAGTGCTGAAGCTATATGATGTTGTACTTTGATGTATTTCAATTATGAAAATGAAATATATTGTGAGCTTAATATGAACTGTCAATTAGATTAATAAATGAATTATGAATAATCGGATAATTAGCCTGCTAATTGGGTTTTGCTATTGCAAACGGTTGTTAAAAAAATACCATGGGCGATGACCTCAGGCAATGCACACAGTTTCTAGGAATAAACCGTGTTAGATCAATGAACAATCACACACGATTTTCTCTTGAAAACTGTTTGCGTTAGGCCACCTTGCGCAAACGTTTACCACATGAAAACTGTGTGTGATGGACATCCTTTCACAGTTTCTTCCATGGACCGTGTGTGATATATTCAATAACGCAAGCGATTTAATGGGAAAAATTGTGTGTGATGTACCTGCGAATGGAAATGTTTTCCTTCGAGCGACTGTGTGGGATGTACATACGAACGAAAATGTTTAGCAGGGACTGATTGTGTGGGATGTACTTGCGACCGGAAACAATTTCGTCGTATAATTGTATTTTTTAGCTCTACTATATGTATTTCCATATTTGAGCGCTCGTCGGTCGCACACGACCTCATTTTGCCAAATGTGTGTGCCAGGAGGGCATATCCCCAACGGTTTTGGGGTCGTGTGGAAAGGACCCCCTATCGCCCACACTAACTTGGCGACGGTTCCAACGACGTCGTGGAAAGGGGTTTTAAACCGTTTGTTTAGGAGCTCGTTGTACTAGTGCAATTCTAATTTTCAAAATAAACTTCTCTTTTGTGTGTTTGTTTCGCTCGCGGAGCGGTGAGGGGTGGCTAATATTTTCCATGCTAGATGTGTTATTCTCAAGATGAGTGTTTATTCACTTGTCATTACACAAGAGTAAGGCAAAGGTATTAGGGATGCCCAATCCTGAAATGCAAAAAAATGAATTTACTTTATCTCATCAAATAATAAATTCCTTGGAAAGCGTTGGTATGGAGGGTAACCGTGGATACGGCTAGCCATGGAAAGTGAAAGTTATGGTGGAAAAAGGAATAAACTTTATTTCCTGTTTGGGAACCGCCTATGATATATCTATGCATGGAAAGTATTGGGAACTCTAAGTCGTTTTCGTTGGTGGGATGGATACACCTCTCAAAATGTTTTTATCTCTAAGTTTTTCGCTTTGAGCTCTGGCACCTCTACGAATCCCTACTTCCCTCTGCGAAGGACCTTTCTTTTACTTTATGCAATTTTTATTTTGAGTCTCCATCTTCTCTTATAAAAGCACCAACTAGGAGGCAATATGATCATACTTAAGTATTGGGTGTAGCTAATATTCGAGTGTGTTTCATGAATGGATCAATGTTTGAGCATGATGGGTTAGGGATAACTTATTTTAGCGTTGATATCTTGAAAGACATGGTTGCTTGTTGATATGCTTGACTATCTAAATTATCATGTCAAAACTAGACTATTGCTTTGAACAACTAAAATTCCAATTGTCCATGCTATAAATAAAAGAATATGATATGACATGATATGCAGCATTCCACATCAAAAATTCTATTTTTATCACTTACCTACTCGAGGACGAGTAGGAGTTAAGTTGGGGGATGCTGATACGTCTCCAATGTATCTATAATTTTTTATTGTTCCTAAAGGAAATATGCCCTAGAGGCAATAATAAAGTTGTTATTTATATTTCCTTATATCATGATAAATGTTTATTATTCATGCTAGAATTATATTGACCGGAAACTTAGTACATGTGTGAATACATAGACAAACAGAGTGTCACTAGTATGCCTCTACTTGACTAGCTCGTTGAATTAATGATGGTTATGTTTCTTAACCATAGACATGAGTTGTCATTTGATTAACGGGATCACATCATTAGAGAATGATGTGATTGACTTGACCCATCTGTTAGCTTAGCACGATGATCGTTTAGTTTGTTGCTATTGCTTTCTCCATAACTTATACATGTTCCTATGACTATGAGATTGTGTAACTCCCGAATACCGGAGGAACACTTAGTGTGCTATCAAACGTCATAACGTAACTGGGTGACTATAAAGATGCTCTACAGGTGTCTCCGATGGTGTTTGTTGAGTAGGCATAGATCAAGATTAGGATTTGTCACTCCGAGTATCGGAGAGGTATCTCTGGGCCCTCTCGATAATGCACATCACTGTAAGCCTGGCAAGCAATGTGACTAATGAGTTAGTTACGGGATGATGCATTATGGAACGAGTAAAGAGACTTGCTGGTAAGGAGATTGAACTAGGTATTGAGATACCGAGGATCGAATCTCGGGCAAGTAAGATACTGATGACAAAGGGAACAACATATATCGTTATGCGGTTTAACCGATAAAGATCTTCGTAGAATATGTGGGAGCCAATATGAACATCCAGGTTCCGCTATTGGTTATTGACCGGAGACGTGTCTCGGTCTTGTCTACATAGTTCTCGAACCCGTAGGGTCCGCACGCTTAACGTTCGGTGACGATCGGTATTATGAGTTTATGTGTTTTGATGTACCGAAGATAGTTCGGAGTCCCGGATGTGATCACAGACATAACTAGGAGTATCGAAATGGTCGAGACATAAATATTGATATATTGGATGACTATATTCGGACACAGGATGAGTTTCAGGGGTCACCGGATAATTATCGGAGTGCCGGGGGGTTAACGGAACCCCAGGGGGACTAATGGGCCAACATGGGCCTTAGTGGAGAGAGAGAGGGCCGGCCAAGGCAGGGCCACACGCCCCTCCCCCTCTAGTCCGAATTGGACTAGGGAAGGGGCGCAACGACCCCCTTTCCTTCTCTTCTCTCCCTCTCCTTCCTTTCCCCCTTCCTCCTAGTAGGACTAGGAAAGGGGAGTCCTACTCCTACTCGGAGGAGGACTCCTCCCCTCCTTGGCGCGCCTCCAAGGGTCGTCCGGCCTCCCCTTTGCTCCTTTATATACGGGGGCAGGGGGCACCCCATAGTCACACAAGTTGATCATTGATCCCTTAGCCGTGTGCGGTGCCCCCCTCCACCATAATCCACCTCGGTCATATCGTCGTAGTGCTTAGGCGAAGCCCTGCGCCGGTAGCTTCATCATCACCGTCATCACACCGTCGTGTTGGCGAAGCTCTCCCTCGACACTTAGCTGGATCGAGAGTCCGTGGGACGTCACCGAGCCGAACGTGTGCAGGTCGCGGAGGTGCCGTACTTTCGGTACTAGGATCGGTCGGATCATGAAGACGTATGACTAGATCAACCGCGTTGTCTTAACGCTTTCGCTTACGGTCTATGAGGGTATGTGTACAACACTCTTCCCCTCTAGTTGCTATGCATCACCATGATAGATCTTGCGTGTGCGTAGGAATTTTTTTAAAATTACTGCGTTCCCCAACAGTGGCATCCGAGCCAGGTCTATGCGTAGATGTTATATGCACGAGTAAACACAAAGGAGTTGTGGGCGTGGGTATATACATATTGCTTTCCGTCACTAGTTGATTCTTGATTCGGCGGTATTGTTGGATTAAGCGACCGAGACCGACATTACGCGTACGCTTACGCGAGACTGGTTCTACCGATGTGCTTTGCACACAGGTGGCTGATGGGTGTCAGTTTCTCCAACTTTAGCTGAATCGGATTCAATGAACGGGGTTCTTTCTGAAGATCAAAAAGCAATCACTATACCGCATTGTGGTTTTTGATGCGTAGGTAAGAACGGTTCTTGCTCAGCTCGTAGCAGCCACGTAAAACTTGCAACTACAAAGTAGAGGACGTCTAACTTGTTTTTGCAGGGCATGTTGTGATGTGATATGATCAAGACATGATGCTAAATTTTATTGTATGAGATGATCATGTTTTGTAACATAGTTATCGGCAACTAGCAGGAGCCATATGGTTGTCGCTTTATTGTATGAAATACAATTGCCATGTAATTGCTTTACTTTATCACTAAGCGGTAGCGATAGTCGTAGCAGCAATAGTTGGCGAGACAACAACGATGCTTCGATGGAGATCAAGGTGTCAATTCAGTGATGATGGTGATCATAACGGTGCTTTGGAGATGGAGATGAAAGGCACAAGATGATGATGGCCATATCATCTATACCTACTAATAAAGCAAGGTGCGTTTCTCCAAATTTTTCATCCGTTCACCAGCGAATAGAATTTTTTACTATCCGAGGTGGTACTATTTTTTTGTGCATCCATGTGCTAGAAAAAGAAATATGGTTTATCCAGAATTTCGTGCATGGGCCACGCGCTAAAGCCCAGTAAAGCCAGCCCACTTATTTCTCTGCCTACGCAGCTGGGAAACCCCTATTTGCCGCACGTGGCGACAGATAGTCGGAAGTTCGCGCAGATAGCCCTAGACTGGGCCGGCTTGTTTTCATTTTTTGTGTTCATTTTATATTTAACATTTTATGTTCCTTTCTCTTTTTATTTCTTCTTTACTCTTTCTTTTTTCCGTTTTCATTTTTAATCTTATTTTTGTTTATTTTTACTTTTTTGATCAAATAATTTTTTTATGAAATGTTTAGAATTTCAATTTAGTTCAAAATTTTTAAGAATGTTCAGAATTCCAAATTTCATTCCTGTTTCAAAAATGTTCAGATATTAAAAAAATTGTCATTCTGAAATTTGTTGAAAACGGAAAAATGTTTCTCTTTTACAAAATTGTTTCAGATTTTCAAAAAAAAACATTGTATTTTAAAAAATGTTCCAAATTCGAAAAAAAATCTTATTGTATTGAATTGTTCACGAATTCAACTTAAAAATATTTTAAATAGCCCCGTATTGCTCTTTACATACGGTCTTACCAATTTATAAACGTGCGTGAAACTACATGTAGTAATAAGATGTATGAAGTATGGATCTATTATTCCGGACAAAGGATGGATGCATTGGCACGTGAGCTAGCTGGAAAGGGACACTGAAATTTTTAAATGAAAAGTAATGCTCCCATTTTTTCAAAACAAATTGTATTTTCCAAAATTGTTCAAGATTCTTAAAAAAATTACATTTTAAAAAATGCTCCAAATTTGAAAAATATTCTTGCTATAGAGAAATGCTCACAAATTCAAATAATGTTCACGTTAAAAATTACACATTTTCTAAGATTGTTCTGAAAGGTAAACATGTTCCCATTTTTGAAAATTGTTCAAAAATTCAAAAAATGCTCGTGTTCTTACAAAAGGTTAGTGTTTTTGAAAAATGTTTGTGAATTTTAGAAAATGTTCCCATTTCAAATTTTGTTTTTGTATTTCTGAAAATGTATGAAACTTCCAAAAAACAAATTACAGTTTTGAAAATTGTTTAGGATTTCAAAATTTGTTCATGTTTCCAAGAATATTCGCCAATTCATAATAATAATGATTTTTTAAGAAGTAAAAAAAAGTAATCATAAAATATTTCAAATCTGACGTTGCGGTATGTTCTTAAATATTTACATTTTCCATTGGTTAGCAGACCATGTTTATTCGAGTCAATGGCAACACTGTGTCAGGTGTTTGAGATCGTGAGTACGATCCTTCAATTCATCTTTCTTTCTGGATTTTTACTCACGCCTTACAAACACAGGTCAATTCGATGTCTGAGAATTTCACACCCCACACAATTTAGCTAGCCCAGCTACCTAGGAAATAAGGAAAATAAAATATGTTCAATATTCCCATATTGCTCATTTACATATAGTCGTATCAACTTCTATACGTGTGCGAAACTATATGTAGTGAACTGAATGAAGGATAGATGAATTAAACTGAATGAAGCATGGATAGATTCGTACATGAGCTTTCTAAAAAAGGGAATTAAATTCAGTACGTGAGCTAGATGGATGAATTGCTAGCTAAACTATCTACAAAAGGGCCCTAAATTTCTCAAGGATTCCTACTCGAGGCAAAGAGAAGAGAATACACGACTACGGGAGCTAGATGCATGAAAAAGAAAAGGCCCGGCGACCTCCCACATTATGGAACTTCAGCCTTAAATCCTCTCGACCAAGGAACGCAAAATAGTGGACTACAATTAACTCCAGTTGTACACATCGGTGACTTGTACATGGAAAAGAGAAGACCCGCCTCATTTCCATATTATTGAACTTTATGCCTTAAAATCCCCTCAAATGAATGCAAAAATAGATTGAATAATTCACGGACGTTCTCCGGCGTGCGATGACCTAATAAAACTCTTAAATCGACTAGATCAATGAATGTAAAAATAACAGATTGATTACTTCACACGCGGCGAAACCCAGAACCAAAATGTTCCTTCTTGACATGCACACAGTGTTTTTCTGGCACATATAATTCTCAGTACATTAAGTGCACACTATTTTTCCTCCCGTTGCAACGCACGGGCATATGTGGTAGTATCACTTATATTGATTGCATGTGATGTTTATCCTTTATGCATATTATTTTTCTTAGTTCGGCGGTAGCACTATAAGATAATCTCTCACTAAATTTCAAGGTATAAGTGTTCTCCTGAGTATATGCACCGTTGCTACCGTTCGTTGTGCCGAGACACCACGTGATGATCGGGTGTGATAAGCTCTACATTCACATACAATGGGTGTAAGCCAGTCTTGCACACGCGGAATACTCAGGCTAAACTTCACGAGCCTAGCATATGCAGATATGTCCTCGGAACACTGAGACCGAAAGGTCGAAAATGAATCATATAGTAGATATGATCAACATAGTGATGTTCACCATTGAAAACTACTCCATCTCACGTGATGATCGAACATGGTTTAGTTGATATGGATCACGTGATCACTTAGATGATTAGAGGGATGTCTATCTAAGTGGGAGTTCTTAAGTAATATGATTAATTGAACTTTAATTTATCATGAACTTAGTACCTGATAGTATTTTGCATGTCTATGTTGTTGTAGATAGATGGCCCGTGCTGTTGTTCCGTTGAATTTTAATGCGTTCCTAGAGAAAGCTAAGTTGAAAGATGATGGTGGCAACTACACGGACTGGGTTCGTAACTTGAGGATTATCCTCATTGCTGCACAGAAGAATTACGTCCTGGAGGCACCGCTAGGTGACAAACCCGCTGCAGAAGCAACGCCAGATGTTGTGAACACCTGGCAGAGCAAAGCTGATAACTACTCGATAGTTCAGTGTGCCATACTTTATAGCTTAGAACCGAGAGTTCAACAACGTTTTGAATGTCACGGAGCATATGAGATGTTCGAGGAGTTGAAGTTAATATTTCAAGCAAATGCCCGGATTAAGATATATGATGTCTCCAATAAGTTCTACAGCTGCAAAATGGAGGAGAATAGTTCTGTTAGTGAACATATACTCAGAATGTCTGGGTACCACAACCACTTGACTCAACTGGGAGTTAATCTTCCTCATGATAGTGTCATTGACAGAGGTCTTCAATCACTGCCACCAAGCTACAAGAGCTTCGTGATGAACTATAATATGCAAGAGATGGATAAGACGATTCCCGAGCTCTTCGCAATGCTAAAGGCTGCAGAGGTAGAAATCAAGAAGGAGCATCATGTGTTGATGGTTAACAAGAACACCAATTTCAAGAAAAAGGGTAAAGGGAAGAAGGCGAACTTCAAGAAGAACAGCAAGCCATTTGCTGCTCAAGTTAAGAAACCCAAGTCTGGACCTAAGCCTAAGACTGAGTGCTTCTACTGCAAAGGGACTGGTCACTGGAAGCGGAACTGCCCCAACTATTTGGCGGAGAAGAAGGATGGCAAAGTGAAAGGTATATTTGATATACATGTTATTGATGTGTACCTTATTAATGTTCGCATTAGTGCCTGGGTATTTGATACTGGTTCAATTGCTAACATTTGTAACTCGAAACAGGGGCTACGAACTAAGCGAAGATTGGCTAAGGACGAGGTGACGATGCACGTGGGAAATGGTTCAAAGTCGATGTGATCGCTGTCGGCACGCTACCTCTACATCTACCTTCGGGATTAGTTTTAGACCTAAATAATTGTTATTTGGTGCCAGCGTTGAGCATGAACATTATATCTAGATCTTGTTTGATGTGAGACAGTTATTCATTTAAATCAGAGAATTACAGTTGTTCTATTTATATGAGTAATATCTTTTATGGTCATGCACCCTTGATGAGTGGTCTATTTTTACTAAATCTTGATAGTAGTGATACACATGTTCATAGTATTGAAGCCAAAAGATGCAGAGTTGATAATGATAGTGCAACTTATTTGTGGCACTGCCGTTTGGGGCATATTGGTGTAAGGCGCATGAAGAAACTCCATTCTGAGGGACTTCTGGAATCACTTGATTATGAATAACTTGGTACTTGCGAACCATGCCTCATGGGCAAGATGACTAAAACTCCGTTCTCCGGAACAATGGAGCGAGCAATAGAGTTATTGGAAATCATACATACTGATGTATGTGGTCCAATGAACGTTCGCAGCGGATATCGTTATTTTCTCACCTTCACAGATGATTTGAGCAGATATGGGTATATCTACTTAATGAAACATAAGTCTGAAACATTTGAAAAGTTCAAAGAATTTTAGAGTGAAGTGGAAAATCATCGTATCAAGAAAATAAAGTTTCTATATTTGTTCATGGAGGAGAATATTTGAGTTACGAGTTTGGTCTTCATTTGAAACAATGTGGAATAGTTTCACAACTCACGCCACCCGGAACACCACAGCGTAATGGTGTCTCCGAACATCATAATCGTAGTTTTACTAGATATGGTGCGATTTATGATGTCTCTTACTGATTTACCGCTATAGTTTTGGGGTTATGCTTTAGAGATAGTTGCATTCACATTAAATAAGGCGCCATCTAAATCCGTTGAGACGACACCTTATGAACTGTGGTTTGGCAAGAAACCCAAGTTTTCGTTTCTTAAAGTTTGGGGATGCGATGCTTATGTGAAAAAGCTTCAACATGATAAGCTCGAACCCAAATCGGAGAAATTTTTCTTCATAGGATACCCAAAGGAGACTATTGGGTATACCTTCTATCACAGACCCGAAGGCAAGATATTCGTTGCTAAGAATGGATCCTTTCTAGAGAAGGAGTTTCTCTCGAAAGAAGTGAGTGGGAGGAAAGTAGAACTTGATGAGGTAATATTACCTGCTCCCTTATTGGAAAGTAGTTCATCACTGAAATCAGTTCCAGTGATTCCTACACCAGTAAGTGAGGAAGCTAATGATGATGATCATGAAACTTCTGATCAAGTTACTACCGAACCTTATAGGTTAACCAGAGTGAGATCCGCACCAGAGTGGTATGGTAATCCTGTTCTGGAGGTCATGTTACTTGACCATGACGAACCTACGAACTATGAGGAAGCGATGATGAGTCTAGATTCCGCAAAATGGCTTGAGGCCATGAAATCTGAGATGGGATCCATGTATGAGAATAAAGTGTGGACTTTGGTTGACTTGCCCGTTGATCGGCAGGCCATAGACAATAGATGGATCTTCAAGAAAAAGACTGACGCTAATGGTAATGTTACTGTCTGATAACCCACAAGTATAGGGGATCGCAATAGTTTTCGAGGGTAGAGTATTCAACCCAAATTTATTGATTCGACACAAGGGGAGCCAAAGAATAATCTTAAGTATTAGCAGTTGAGTTGTCAATTCAACCACACCTGGAAACTTAATGTCCGCAGCAAAGTATTTAGTAGCAAAGTAATATGATAGTAGTGGTAACAGTGGTAAAAGTAACGGTAGCAGTTTTGGTTTTATAGTGATTGTAACAGTAGCAATAAAATAGTAAATAAGGGAAGAACAGTATGTGAAAAGCTCGTAGGCAATGGATCAATGATGGATAATTATGTCGGATGTGATCAATCATGCAACAGTTATAACATAGGGTGACACAGAATTAGCTCCAGTTCATCAATGTAATGTAGGCATGTATTCTGAATATAGTCATGCGTGCTTATGGAAAAGAACTTGCATGACATCTTTTGTCCTACCCTCCTGTGGCAGCGGGGTCCTATTGGAAACTAAGGGATATTAAGGCCTCCTTTTCATAGAGTATCGGACCAAAGCATTAACACATAGTGAATACATGAACTTCTCAAACTACGGTCCTCAAACTACATAATGGATACTAGGGATCAAACCCTAACAAAACTAACTCGATTACATGATAAATCTCATCCAACCCATCACCGTCCAGCAAGCCTACGATGGAATTACTCACGCACGACGATGAACATCATGAAATTGGTGATGGAGGAAGGTTGATGATGACGATGGCGACAGATCCCCCTCTCTGGAGCCCCGAACAGACTCCAGATCAGCCCTCCCGTGATTAGCGCTTGGCGGCGGCTCCATATCGTAAAACGCCATGAATCTTTCTCTTTGATTTTTTTCTCCCCAAACACGAATATATGGAGTTGGAATTGAGGTCGGTGGAGCACTAGGGGGCCCACGAGGCAGGAGGGCACGCCCAGGGGGGTAGGCGCCCCCCACCCTCATGGACAGGGTGTGGGGCCCCTGGCCTTGATTCTTTTGCCAGTATTTTTTATATATTCCAAAAATAATCTCCGTGTATTTTCAGGTCATTCCGAGAACTTATATTTCTACACAAAAATAACACCATGGCAATTCTGCTGAAAACAGCGTCAGTCCGAGTTAGTTTCATTCCAATCATGCAAGTTATAGAGTCCAAAACAAGGGCAAAAGTGTTTGGAAAAGTAGGTACGATGGAGACGTATCACTATCTGCAAAGCTCGACTTGTTGCAAAAGGTTTTCGACAAGTTCAAGGAGTTGACTACGATGAGACCTTCTCACCCGTAGCGATGCTTAAGTCCGTCCAAATCATGTTAGCAATTGCCGCATTTTATGATTATGAAATTTGGCAAATGGATGTCAAAACTGCATTCCTTAATGGATATCTTAAAGAAGCGTTGTATATGATGCAACCAGAAGGTTTTGTCGATCCTAAAGGTGCTAAAAAAGTGTGCAAGCTCCAGCGATCCATTTATGGACTGGTGCAAGCCTCTCGGAGTTGGAATATACACTTTGATAGTATGGTCAAAGCATGTGGTTTTATACAGACCTTTGGAGAAGCCTGTACTTACAAGAAAGTGAGTGGGAGCTCTGTAGCATTTCTGATATTATATGTAGATGACATATTGTTGATCGGAAATGATACTGAATTTCTGAATAGCATAAAAGGATACCTGAATAAGAATTTTTCAATGAAAGACCTCGATGAAGCTGCTTATATATTGGGCATCAAGATCTATAGAGATAGATCAAGATGCTTAATTGGACTTTCACAAAGCGCATACCTTGATAAAGTTTTGAAGAATTTCAAAATGGATCAGGCAAAGAAAGGGTTCTTTCCTGTGTTACAAGGTGTGAAGTTGAGTCAGACTCAATGCCCGACCACTGTAGAAGATAGAGAGAAAATGAAAGCCATCCCTATGCTTCAGCCATAGGTTCTATCATGTATGCAATGCTGTGTACCAGACCAGATGTGTGCCTTGCTATTAGTTTAGCAGGGAGGTACCAAAGTAATCCAGGAGTGGATCATTGGACAGCGGTCAAGAACATCCTGAAATACCTTAAAAGGACTAAGGATATGTTTCTCGTATATGGAGGTGACAAAGAGCTCGTCATAAACGGTTATGCCGATGCAATCTTTGACACCGATCCGGATGACTCTAAGTCACAAACCGGATACATGTTTTTATTAAATGGTGGAGCTGTCAGTTGGTGCAGTTTCAAGCAGAGCGTCGTGGCGGGATCTACATGTGAAGCGGAGTACATAGCTGCTTCGGAAGCAGCAAATGAAGGATTCTGGATGAAGGAGTTCATATCCGATCTAGGTGTCATACCTAGTGCATCGGGTCCAATGAAAATCTTTTGTGACAACACTGGTGCAATTGCCTTGGCAAAAGAATCCATATTTCACAAGAGAACCAAGCACATCAAGAGACGCTTCAATTCCATCCGCGATCAAGTCAAGGAGGGAGACATAGAGATTTGCAAGATACATACGGATTTGAATGTTGCAGACCCGTTGACTAAGCCTCTCTCACGAGCAAAACATGACCAACACCAAGACTCCATGGGTGTTAGAATCATTACAATGTAATCTAGATTACTGACTCTAGTGTAAGTGGGAGACTAAAGGAAATTTGCCCTAGATGCAATAATAAAGTTGTTATTTATATTTCCTCATATCATGATAAATGTTTATTATTCATGCTAGAATTGTATTAACCGGAAACTTAGTACATGTGTGAATACATAGACAAACAGAGTGTCACTAGTATGCCTCTACTTGACTAGCTCCTTGAATCAATGATGGTTATGTTTCCTAACCATAGACTTGAGTTGTCATTTCATTAACGGGATCACATCATTAGAGAATGGTGTGATTGACTTGACCCATCCGTTAGCTTAGCACGATGATCGTTTAGTTTGGTGCTGTTGCTTTCTCCTCCATGACTTATACATGTTCCTATGACTATGAGATTGAGCAACTCCCGAATACCGGAGGAACACTTAGTGTGCTATTGATACGACTCCAACGTATCTATAATTTTTTATTGCTCCATGCTATATTATCTACTGTTTTGAATGTTTATGGGCTTTATTATACACTTTTATATCATTTTTGGGACTAACCTATTAACCCAGAGCCCAGTGCCAGATTCTGTTTTTACCCTGTTTTAGGGTTTCGAAGAAAAGGAAAATCAAACGTAGTCCAATTGACCTGAAACTTCATGGAACTCATTTTTGGAAGGAAAGAAGCCCAGAAGACTTGGAGTGCACGTCGGGGGATCTGCGAGGAGGTCACGAGGCAGGGGGCGCGCCCACCCCCCCTAGGCGCGCCCTCCACCCTCGTGAGCCCCTCGTGGGCCCCCTGACATACTTCCTCCGCCTATATATCTCTGTTGGAAATATGCCCTAGAGGCAATAATAAAAGCATTATTATTATATTTCCTTGTTCATGATAATTGTCTTTATTCATGCTATAATTGTGTTATCCGGAAATCGTAATACATGTGTGAATAACAGACACCGACATGTCCCTAGTGAGCCTCTAGTTGACTAGCTCGTTGATCAACAGATAGTCATGGTTTCCTGACTATGGACACTGATGTCATTGATAACAAGATCACATCATTGGGAGAATGATGTGATGGACAAGACCCAATCCTAAACATAGCACAAGATCGTATAGTTCGTTTGCTAGAGTTTTCCAATGTCAAAGTATCTTTTCCTTAGACCATGAGATCGTGTAACTCCCGGATACCGTAGGAGTGCTTTGGGTATGCCAAACGTCACAACGTAACTGGGTGACTATAAAGGTAGACTACAGGTATCTCCGAAAGTGTCTGTTGGGTGACATGGATCAAGACTGGGATTTGTCACTCCGTATGACGGAGAGGTATCACTGGGCCCACTCGGTAATGCATCATCATAATGAGCTCAGAGTGACCAAGTGTCTGGTCACGGGATCATGCATTATGGTACGAGTAAAGTGACTTGCCGGTAACGAGATTGAACGAGGTATTGGGATACCGACGATCGAATCTCGGGCAAGTAACATATCGATAGATAAAGGGAATAGCGTACGGGATTGATTAAATCCTCGACATCGTGGTTCATCCGATGAGATCATCGTGGAGCATGTGGGAGCCAACATGGGTATCCAGATCCCGCTGTTGGTTATTGACCGGAGAGTCGTCTTGGTCATGTCTGCTTGTCTCCCGAACCCGTAGGGTCTACACACTTAAGGTTCGGTGACGCTAGGGTTATGAAGATATGTATATGCAGAAACCCGAATGTTGTTCGGAGTCCCGGATGAGATCCCGGACGTCACGAGGAGTTCCGGAATGGTCCGGAGGTAAAGAATTATATATAGGAAGTGCTATTTCGGGCATCGGGACAAGTTTCGGGGTTATCGGTATTGTACCGGGACCATCGGAAGGGTCTCGGGGGTCCACCGGGTGGGGCCACCTGTCCCGGGGGCCACATGGGCTGTAGGGGGTGCGCCTTGGCCTAGATGGGCCAAGGGCACCAGCCCCTATAGGCCCATGCGCCTAGGGTTTCCACCATGGAAGAGTCCATGTGGTGGAAGGCACCCCTAGGTGCCTTGGGGAGGAGGGAAACCTCCCCTTGGCCGCCGCCCCCCCTAGTAGATGCCATCTACTAGGGCCGGCGCCCCCCCTGGCACCCCTATATATAGTGGGGGGAGAGGAGGGATTTTATACCAGCCCCTGGCGCCTCCACCTCCCCCCGTTACGTCTCTCCCTCGTAGTCTCGGCGAAGCCCTGCTGCTGTGACGCCCTGCATCCACCACCACGCCGTCGTGCTGCTGGATCTTCATCAACCTCTCCTTCCCCCTTGCTGGATCAAGAAGGAGGAGACGTCTCCCGTCCCGTACGTGTGTTGAACGCAGAGGTGTCGTCCGTTCGGCGCTGGTCATCGGTGATTTGGATCACGTCGAGTACGACTACATCATCACCGTTCTTTTGAACGCTTCCGTGCGCGATCTACAAAGGTATGTAGATGCATCTAATCACTCATTGCTAGATGAACTCCTAGATGATCTTGGTGAAACGAGTAGGAAAATTTTTGTTTTCTGCAACGTTCCCCAACAGTGGCATCATGAGCTAGGTCTATGCGTAGTTCTTCTTGCGCGAGTAGAACACAATTTGTTGTGGGCGTAGATTTGTCAACTTTCTTGCCGTTACTAGTCCTTTCTTGCTTCAGCGGTATTGTGGGATGAAGCGGCCCGGACCAACCTTACACGTACGCTTACGTGAGACCGGTTCCACCGACTAACATGCACTAGTTGCATAAGGTGGCTGGCGGGTGTCTGTCTCTCCTACTTTAGTTGGAGCGGAATCGATGAACAAGGTCCTTATGAAGGGTAAATAGAAGTTGACAAATCACGTTGTGGCTTTAACGTAGGTAAGAAAACGTTCTTGCTAGAACCCTAATTCAGCCACGTAAAACTTGCAACAACAATTAGAGGACGTCTAACTTGTTTTTGCAGCAAGTGGTTTGTGATATGATATGGCCAAAGTTGTGATGAATGATCTATATGTGATGTATGAGATGTTCATGCTATTGTAATAGGAATCACGACTTGCATGTCGATGAGTATGACAACCGGCAAGAGCCATAGGAGTTGTCTTTATTCTTTTATATGACCTGCGTGTCATCAAGAAACGCCATGTAAATTACTTTACTTCATTGCTAAATGCGTTAGCCATAGTAGTAGAAGTAATAGTTGGCGAGCAACTTCATGGAGACACGATGATGGAGATCATGATGATGGAGATCATGGTGTCAATCCGGTGACAAGATGATCATGGAGCCCCAAGATGGAGATCAAAGGAGCTATGTGATATTGGCCATATCATGTCACGTTTATTATTTGATTGCATGTGATGTTTATCATGTTTTGCATCTTGTTTACTTAGAACGACGGTAGTAAATAAGGTGATCCCTCATACTAATTTCAAGAAGTGTTCCCCCTAACTGTGCACCGTTGCGACAGTTTGCTGTTTCAAAACACCACGTGATGATCGGGTGTTTTATTCAGACGTTCACATACAACGGGTGTAAGACAGATTTACACATGCAAACACTTAGGTTGACTTGACGAGCCTAGCATGTACAGACATGGCCTCGGAACACGGAAGACCGAAAGGTCGAGCATGAGTCGTATAGAAGATACGATCAACATGAAGATGTTCACCGATGTTGACTAGTCCGTCTCACGTGATGATCGGACACGGTCTAGTTTAACTCGGATCATGTAATACTTAGATGACTAGAGGGATGTCTAATCTAAGTGGGAGTTCATTAATAATTTGATTAGTTGAACTTAATTATCATGAACTTAGTCTAAATATTTTACAATATGTCTTGTAGATTAAATGGCCAACGTAGTCCTCAACTTAAACGCGTTCCTAGAGAAAACCAAGCTGAAAGACGATGGCAGCAACTATACGGACTGGGTCCGGAACCTGAGGATCATCCTCATAGCTGCCAAGAAAGATTATGTCCTACAAGCACCGCTTGGTGACGCACCCGTTCTCCCTGCAGAACAAGATGTTATGAACGCTTGGTAGGCACGTTTCGATGACTACTCCCTCGTTCAGTGCGGCATGCTTTACAGCCTAGAGCCGGGGCTCCAAAAGCGTTTTGAGAGACATGGAGCATATGAGATGTTCGAAGAGCTGAAAATGGTTTTCCAAGCTCATGCCCGGGTCGAGAGATATGAAGTCTCCGACAAATTCTTCAGCTGTAAGATGGAGGAAAACAGTTCTGTCAGTGATCACATACTCACTATGTCTGGGTTGCATAACCGCTTGACTCAGCTGGGAGTTAATCTCCCGGATGATGCGGTCATTGACAGAATCCTCCAGTCGCTTCCACCAAGCTACAAGAGCTTTGTGATGAACTTAAATATGCAGGGGATGGAAAAGACCATTCCTGAAGTATTTGCTATGCTGAAATCAGCAGAGGTAGAAGTCAGGAAGGAACATCAAGTGTTGATGGTCAATAAAACCACTAAGTTCAAGAAAGGCAAGGGTAAAAAGAACTTCAAGAAGGACGGCAAGGAGGTTGCCGCGCCCGGCAAGCAAGCTGCTGGGAAGAAGCCAAAGAATGGACCCAAGCCCGAGACTGAGTGCTTTTATTGCAAGGGAAGCGGTCACTGGAAGCGGAACTGCCCTAAGTACTTAGCGGATAAGAAGGCCGGAAAAACAAAAGGTATATGTGATATACATGTAATTGATGTGTACCTTACTAGTGCCCGTAGTAGCTCCTAGGTATTTGATACCGGTGCAGTTGCTCACATTTGTAACTCAAAGCAGGGGCTGCGGAATAAGCGGAAACTGGCAAAGGATGAGGTGACGATGCGCGTCGGGAATGGTTCAAAGGTCAATATGATCGCCGTCGGCACGCTACCTCTGCATCTCCCTTCGGGATTAGTTTTAAACCTTAATAATTGTTATTTAGTGCCAGCTTTGAGCATGAACATTGTATCAGGATCTCGTTTAATTCGAGATGGCTACTCTTTTAAATCTGAGAATAATGGTTGTCCCATTTTTATGAGAGATATGTTTTATGGTCATGCTCCTATGGTGAATGGTTTATTCTTTATGAATCTCGAACGTGATGCTACACATGTTCATAATGTGAGTACCAAAAGAAGTAAGGTTGATAATGATAGTTCCACATACCTGTGGCACTGCCGCCTTGGTCACATAGGTGTCAAACGCATGAAGAAGCTCCATGCTGATGGACTTTTAGAGTCTCTTGATTATGAATCATTTGACACATGCCAACCATGCCTTATGGGTAAAATGACCAAGACTCCGTTCTCAGGAACAATGGAGCGAGCAACCGACTTATTGGAAATCATACATACTGATGTGTGCGGTCCAATGAGTGTTGAGGCTCGCGGTGGCTATCGTTATGTTCTCACCCTCACTGATGATTTAAGTAGGTATGGGTATATCTACTTAATGAAACACAAGTCTGAAACCTTTGAAAATTTCAAGGAATTTCAGAGTGAGGTTGAAAATCAACGTGACAGGAAAATCAAGTTTCTACGATCAGATCGTGGAGGAGAATACTTGAGTCACGAGTTTGGGGCACACTTAAGAAAATGTGGAATAGTTTCACAACTCACGCCGCCTGGAACACCTCAGCGTAATGGTGTGTCCGAACATCGTAATCGCACTCTGTTAGATATGGTGCGATCTATGATGTCTCTTACCGATTTACCGCTTTCTTTTTGGGGCTATGCTTTAGAGACTGCCGCATTCACTTTAAATAGGGCTCCGTTGAAATCCGTTGAGACGACACCGTATGAATTATGGTTTGGGAAGAAACCTAAGCTGTCGTTTCTAAAAGTTTGGGGATGCGATGCTTATGTCAAGAAACTTCAACCTGAAAAGCTCGAACCCAAGTCGGAAAAATGCGTCTTCATAGGATACCCAAAAGAAACTATTGGGTACACCTTCTACCTCAGATCCGAAGGCAAGATCTTTGTTGCCAAGAATGGGTCCTTTCTGGAGAAAGAGTTTCTCTCGAAAGAAGTAAGTGGGAGGAAAGTAGAGCTTGATGAAGTATTACCTCTTGAACCAGAAAATGGCGCAACTCAAGAAAATGTTCCTGAGGTGCCTGCACCGACTAGAGAGGAAGTTAATCACAATGATCAAGATACTTCTGATCAAGCCCCTACTGAAATTCGAAGGTCCACAAGGACACGTTCCGCACCAGAGTGGTACGGCAACCCTGTCTTGGAAATCATGCTGTTAGACAACGGTGAACCTTCGAACTATGAAGAAGCGATGGCGGGCCCGGATTCCGACAAATGGCTGGAAGCCATGAAATCCGAGATAGGATCCATGTATGAAAACAAAGTATGGACTTTGACTGACTTGCCCGTTGAGCGGCGAGCCATAGAAAATAAATGGATCTTTAAGAAGAAGACAGACGCGGATGGTAATGTGACCATCTATAAAGCTCGGCTTGTCGCTAAGGGTTATCGACAAGTTCAAGGGGTTGACTACGATGAGACTTTCTCGCCGGTAGCGAAGCTGAAGTCCGTCCGAATCATGTTAGCAATTGCCACATTCTATGATTACGAAATATGGCAAATGGACGTCAAAACGGCATTCCTTAATGGTTTCCTTAAGGAAGAATTGTATATGATGCAGCCGGAAGGTTTTGTCGATCCTAAGAATGCTGACAAAGTGTGCAAGCTCCAACGCTCGATTTATGGGCTGGTGCAAGCATCTCGGAGTTGGAACATTCGCTTTGATGAGATGATCAAAGCGTTTGGGTTTACACAGACTTATGGAGAAGCCTGCGTTTACAAGAAAGTGAGTGGGAGCTCTGTAGCATTTCTCATATTATATGTAGATGACATACTTTTGATGGGAAATGATATAGAACTCTTGGACAGCATCAAGGCCTACTTGAATAAAAGTTTTTCAATGAAGGACCTTGGAGAAGCTGCTTATATATTAGGCATCCAAATCTATAGAGATAGATCAAGACGCCTCATAGGTCTTTCACAAAGCACATACCTTGATAAGATATTGAAGAAGTTCAATATGGATCAATCCAAGAAGGGGTTCTTGCCTGTGTTACAAGGTGTGAAATTGAGCTCAGCTCAATGTTCGACCACGGCAGAAGATATAGAAGAGATGAGCGTCATCCCCTATGCCTCAGCCATAGGTTCTATTATGTATGCCATGCTGTGTACCAGACCTGATGTTAACCTTGCCGTCAGTTTGGTAGGAAGGTACCAAAGTAATCCCGGCAAGGAACACTGGACAGCGGTCAAGAATATCCTGAAGTACCTGAAAAGGACTAAGGAAATGTTTCTCGTTTATGGAGGTGACGAAGAGCTCGTCGTAAAGGGTTACGTCGACGCTAGCTTCGACACAGATCTGGATGACTCTAAGTCACAAACCGGATACGTGTATATTTTGAATGGTGGGGCAGTAAGCTGGTGCAGTTGCAAGCAAAGCGTCGTGGCGGGATCTACATGTGAAGCGGAGTACATGGCAGCCTCGGAGGCAGCGCATGAAGCAATATGGGTGAAGGAGTTCATCACCGACCTAGGGGTCATACCCAATGCGTCGGGGCCGATCAAGCTCTTCTGTGACAACACTGGAGCTATTGCACTTGCCAAGGAGCCCAGGTTTCACAAGAAGACAAGGCACATCAAGCGTCGCTTCAACTCCATTCGTGAAAATGTTCAAGATGGAGACATAGAGATTTGTAAAGTACATACGGACCTGAATATAGCAGATCCGTTGACTAAACCTCTCCCTAGAGCAAAACATGATCAACACCAGAATTCTATGGGTGTTCGATTCATCACAATGTAACTAGATTATTGACTCTAGTGCAAGTGGGAGACTGTTGGAAATATGCCCTAGAGGCAATAATAAAAGCATTATTATTATATTTCCTTGTTCATGATAATTGTCTTTATTCATGCTATAATTGTGTTATCCGGAAATCGTAATACATGTGTGAATAACAGACACCGACATGTCCCTAGTGAGCCTCTAGTTGACTAGCTCGTTGATCAACAGATAGTCATGGTTTCCTGACTATGGACACTGGATGTCATTGATAACGAGATCACATCATTGGGAGAATGATGTGATGGACAAGACCCAATCCTAAACATAGCACAAGATCGTATAGTTCGTTTGCTAGAGTTTTCCAATGTCAAAGTATCTTTTCCTTAGACCATGAGATCGAGTAACTCCCAGATACCGTAGGAGTGCTTTGGGTATGCCAAACGTCACAACGTAACTGGGTGACTATAAAGGTAGACTACGGGTATCTCCGAAAGTGTCTGTTGGGTGACATGGATCAAGACTGGGATTTGTCACTCCGTATGACGGAGAGGTATCACTGGGCCCACTCGGTAATGCATCATCATAATGAGCTCAGAGTGACCAAGTGTCTGGTCACGGGATCATGCATTACGGTACGAGTAAAGTGACTTGCCGGTAACGAGATTGAACGAGGTATTGGGATACCGACGATCGAATCTCGGGCAAGTAACATATCGATAGACAAAGGGAATAGCGTACGGGATTGATTAAATCCTCGACATCGTGGTTCATCCGATGAGATCATCGTGGAGCATGTGGGAGCCAACATGGGTATCCAGATCCCGCTGTTGGTTATTGACCGGAGAGTCGTCTTGGTCATGTCTGCTTGTCTCCCGAACCCGTAGGGTCTACACACTTAAGGTTCGGTGACGCTAGGGTTATGAAGATATGTATATGCAGAAACCCGAATGTTGTTCGGAGTCCCGGATGAGATCCCGGATGTCACGAGGAGTTCCGGAATGGTCCGGAGGTAAAGAATTATATATAGGAAGTGCTATTTCGGGCATCGGGACAAGTTTCGGGGTTATCGGTATTGTACCGGGACCACCGGAAGGGTCTCGGGGGTCCACCGGGTGGGGCCACCTGTCCCGGGGGGCCACATGGGCTGTAGGGGGTGCGCTTTGGCCTAGATGGGCCAAGGGCACCAGCCCCTATAGGCTCATGCGCCTAGGGTTTCCACCATGGAAGAGTCCATGTGGTGGAAGGCACCCCTAGGTGCCTTGGGGAGGAGGGAAACCTCCCCTTGGCCGCCGCCCCCCCTAGTAGATGCCATCTACTAGGGCCGGCGCCCCCCCTTCCACCCCTATATATAGTGGGGGGGAGAGGAGGGATTTTATACCAGCCCCTGGCGCCTCCACCTCCCCCCGTTACGTCTCTCCCTCGTAGTCTCGGTGAAGCCCTGCTGCTGTGACGCCCTGCATCCACCACCACGCCGTCGTGCTGCTGGATCTTCATCAACCTCTCCTTCCCCCTTGCTGGATCAAGAAGGAGGAGACGTCTCCCGTCCCGTACGTGTGTTGAACGCGGAGGTGCCGTCCGTTCGGCGCTGGTCATCGGTGATTTGGATCACGTCGAGTACGACTACATCATCACCGTTCTTTTGAACGCTTCCGTGCGCGATCTACAAAGGTATGTAGATGCATCTAATCACTCGTTGCTAGATGAACTCCTAGATGATCTTGGTGAAACGAGTAGGAAAATTTTTGTTTTCTGCAACGTTCCCCAACAATCTCCATATACCCTAAAAACATCCGTGAACACAATAGATCAGGAGTTCCGCCGCCCGAAGCCTCCGTAGCCACCGAAAGCCAATCTAGACCCGCTCCGGCACCCTACCGGAGGGGGAAATCCCTCTCCGGTGTCCATCTTCATCATCCTGGTGCTCTCCATGACGAGGAGGGAGTAGTTCTCCCTCGGGGCTGAGGGTATGTACCAGTAGCTATGTGTTTGATCTCTCTCTCTCTCTCTCTCCCTCTCTCTCTCTCTCTCTCTCGTTCTTGAGGTGATACGATCTTGATGTATCGCGAGCTTTGCTATTATATTTGGATCCTATGATGTTTCTTCCCCCTCTACTCTCTTGTAATGAATTGAGTTTCCCCTTTGAAGTTATCTTATCGGATTGAGTCTTTAAAGATTTGAGAACACTTGATGTATGTCTTGCCGTGGATATCTGTGGTGACAATGGGATATCACGTGATTCACTTGATGTATGTTTTGGTGATCAACTTGCGAGTTTCGCCCATGAACCTATGCATAGGGGTTGGCACACGTTTTCGTCGTGATTCTCTGGTAGAACTTTGGGGCACTCTTTGAGGTCCTTTGTGTTGGTTGAATAGATGAATCTGAGATTGTGTGATGCATATCGTATAATCATACCCACGGATACTTGAGGTGACATTGGAGTATCTAGGTGACATTAGGGTTTTGGTTGATTTGTGTCTTAAGGTGTTATTCTAGTACGAACTCTAGGGCTGTTTGTGACACTTATAGGAATAGCCCAACAGATTGATTGGAAAGAATAACTTTGAGGTGGTTTCGTACCCTAACATAATCTCTTTGTTCGTTCTCCACTATTAGCGACTTTGGAGTAACTCTTTGTTGCATGTTGAGGGATAGTTATGTGATCCAATTGTGTTAGTATTGTTGAGGGAACTTACACTAGCAAAAGTATGAACCCTAGGCCTTATTTCCTATCATTGCAATACCGTTTACGCTCACTTTTATCATTAGTTACCTTGCTGTTTTTATATTTTCATATTACAAAAACTATTATCTACTACCCATATTGCACTTGTATCACCATCTCTTCGCCGAACTAGTGCACCTATACAATTTACCATTGTATTGGGTGTGTTGGGGACACAAGAGACTCTTTGTTATTTGGTGGCAGGGTTGCTTGAGAGAGACCATCTTCATCCTACGCCTCCTACGGATTGATAAACCTTAGGTCATCCACTTGAGGGAAATTTTCTACTGTCCTACAAACCTCTGCACTTGGAGGCCCAACAACGTCTACAAGAAGAAGGTTGTGTAGTGGACATCAGCTATCAAATGTCACAACGTAACTGGGTGACTATAAAGATGCTCTACAGGTGTCTCTGATGGTGTTTGTTGAGTTGGCATAGATCGAGATTAGGATTTGTAACTCCGAGTATCAGAGAGGTATCTCTGGGCCCTCTCGGTAATGCACATCACTATAAGCCTTGCAAGCAATGTGACTAATGAGTTAGTTATGGGATGATGCATTACGGAACAAGTAAATAGACTTGCCGGTAACGAGATTGAACTAGGTATTGAGATACCGACGTTCTAATCTTGCGCAAGTAACATACCGATGACAAAGGGAACAACGTATATCATTATGTGGTTTGACCTATAAAGATCTCCGTAGAATATGTGGGAGCCAATATGAACATCCAGGTTCCGCTATTGGTTATTGACCGGAGACGTGTCTCGGTCATGTCTACATAGTTCTCGAACCCGTAGGGTCCGCACGCTTAACGTTCGGTGACGATCGGTATTATGCGTTTATGTGTTTTGATGTACCGAAGATAGTTCGGAGTCCCGGATGTGAACACAGACATAATGAGGAGTCTCGAAATGGTCAAGACATAAAGATTGATATATGGGATGACTATATTCGGACACCGGATGAGTTTCGGGGGTCACCGGATAATTATCGGAGTGCCGGGGAGGGGGGGGGGGTTATCCGAACCCCCGGCGGGACTAATGGGCCAACATGGGCCTTAGTGGAGAGAGAGAGAGGGCCAGCCAAGGCAGGGCCACGCGCCCCTCCCCCTCTAGTGTGAATTAGACTAGGGAAGGGGGCGGTGCCCCCCTTTCCTTCTCTTCTCTCCCTCTCCTTCCTTCTCCCTTCCTCCTCCTAGTAGGACTAGGAAAGGGGAGTCCTACTCCTACTAGGAGGAGGACTCCTCCCCTCCTTGGCGCGCCCCCAAGGGCCGGCCGGCCTCCCCCTTGCTCCTTTATATACGGGGTCAGGGGCACCCCATAGACACACAAGTTGATCATTGACCCCTTAGCCGTGTGCGGTGCCCCCCTCCACCATAATCCACCCCGGTCATATCACCGTAGTGCTTAGGCGAAGCCCTGCGCCGGTAGCTTCGTCATCAACGTCATCACACCGTCGTGCTGACGAACCTCTCCTTCGACACTCAGCTGGATCGAGAGTCCGTGGGACGTCACCAAGCCGAACGTGTGCAGATCGCGGAGGTGCCATACTTTTGGTACTAGGATCGGTTGGATAGTGAATACGTACGACTACATCAACCGCGTTGTCATAACGCTTCTGCTTACGGTCTACGAGGGTACGTGGACAACACTCTTCCCCTCTCGTTGCTATGCATCACCATGATAGATCTTGCGTGTGTGTAGGAAATGTTTTGAAATTACTGCGTTCCCCAACACTTCCATGCTGTTATATTATCAATCTTGGATGTTTTATAATCATTTTATAGTCATTTTATATCATTTTTTGGTACTAACCTATTGAAATAGTGCCAAGTGCCAGTTCTTGTTTTTTCCATGTTTTTTACATCGCAGAAAATCAATATCAGACGGAGTTCAAATGCCACAAAACTTTACGAAGATTTTTTATGGACCGGAAGGAACATGTTGGGCCCTGGTTGCACCTAGGGGTAGTCCCGAGGAGGGGAGAACCCACCAGGGCGCGCCAGGAGGCCCAGGCGTGCCCTGGTGGGTTGTGCCCACCTTGGGTGCCCCCCGGACTATCTCTTTGCTCTATAAATACCCCAAAAATACCAAAACCCTAGGGAGTCGACGAAATATTCATCCAGCCGCCACAGAGTCCAGAACCACCAGATCCAATCTGGACACCATCTCGGATGGGGTTCACCACCTCCATTGGTGCCTCTCCGATGATGCGTGAGTAGTTATTTGTAGACCTTCAGGTCTATAGTTAGTAGCTATATGGCTTCACCCCTCTCTCTTGATTCTCAATACAGTGGTCTCTTGGAGATCCATATGATGTAACTCTTTTGCAGTGTGTTTGTTGGGATCGATGAACTTTGAGTTTATGATCAGATCTATCTTTTTATATCCATGAAAGTTATTTGAGTTTCTTTGATCTCTTATATGCATGATTGCTTATAGCCTCATATTTCTTCTCTGATATTTGGGTTTTGTTTGGCCAACTTGATATATTTATCTTGCAATGGGAAGAGGTGCTTTGTAGTGGGTTCGATCTTACGATGCTTAATCCCAGTGACAGAAAGGGAAACGACACATATGTATCGTTGCTACTAAGGATAAAACGATGGGCTCTATCTCTACATAGATAGATCTTGTCTACATCATGTCATTGTTCTTATTGCATTACTTCGTTTCTCCATGAACTTAATACACTAGATGCACGTTGGATAGTGCTCGATGTGTGGAGTAATAGCAGTAGATTGATACGTCTCCATCATATCTACTTTTCCAAACACTTTTTCCCTTGTTTTGGACTCTAACTTGCATGATTTGAATGGAACTAACCCGGACTGACGCTGTTTTCAGCAGAATTGCCATGGTGTTATTTATGTGCAGAAACAAAAGTTGTCGGAATGACCTGAAACTCCACGGAGATTATTTTTGGAAATAATAAAAAATACAGGCAAAGAATCAAGGCCAGGGGGCCACACCCTATCCATGTGGGTGGGGGGCGCGCCTGCCCCTTGGGCACGCCCCCTGCCTCGTGGGCCCCCTAGTGCTCCACCGACCTCAACTCCAACTCCATATATTCGTGTTCGGGTAGAAAAAAATAAAGAAGAAGGATTCATCGCGTTTTACGATACGGAGCCGCCGCCAAGCCCTAAACTCTCTCGGGAGGGCTGATCTGGAGTCCGTTCAGGGCTCCGAAGAGGGGAATCTGTCGCCGTCGTCATCATCAACCATCCTCCATCACCAATTTCATGATGCTCACCGCCGTGCGTGAGTAATTCCATCGTAGGCTTGCTGTACGGTGATGGGTTGGATGAGATTTATCATGTAATCGAGTTGGTTTTGTTAGGGTTTGATCCCAAGTATCCACTATGTTCTGAGATTGATGTTGCTATGACTTTGCTATGCTTAATTCTTGTCACTAGGGCCCGAGTGCCATGATTTCAGATCTGAACCTATTATGTTTTCATGAATATATGTGAGTTCTTATCCTATCTTGCAAGTCTATAGTCACCTACTATGTGTTATGATCCGGCAACCCCGAAGTGACAATAATCGGGACCACTCCCGGTGATGACCGTAGTTTGAGGAGTTCATGTATTCACTATGTGTTAATGCTTTGGTCCGGTACTCTATTAAAAGGAAGCCTTAATATCCCTTAGTTTCCACTAGGACCCCACTGCCACGGTAGGGTAGGACAAAAGATGTCATGCAAGTTCTTTTCCATAAGCATGTATGACTATATTCGAAATACATGCCTACATTACATTGATGTACTGGAGCTAGTTCTGTGTCACCCTAGGTTATGACTGTTACATGATGAACCACATCTGGCATAATTCTCCATCACTGATCCATTGCCTACAAGCTTTTCACATATTGTTCTTCGCTTATTTACTTTTCCGTTGCTATTGTTATCATCACTATAAAATACCAAAAATATTACTTTTGCTATCGTTACCTTTTGTTACCGTTACCACTACTATCATATTACTTTGCTACCAAACACTTTGCTGTAGATATTAAGTTATCCAGGTGTGGTTGAATTGACAACTCAGCTGCTAATACTTGAGAATATTCTTTGGCTCCCCTTGTGTCGAATCAATAAATTTGGGTTGAATACTCTACCTTGAAAACTGTTGCGATCCCCTATACTTGTGGGTTATCAAGACTATTTTCTGGCACTGTTGCCGGGGAGCATAGCTCTATTCTTTATGTCACTTGGGATTTATATCTGTTTATCATTATGAAGAACTTGAAAGATCCAAGAACCAAGATTTATCCCTCAACTACGAGGGGAGGTAAGGAACTGCCATCTAGCTCTGCACTTGACTCACCTTCTGTTTTGAGTAAGCTTGCGACACCTAAACCTGCTTCTGCTATTAATTCTGATATGTCGCATGTTATTGATGATGCCACTTCTGCTATGCATGATACTTATGATGAAACTACTTCTATGCTTGATACTACTGTGCCACTTGGTGAATTTCTTGATGAACAACTTGCTAGGGCTAGAGAGAATGAAATTATTGAAACTGATAATATTGATGAAAGTGATGATGAAGGCTCTCCCAATAAATATGAATTGCCTGTTGTGCCTGAGGGCTATGTTATGGATGAAGAAACTAAAAGAGACTGTCTTGCTTGCAATGATAGAAGTGATCTTAAGAAATTATTAGCTAAGCTTAAACAAAAAACTCTAAATGCTAGAATGAAATATGATCCTGCTTATGCTACTTCACATATCTTTGTTACTGATAAGGATTATGAATTCTCTATTGATCCTGATATAATTACTTTGGTTGAATCTGATCCTTTTTATGGCTATGAATCTGAAACTGTTGTGGCACATCTTACTAAATTAAATGATATAGCCACCCTGTTCACTAATGATGAGAGAACTCACTACTTTTATATCCTTAAAATATTTCCGTTCTCATTAAAGGGTGATGCTAAGATATGGTTTAATTCTCTTGATCCTGGTTGTGTGCGTAGTCCCCAGGATATGATTTATTACTTCTCTGCTAAATATTTCCCTGCTCATAAGAAACAAGCTGCCTTAAGGGATATATATAATTTTGTGAAAATTGAAGAAGAGAGTCTCCCACAAGATCGGGGGAGGCTTCTCCAATTACTTAATGCTTTGCCTGATCATCCTCTTATGAAAAATGAAATACTTGATCTCTTTTATAATGGACTAACCGATGCTTCCAGAGACTACCTGGATAGTTGTGCTGGTTCTGTTTTTAGGGAAAGAACACTGGATGAAGCTGAAATTCTATTAAACAATATGTTGACAAATGAAAATAATTGGACACTTCCTGAGCCTATTCCTAAACCAACTCCGAATAAAAGAGGTTTTCTATTTCCCAGTCATGAAGATATGCAAGAGGCAAAGAAATCCATGAAAGAAAAGGGTATTAAAGCTGAAGATGTTAAGAATTTGCCTCCTATTGAAGAAATAATGGTCTTAGTTTACCGTCTGTTGAAGAAATATATGGTTTAATCCATCACCTATTGAAGAAACACATGGTCTTGATAACTCGACACAGGTAGTAAAGGTAAATTCTCTCTATAGATATGATAAAGCTGAAATCCCTCCTACTAAGTTTGCCAGCCAATGTTTGGATGAGTTTGATAACTTTATGGTTAAGCAAGAAGACTTCAATGCTTATTTTGGTAGACAATTGAAACAAAATGCTTATATGATTGAACAATTGGGTGATTATATGTCTAGAGTTAAAGGTGAACTTAAACTCATTAGTAAACATGCTTCTATGGTTATCACTCAAGTAGAACAAGTACTTAAAGCTCAGAATGATTTGCTCAATAAATTAAATAGTAAGAAAAATGATAATGTTGTTAGAGTTATGACTAGAGGTGGTAAAATGACTCAGGAACCTTTGTATCCTGAGGGCCATCCTAAGAGAATTGAGCAAGATTCTCAGAGAAATAATATAGATGCACCTAGTCCTTCTAAAAGGAAGAAAAAGAAAAATGATAGGACTTTGCATACTTCTAGTGAACCTGTTATTGACACACCTGAGAATCCCAATGATATTTCTATTTCTGATGCTGAAACACAATCTGGTAATGAACATGAAACTAGTGATAATGTTAATGATGATGTTCATGTTGATGCCCAACCCAGTAATGATAATGATATAGAAATTGAACCTGCTGTTGATCTTGATAACCCACAATCAAAGAATCAACGTTATGATAAAAGAGACTTTATTGCTAGGAAGCACGGTAAGGAAAGAGAGCCTTGGGTTCAGAAACCCATGCCTTTTCCTCCTAAGTCATCCAAGAAAAAGGATGATGAGGATTTTGAGCGCTTTGCTAAAATGGTTAGACCTATCTTTTTGCGTATGCGTTTGACTGATATGCTTAAACTGAATCCTTATGCTAAGTACATGAAAGATATGATTACTAATAAAAGAAAGATACCAGAAGCTGAAATTTCCACCATGCTTGCTAATTACACTTTTAAGAGTGGAATACCAAAGAAACTTGGAGATCCAAGAGTACCCACTATACCATGCTCCATTAAAAGAAACTATGTTAAAATTGCTTTATGTGATCTTGGAGCCGGTGTTAGTGTTATGCCTCTCTCTTTATATCGTATACTTGATTTGAATAAGTTGACACCTACTAAAATATCTTTGCAAATGGCTGATAATCAACTGCTATACCTGTCGGTATTTGTGAGGATGTGCCTGTTGTGGTTGCAAACATTACTATTTTAACGGACTTTGTTATTCTTGATATTCCCGAGGATGATAGTATGTCTATTATTCTTGAAAGACCCTTTTTGAATACCGTAGGGGCTGTTATTGATTGCACCAAAGGCAATGTCACTTTTCATGTTAATGGTAATGAGCATACGGTACACTTTCCGAGGAAACAACCTCAAGTTCACAGTATCAATTCTATTGGAAAAATTCCATCGATTATTTTTGGAGGCTTTGAATTTCCTCTTCCTACTGTCAAGAAGAAATATGATATTATTATTGTTGGGAATGTGCATATCCCCATCGAGGCAACCTAGTGTTATTCGAAAATTCTCCGGTTCCATGTTATTCGGAATGAGTTCGTTAACAAGACCTGATCAACCTTGTTAGTGGATTCCTTTTGATGAGCCTGAGATGGACGAATTTAGAAAACACAACTCTCTGTACCCTCTTTTTACTTTCTGTTATTTATATTAAATAAAGCAAAATACTAATTTCTGTCGGTTTTCTGAATATCCGTGCAATATAAAAATACCCCGAAAATAAAAGTTCACCAAATGCCCTGAAATTTAAATATAATTTTTTCTGGAATATTTGAGAATATCTGGCACTGAGAACATAGCAGGGGGAGCAAGCACCTGGCCATGAGGGTCCACGGCACGCCCACTCCCTAGGCGCGCCCCCTGCCTCGTGGGCCCATGGTGGCTCCCCTCCACTTATTCCTGCACCCACACACTTCTTCTTCCTCCCCAAAAAAATCACCATCCAGCTCAAGCACGAGTTCTGGCTCATTTTGCTGTGATTTTCGATCTCCTTGCTCAAAGCACCTCTCACAAAACTGCTTTGGGGGATTGTTCCTTGGTATGTGACTCCTCCATTGGTCCAATTAGTTTTTGTTCTAGTGCTTTATTCATTGCAAATTTGTGCTGCCTAGGTGACCATGTTATTGAGCTTGCATGTCAAATTTATATGGTTCCAAGTAGTTCTAATGCATGATATAGGCTCTAGGCACTTGTAGGGGTAGTTGCTATGTATCCATATTGTTGAGCTTGGTTCACTTTTATTTGAAGTTACAAAAAATTTCAGAAATTTTTCAGAAGAAGAAATGTGTTTAGGAAGATGTACCAAGGAGGTCCTTCAAGGAATCAAGGGCCCATGCTTGCAATGCGTGATGATGATGATGAGCCACCAAGGGACGCTCCAGTGCGGCCTTGTGAATGGCCTTCAGAGGACTTCATGGGTCGAGCAGGAATTAAGAAAGAATTTAACGCATATTTGTGTAATGCTGATCTTGTGAGCTTCGAGGCAAAAAAGTGTTGTCAGTACCACTATCTCACTAGTTCCTTTGTGAGGAGGTTTGAATTTTCATCTTCACGCAATTCTCAAACTGTCATGTTTGATCTTTATGCAAATTCTTATACTATGGACTTAGAGGACTTTACCACTGCTTGCAAACTTCCACAATGGGGTAGTGCTAGTGAACCTCGCAAATCTGAATTTAGAGATTTTCTTGCTAGTATAACTGTGGGGGAATCTAGAGATATAGCACAAGCTACCATAGGGAGCATTCATTTTCCTGCTATACATTATTTTGCTCTCTTCATAGGTAGGTGCATAAAAGGTAAAGATGAAGCATGTCATATGTGTGTCCCTGACCTCACTATTCTTAGGAGTGTTGTGTTTGGAGATAAGTCTTATAATTTGGGAGCCATTGTTGCACGTAGGTTGCATCATAATAGATTTAATGGAGATTTCTTCGGTGGAATTTATGCAACCCGTATAGCTAATTTTCTTGGTATAACCATTCGTGAGGATGATATTGAGTTGCCCCCTGCTTATTTGGATTATGAGGCTGTGGTTCATCATCATTTTGTTGAGAGGAACGATCAGTTCCTCCAGTACCGACTAATCTTTGATAGACGACGCACCTATCACGTCGCTCTCCCTGCTTCTACTTTCTTTGACTTTCAGGCAAAAGGGAGATATTTTATAACCAGAGAGGAGGCAAAAGAGTATAAGAGGAGGGCTGAGATAGCTCGCCTCCAAGTTGCAGCCCACCATGCAATGACTGCTGCATCTCAGTACGACCCCAACTACAACTTTGGATATCCGCCAGGCCATCCGTGGCATTAGACCAACTTAGGCCTAAAGCCTAAGCTTGGGGGAGTACGTATTTCCCACCGACATTACATTCATGTTCACACACTCATTGCTAGTTGTCGGTGCTCATACTTTTTCATTGTATCATCCATACTAGTTTATTTCCTTTTTATGCTTTCTACTTGTGTGTTTGATAAACCTTAAGAAAAACCAAAAACAATAGTTGTAGCTTTTAGCTAGCTTTAATTCCTATGTTTGTAGTAGTAATTAAAAAGAAAACCCAAAAAGATTTCTTGTTCTTCTTTTGCTTGTTGGGAGCGTTCCCGTGTAAATAGTTTTATTCTTTTCTTTTCTTTGGGGGTCGATAGGAGAAGACCATAATTAAATTGTTAAAGTGGCTCTTATATGCATTATTGGTGATCTGACAAAAGAGCCCATATTGCCTTGTCTTCTCCTGTTTATTGAATGCTTGCAGATTCCAGCTTAGTCCAATGCATGTGCACTATTATTATTATCCACATCGTTCGGTCGTGCAAGTGAAAGGCAATTATGACGATATATGATGGACTGACTGAGATGAGAAAAGCTGGTATGAACTTGACCTCTCTTGTTTTTTGTAAATATGATTAGTTCATCGTTCCTGATCCAGCCTAGTATGAATAAACATGTTTGCAATGACAACTAGAGATCATAGTTTCTTGTGCCATGCTTAATTAGCTAGGAGCCTATAATGGTTTACCTTGCGTGCCAACATGCTATTAAAATGGTTGTGATGTGGTATGATAGGGTGGTATCCTCCTCTGAATGATTTAAGTGACTTGACTTGGCACATGTTCACGCATGTAGTTGAAACAAAATCAACATAGCCTTCACGATATTTATGTTCATGGTGGATTATATCCTACTCATGCTTGCACTCAATGTTCATTGACTTTAATGCATGTTCATGGTTGTTGTCGCTCTCTAGCTGGTCGCTTCCCAGTCTTTTGCTAGCCTTCACTTGTACTAAGCGGGAATACTGCTTGTGCATCCAATTCCATAAACCCCAAAGTTATGCCATATGAGTCCACCATACCTACCTATATACGGTATCTACCTGCTGTTCCAAGTAAATTTGTATGTGCCAACCTCTAAACCTTCAAATATTCATTCTGTTTTGTATGCTCGAATAGCTCATGTATCAACTAGGGCTGTCCGCATCTTCCATGTTAGGCGGGTTATTCTCAAGAGGAGTGGACTCCGCTCCTCACTCATGAGAAAATGGCTGGTCACCGGGATGCCCACTCCCATGATTTATGCAAACTAAATCAAAATAATTGCAAACAAAACTCCCCCTAGGACTCTTGTTAGTTGGAGGCACTCGTTGTTTCGAGCAAGCCATGGATTGATGCTTGTTGGTGGAGGGGGAGTATAAACTTTACCATTCTGTTTGGGAACCGCCTATAATGTGTGTAGCATGGAAGATATCGCCATCTCTTGGTTGTTATGTTGACAATAAAAGTATGCGGCTCAAAATATTATTCATCTCTATTTTAAGACCGAGCTCTAGCACCTCTACAAATCCCTGCTTCCCTCTGCGAAGGGCCTATCTATTTACTTTTATGTTGAGTCATCATCCTCTTATTAAAAAGCACCAGTTGGAGAGCACCGCTGTCATTTGCATTCATTACTGTTAGTTTACATGGAGTATGACTTGATTGGATCTTTTTTACCATGAATTACAATGTCTAGTCAGTCCTTGATCTTTAAAGGTGCTCTACATTTATGTTTTGCGGTCTCAGAAAGGGCTAGCGAGATACCATCTTGTTATACCATATTATTATTGTTTTGAGAAAGTGTTGTCATCCGAGATTTATTATTATTGCTCGCTAGTTGATTATGCCATTGATATGAGTAAACATGAGACCTAAATGTTATTGTGTATATGGTTAGTTCATAATCTTTGCTGAAAACTTGAATGCTGGCTTTACATATTTACAACAACAAGAGCAAACATGGTTTGTAAAAGTTCTTCTTTATCACTTTCAGTTTATCAACTGAATTGCTTGAGGACAAGCAAAGGTTTAAGCTTGGGGGAGTTGATACGACGGAGACTTGCTAGGGCTAGGTGCATCATCAATAACATGCGACGTGATAGGCCGCCAAGCCCTAGCAAGTTCTTCATCAAGAAATTCACCAAGCGGCATAGTAGTATCAAGCATAGAAGTAGTTTCATCATAAGTATCATGCATAGCAGAAGTGGCATCATCAATAACATGCGACATATCAGAATCAATAGCAGAAGCGGGTTTAGGTGTCGCAAGCTTACTCAAAACAGAAGGTGAATCAAGTGCAGAGCTAGATGGCAGTTCCTTACCTCCCCTCGTAGTTGAGGGATAAATCTTGGTTCTTGGATATTTTAAGTTCTTCATAATGATAAGCAGATATAAATCCCAAGTGACTCAAAGAATAGAGCTATGCTCCCCGGCAACGGCGCCAGAAAATAGTCTTGATAACCCACAAGTATAGGGGGTCGCAACAGTTTTCGAGGGTAGAGTATTCAACCCAAATTTATTGATTCGATACAAGGGGAGCCAAAGAATATTCTCAAGTATTAGCAGCTGAGTTGTCAATTCAACCACACGTGGAAACTTAATATCTGCAGCAAAGTATTTAGTAGCAAAGTAATATGATAGTAGTGGTAACGGTAGCAAAAGGTAATGATAACAAAAGTAATGTTTTTGGTATTTTGTAGTGATTGTAACAATAGCAACGGAAAAGTAAATAAGCGAAGAACAATATATGGAAAGCTCGTAGGCAATGGATCGGTGATAGAGAATTATGCCGGATGCGGTTCATCATGTAACAGTCATAACCTAGGGTGACACAGAACTAGCTCCAATTCATCAATGTAATGTAGGCATGTATTCCGAATATAGTCATACGTGCTTATGGAAAAGAACTTGCATGACATCTTTTGTCCTTCGCTCCCGTGGCAGCGGGGTCCTAGCGGAAAGTAAGGGATATTAAGGCCTCCTTTTAATAGAGTACCGGACCAAAGCATTAACACATAGTGAATACATGAACTCCTCAAACTACGGTCATCACCGGGAGTGGTCCCGATTATTGTCACTTCGGGGTTGCCAGATCATAACACATAGTAGGTGACTATAGACTTGCAAGATAGGATCAAGAACTCACATATATTCATGAAAACATAATAGGTTCATATCTGAAATCATGGCACTCGGGCCCTAGTGACAAGCATTAAGTTATCGGCAACTGGTAGGAGCCTTATGGTTGTCGCTTTATTGTATGAAATGCAATCGCCATGTAATTGCTTTACTTTATCACTAAGTGGTAGCGATAGTCGTAGAAGCAATAGTTGGTGAGACGACAACGACACAACGATGGAGATCAAGGTGTCAAGCATGTGACGATGGAGATCATGACGGTGCATTGGAGATGGAGATCAAAGGCACAAGATCATGATGGCCATATCATGTCACATATTTTGATTGCATGTGATGTTTATCTTTTTATGCATCTTATTTTGCTTAGTATGGCAGTAGCATTATAAGATGATCCCTCACTAAATTTCAAGGTATGCGTGTTCTCCCGAAGTATGCACCATTGCTACAGTTCGTCGTGCCGAGACACCACGAGATGATCGGGTGTGATAAGCTCTACGTTCGGATACAACGGGTGCAAACTAGTCTTGCACGTGCAAAATACTCGGGTTAAACTTGACGAGCCTAGTATATGCAGATATGGCCTCAGAACACTAAGACCGAAAGGTCGAACGTGAATCATATAGTAGATATGATCAACATAGAGATGTTCACCATTGAAAACTACTCCATCTCACGTGATGATCGGACATGGTTTAGTTGATATGGATCACGTGATCATTTAGATGACTAGAGTTATGTCTATCTAAGTGGGAGTTCTTAAGTAATATGATTAATTGAACTTTAATTTATCATGAACTTAGTCCTGATAGTTTTTTGCATATCTATGTTGTTGTAGATCAATGGCCCGTGCTACCGTTCCCTTGAATTTTAATGTGTTCCTAGAGAAAGCTAAGTTGAAAGATGATGGTAGCAACTACACGGACTGGGCCCGTAACTTGAGGATTATCCTCATTGCTGCACAGAAGAATTACATCCTAGAAGCACCGCTAGGTGCAAGACCCGCTGCAGGAGCAACTCCGGATGTTATGAATGTCTGGCAGACTAAAGCTGATGACTACTTGATAGTTCAGTGTGCCATGCTTTACGGCTTAGACTCGGGACTTCAAAGACGTTTTGAATGTCATGGAGCATATGAGATGTTCCAAGAGTTGAAGTTAATATTTTAAGCAAATGCCCGAGTTGAGAGATATGAAGTCTCCAACAAGTTCTATAGCTGCAAGATGGAGGAGAACAGTTCTGTCAGTGAACACATACCCAGAATGTCTGGGTACCATAACCACTTGACTCGGCTGAGAGTTAATATTCCTGATGATAGTGTCATTGACAGAGTTCTCCAATCACTGCCACCAAGCTATAAAGGCTTCATGATGAACTATAATATGCTAGGGATGGAAAAGACAATTCCCGAGCTCTTCGCAATGCTAAAGGCTGCGGAGATAGAAATCAAGAAGGAGCATCAAGTGTTGATTGTTAACAAGACCACTAGTTTCAAGAAAAAAGGCAAAGGGAAGGAGGGGAACTTCAAGAAGAACAACAAGCAAGTTGCTGCTCAAGGGACTGGTCACTAGAAGCGGAATTGCCCCAAGTATATATTTGGCGGATAAGAAGGATGGCAAAGTGAAAGGTATATTTGATATACATGTTATTGATGTGTACCTTACTAATACTCGTAGTAGCGCCTGGGTATTTGATACTGGTTCTGTTGCTCATATTTGCAACTCGAAACAGGGGCTACAGATTAAACGAATATTGGCTAAGGACGAGGTGATGATGCACATCGGAAATGGTTCCAAGGTCGATGTGATCGCCGTCAGCACGCTACCTCTACATCTACCTTCGGGATTAGTTTTAGACCTGAATAATTGTTATTTTGGTGCCAGCGTTGAGCATGAACATTATATGTGGATCTTGTTTGATGCAAGACGATTATTCATTTAAATAAGAGAATACTGGTTGTTCTATTTATGTGAGTAATATCTTTTATGGTCATGCACCCTTGATAAGTGGTCTATTTTTGTTGAATCTCGGTCGTAGTGATACACATATTCATAATATTGAAGCTAAAAGATGCAAAGTTAATAATGATAGTGCAACTTATTTGGGTCACTGTCGTTTAGGTCATATTGGTATAAAGCGCATGAAGAAACTCCATGCTGATGGGCTTTTGGAATCACTTGATGCTTGCAAACCATGCCTCATGGGCAAGATGACTAAGACTCCGTTCTCCGAAACAATGGAGCGAACCACTGACTTATTGGAAATAATACATACTGATGTATGCGGTCCGATGAGTGTTGAGGCTCACGGCGGGTATCGTTATTTTCTGACCTTCACAGATGATTTGAGCATATATGGGTATATCTACTTCATGGAAAATAAGTTTAAACATTTGAAAAGTTCAAAGAATTTCAGAGTGAAGTGGAATATCATCGTAACAAGAAAATAAAGTTTCTACGATCTGATCATGGAGGTGAATATTTGAGTTACGAGTTTGGTCTTCATTTGAAACAATGTGGAATAGTTTCGCAACTCGCGCCACCTGAAACACCACAGCGTAATGGTGTGTCCGAACATCGTAACCGTACTTTATTAGATATGGTGCGATCTATGATGTCTCTTACCGATTTACCACTATCATTTTGGGGTTATGCTTTAGAGATGGCTGCATTCATGTTAAATAGGGCACCATCTAAATCCGTTGAGACGACACCATATGAACTGTGGTTTGGCAAGAAACCTAAGCTATCGTTTCTTAAAGTTTGGGGCTGCGATGCTTATGTGAAAAAGCTTCAACCTGATAAGCTTGAACCCAAATCGGAGAAATGCATCTTCATAGAATACCCAAAGGAAACTATTGGGTACACCTTCTATCATAGATCCGAAGGCAAGATATTCATTGCTAAGAATGGATCCTTTTTAGAGAAGGAGTTTCTCTTGAAAGAAGTGAGTGGGAGGAAAGTAGAACTTGATGAGGTAATTGTACTTTCACCCTAATTGGAAAGTAGTTCATCACAGAAATCAGTTCCAGTGATTCCTACACCAATTAGTGAGGAAGATAATGATGATGATCATGAAACTTCAGATCAAGTTACTACCGAACCTCGTAGGTCAACCAGAGTACGGTCCGCACCAGAGTGGTATGGTAATCCTGTTCTGGAAGTCATGTTACTAGATCATGACGAACCTACGAACTATGAGGAAGCGATGATGAGCCCATATTCCGCGAAATGGCTTGAGGCCATGAAATCTGAGATGAGATCCATGTATGAGAACAAAGTATGGACTTTGGTTGACTTCGCCGATGATCGGCAAGCCATAGAGAATAAATGGATCTTCAAGAAGAAGACTAACGCTAACGGTAATATTACTGTCTACAAAACTTGACTTGTTGCAAAAGGTTTTTGACAAGTTTAAGGAGTTGACTACGATGAGACCTTCTCACCCATAGCAATGCTTAAGTCTATCAAATCATGTTAGCAATTGCCGCATTATGAAATTTGGCAAATGGATGTCAAAACCACATTCCTTCATGGATTTCTTAAATAACAGTTGTACATGATGCAACCAGAAGGTTTTATCGATCCTAAAGGTGCTAACAAAGTGTGAAAGCTCCTGCGATCCATTTATGGACTGGTGCAAGCCTCTCGGAGTTGGAATATACGCTTTGATAATGTGATCAAAGCATATGGTTTTATACAGACTTTTGGAGAAGCCTGTATTTACAAGAAAGTGAGTGGGAGCTCTATAGCATTTCTGATATTATATATGGATAACATATTGTTGATTGAAAATAATACAGAATTTCTGGATAGCATAAAAGGATACTTGAATAAGAATTTTTCAATGAAAGACCTCTATGAAGCTGCTTATATATTGGGCATCAAGATCTATAGAGATAGATCAAGACGCTTAATTGGACTTTCACAAAGCACATACCTTTATAAAGTTTTGAAAAAGTTCAAAATGGATTAGTTAAAGAAAGGGTTCTTGCCTATGTTACAAGGTGTGAAGTTGAGTCAGACTCAATGCCCGACCACTGCAGAAGATAGAGAGAAAATGAAAGTCATTCCCTATGCCTCAGCCATAGGTTCTATCATGTATGCAATGATGTGTACCAGACCTGATGTGTGCCTTGCAATAAGTTTAGCAGGGAGGTACCAAAGTAATCCAGGAGTGGATTAATGGACAGCGGTCAAGAACATCCTGAAATACCTGAAAAAGGACTAAGGATATGTTGACAAAGAGCTTGTCGTAAATGGTTACGTCGATGCAAGCTTTGACACTAATCCGGGTGACTCAATGTCGCAAACCGGATACATACTTATATTGAATGGTGGAGCTGTAAATTGGTGCAGTTCCAAGCAGAGCGTCGTGGCGGGATCTACGTGTGAAGTGGAGTACATAGCTGCTTCGGAAGCATCAAATGAAGGAGTCTGGATGAAGGAGTTCATATCCGATCTACGTGTAATACCTAGTGCATCGGGTCCAATGAAAATCTTTTGTGACAATACTGGAGCAATTGCCTTAGCGAAGGAATCCAGATTTCACAAGACCAAACACATCAAGAGATGCTCCAATTCCATCCGCGATCAAGGCAAGGAGGGAGACATAGAGATTTGCAAAATACATATGGATCTGAATGTTGCAGACCCGTTGACTAAGCCTCTTCCACGAGCAAAACATGATCAGCACCAAGACTCCATGGGTGTTAGAATCATTACTATGTAATCCAAATTATTGACTCTAGTGTAAGTGGGAGACTAAAGGAAATATGCCCTAGAGGCAATAATAAAGTTGTTATTTATATTTCCTTATATCATGATAAATGTTTATTGTTCATGCTAGAATTGTATTAACCGGAAACTTAGTACATGTGTGAATACATAGATGATACAAAGTGTCCCTAGTATGCCTCTACTTGACTAGCTCGTTAATCAAAGATGGTTAAGTTTCCTGACCATAGACATGTGTTGTCATTTCATGAACGGGATCACATCATTAGAGAATGATGTGATGGACAAGACCCATCTGTTAGCTTAGCATAATGATCGTTAAGTTTTATTGCTATTGCTTTCTTCATGACTTATACATATTCCTCTGAGTATGTGATTATGCAACTCCTGAATATTGGAGGAACACCTTGTGTGCTATCAAACGTCACAACATAACTAGGTGATTATAAAGATGCTCTACAGGTGTCTCCGAAGGTGTTTGTTGGGTTGGCATAGATCAAGATTAGGATTTGTCACTCCGAGTATTGGAGAGGTATCTCTGGGCCCTCTCGGTAATGCACATCACTATAAGTCTTGCAAGCAATGTGGCTAATGAGTTAGTTACGGGATGATGCACTACGTAATGAGTAAAGAGACTTATCGATAACGAGATTGAACTAGGTATGATGATACCGACGATCGAATCTCGGGTAAGTAACATACTGATGACAAAGGGAATAACGTATGTTGTTATTACGGTTTGACCGATAAAGATCTTCATAGAATATGTAGGAACCAATATGAGCATCTAGGTTCCGCTATTGGTTACTGACCGGAGATGTGTCTCGGTCATGTCTACATAGATCTCGAACCCGTAGGGTCCGCACGCTTAACGTTCGGTGATGA